>NW_028275161.1:10888671-11222974 GCF_013281855.1 Momordica charantia
ACCAAGTTGGAGGGGACACAGGGAAATGTCAGGGCCATTAAGGCCAAATCCGAATTCCAAATACTGGTCCGAATCTTGGGCTTGGAAGCTTTGCTTATTGGTTGTTCTAAAAGTAATGTTGCAAATTTATTATGAGAAAGTTCACTGAGTTTTTATGAAGTTTTTAACATTACTTCATTTTATAATGTTTCTAAGAGCTTGAATTCCAGTTGTCTATGAAAGAAGTTTTATGAGATTCTTTTCCTATTAACTTACCACTCACTGAGCTTCCCAACTCACACTTTATCCTATGTTTTTCCACCAAGTTGTATATGAGTTTGAAGGAGAAAGTAGATTAGCTTCTGCTACCTGAAGTAGTTCAAGAGTTGCATGACACTCTCTATGCAGTTGTGGTTTGTTTGGATCAAGTTTTATTTGTATCATTTTGTTGGAAAATAATGTTTCGAATGGATGTAAGAATGGTTGTTCTGTAAAGTTTATTATTTTATTGCACATCCATTCAGAGCTTGTTAGTCAAAGTTCAAGTACGAGTTAAGAAGAAAAAATTTACCATGGACTCCATAGTTAGTCGGGGTCTGTGGTCGGCGCGACTTGTTCTTGGACTAGTAGGTGCTTTGGGATAGGTCGTGTCAATTTGGTATCAGAGCATAAAGGTCATTCATTAGATGAGAAGTATATGTACTACATTATAGAAAGTTTGCATTAGATGAGAAGTATATGTATTACATTATAAAAAGTCATGCATCGAGGTGGCAGAATGCGTAAGTTTTAAGAATTTGAAACTCAGGGTACTGCTGGCAAGCAAAACATAAGGGACGAAGAAGAAGTTAGTAAAACCAGTCATAAGAAAAAGAGACCGTGAGGTTAAGAACATAACTGCAAAAGTTAATTGATGAGGGTTATATTTGTTTAGAAAAAGCAATTGTTGTAGTTGGTTATTTATGCAGGAAGTCTAATTGTTCAAGAATTTCGCATACTTCAATTAGTTCATCATTGTTGAGTAGGTTAAGACATTGGAATGCGTAAGTAAAAGTTGTTGATTATGGAGCTTTATTGACCCAATCCCAGATAAGATTTATTTTCACAAATAGAATTGTGGAAGCTCAACTAGGGTAATCGTTGATTAAGATAAAGAAAGATGTAAAAGTGGTCAGTAAACAGATTATATAGTGTTAAATGATGAAGTTTTGGTTATAGAGCACTCATATGTATCCAGTATTGGAAAAATAAAACAACATTATTGGTGGGTCAGCATAAAGAAAGTCGAACTCTGATTTGTTGGAATGTATTTAAAGAAAGTTAATGAGGTTATTAACTAGAGTAGGTACTGCAGAAAAGGTTACGATAAGTAAGGCAGGCTTCATTTGAGTCAGGAAAATGCAATCCCCCTTTCGTCTCGAGCTAACCAGTCACCACCAACCAAAAACCACTCATCCTTCCAATGCTTCACTGAGGAAGGATCCATGACAAGGACTTGGTTTCAGGAGCTAACATAGAAATGGAAGTTATCGTCAGGGCTATGCTTAAGGTGATATAGTGACATAAAGGTTGCAGCAGACAAAGGTTGATCACCCCTGAGATAAGACAACAAGATAAAACAACTGATTAATGTAGATCATCCATTAGGAACAATTTGGGAATGAGCTACTTGATTGAAAGCTAAAAGTTTTGAAGGAATAAAGGCACCGGTAAGCGGACTCCAAATTAGAACATGGCCGCATAAAAGATGACCTCTCCAGGGAAAGATCCATCAATACTTTCTCCCGGGTTTGGAAGATGAAGGCTAACTGAATCTGGAATGTGGTATTTCAGACGTAAACGACGCAAATCCCTTGTCGTAAGGGTAGAATTGTCAAACCAAGATGGACGGAAGGGCACAGACCCGAAGGAGGAATTTGATGACGACCCATCATCCGAGGAAGTCCACTCAAAATTAAGACCATCACCGGACGCCATGAGAATAAGGCAACTCAGAAAAGGGAGGATAAAACAGAAAATTTACCTTGAAGGACATGAGTGATTGAAATTGGAATGTGTTGGGGGGTTTATATAACCCCCGAATGAAAGAAGAGTGCTCGAACCAGTGGTCTTTAACCACTAGGCCGAGAACTGCTCGACTCGTCTCCCGGAGTGACTGTCGATCCGAGACCGGCTTGACACAATCTCTGAGAGACACGTGACCTTCACGATCACGGGTACGATTTGACACAACAAAAGAGTGAAGCCAAAAGCTACTTGACACGCTGCACGAGACACCCATGATCTCCTCGGTCAAGGGGAAGATTGACTGGCGTTTTGCTGAACGCACGCACTAAGCGTGGTAACAATTATATAGATACAAGCGCACACCTGTCAGAGTAATATAAAATGGATGGAGTATCCAAGTATCGATCCTCAAGGACTTCTAAATAATTTCCAAACTCTAAAGTTTTAAAGAATAGTGAATGTTGGAATGAGTGATTCTTGTAAAATGGGAAGTGGTCACAAATAATGGTTTTGGATTTGGGATTTGGACTTATAATGATAAAACCTAGCCCGAATTACTTCAAGTTAGCCAACAAAGAATCAAGGACATGCTAAGGACAATATGCATTTTACTTTAGAAACCAACGACTACGCTTCTCACTTGACTTATGTCTAAGCAAGTTCAATGTCCTAAGACATTCCTTAATATGTCTATTATGAGATATATCTTAGTTTTAGGATGGAAATAGTCGCAACCTCGGGTTAAGGTCCTATGTCTAGGCTACTTAAGCGGAACCCTTATGTCTAAGGCGCTCCTCTCCTCGGTTTAACCACTCAACAATGCAAATAAGCAACCTTTTCAGTATTGACTTGTTAAGACTTACAGTGGCCTTCTCTAAATCCTATCTTTTTGGGAAAACATGTTGAGCAATGAATGGAAAGCAAAAACACTACTTCTTAACAACCCTTTTTAGACATAAAAGGCTAACTATCCATAACCGGGCTAGAGACGGGAATTTAGAAAGACATATTGAAGAAAATACAGCAAGTAAAATGGTTGAATGTGGAATGCATGTGTGAAAAACAAAAGTTAACTAACGGAGAGTTTTTATCGGGATTGAGAGCTTCGCCCTTCTCTTTCAAGCAAGGGGGAGTGTCACGTGCTCTTTTCTCCAAAAACACAACTCTCTTAACTAAAAATAAAGTAAAGGCAAAGGGAAGATAAGCAAAGTGCTGGATTTTTATATATTTGAATAAGTAGAAAATAACTAAGTACAAATGGAAACAAAACAAAGCTCACTAAAGGAATGTAAAGTACTCGGGATTTAAAAACCAAAAGCAACTAATGAAAGCAACTCAAAAGTACTTAGAAAGCAACAAAGAAACACTAAAAATGATCAAGAGAAGGAAGCAAGGCTTGATGAATTTGGTGGAGAAGTTGCTGGAATTTATAGCTGTGCAGAATTGGTTAGGTAGGTCCTAAAACGATGGTGAATCACCCATTTCCAACTCCTTTGACTGACTAAATCGTGCTCAAACTGATAGTGGAACACTTCTTCTACACGTATGCATCGGTTGGAACCACCAAAACGCATTGGAAGACGCGTTTCATTAAGGGCAAAGTTGGAAGAAAACCAGTTTTTCTGCAGGCACGCTGGCGCCTCCCATGATGTTTTTTCGTCTTTTTGCTTCCTTTGATTAATTTCCACTCCCAAATGGTCCTAAAATGTCATAAATACAATATAAGCCAACCACAAACCATAATATATGAATTTTGCATGAATTGGAACTCAAACGACCAAGAAAAATCTGAAACAAAGCTGAAACATAGTAAAAACAGCATCTAAAACCTTCTTTTTACTGATGTAAACAAGCGTAATCAAAGATTTGACACAACAAATGACTAAAGCCAAAAGTCGGTCGGCACACTGCTCGAAGAACCTATGACCTTCTTGGTCAAAGGGCAAAAAATGAAGACCTCTTTTTGTTTTTGGTCTCGGGCTAAGAAACACATGGGAAACCATGAGTTGATGTGACAACACCTACACAGAAACCCATACTGTTTGACTCGGCGGTCGAGGAGGGTAAGTATTATTGTCAAAAATCTAACCAATATGGGATAGTTACATAATAATTGAGGCATGTTTTTCATAGGTTAACTATGTTTCAAACACTCTTACTCTCAAAGAGATAAAGATAAAAGTTAAAAAAGCATAACCTTGATAGTACGGGGCAACTATTATAGGAGGAAAAAAACGACAGGCAAACAGAGATGACGAAGTGGCGTACCCAAATTGGGCCAGGCCGAGTCTGGTTCGGCCCATGGGCCAAGCCCGACGCTCCCTATTCCCTCCGTCATCTGTTACAAGCCTTCTTTCCTCCGCCATCTGTTACAAGCCACGTGGTGAAGAAATCCTAGAAAAGCTCGAACGACTATAAGTAAAGAGGAAAGCAAACCCTAGAGGTAGGCAAAAACGAGACTAGCTACTTCACACTAAGTTGCTTCGTTAATTGAGCTGACTTTGGCATCGGAGCCCATGTGACTAAGGTCGCACCGGTTTAGACTAATCTGATTTTGTAGGTCCCTGATCATCGAGTTGTTGCAGATCCTGAGGCAATTTGAATTGGAATACAAAGCAAGTGTTAAATGTTTACTAGGGTTGTTGAGGAAGAAATAGAAAAATAGAAGGTTCAACCTATGAGAATAGATGATAGAACAAAATGCTGGTGAAGGAGGGCACATTGGCTAAGAAAAGAAATGGAAAAAAATACAGAGGAGAGTAAGAAAGAAGGCGATGATGAAGAAGAAAGAGGAGAGTGGGGTCCACCTTAAAATGAGAAGGTTTTTGTGATTAAAAATAAATAAGAAAACAAAAAAATGAATAGTTACCATGGGCAATCATGTTGGGAGTTTTTTTTTTTTTTTTTTGCAAAGAAGATAAATTGTTTGGTTATGGGCTCCACATGTAAGTAATTTAAATGGAAAGAGAAGTGATTTTAATGAATTTTGGATTGAATATTTTGAGTTATTTGAACATAAAACAGTTTATGATGGAATTAAGTTTGCGTTCAATTCATGTTAGATTAAGTATGAATTAATTCTGTATTGGATTATCTTTTTAGGTAAAGCAAAAATTGGAATAGGGTACAACCTAAGTTTACGATCCAATTTCAAGGATTTGTGATTGGTTTGTTTTATAAAATATTTTTAAGGTATCTATTATTATAGAATTTTAAGATTCAGAATGAAAGTAATTATGTTCTTTTGAAACTTTTAGAAATGTGTTATGATTTAGAAAAATGTTTTATGATTTTGAATAAATGTTTAAAGCTGATGAAAAGTATTTTAGAAAGAGATTTCAAAAAATGATTTTGGAATCTCATGAAATGTATTTAGAAAGAAATATTTGAGAAATTTAGAAAAACTCTTTGAAATAAGAAAATAAGAAGTTTATAATAGTTTACGAGATTTAAGAATTCTATGCAGAAATAAGTTTTCAAACGACCATATTATTGTATCCAGGTGATTACCCGTATGGTATATAAACGTGTTTTTATAGTATACCTAGAAATATAAATGTCTTTGGGACCATTTGACTCCACGTGTTGAGAGAATTATTCTACTGTGTGTATTGAGATTACTCTACGCCAGTAGACTCAAATAGAATATGGGTTCATGTGTGGTGTTGAGTTTTTCATAGCATGTTTTATGTTTGAAGAATAATGTTTTACATCTTTTTTTTAATGTGCTTTTAGGGTAGATTGAAAAGTTGGCGTAACTAGGTCGCAGGGGACAAAGGGGAATGTTGGGGCTATTAGGGCTTGTGTTCAGCGTGACTCGTTCTTGGACTAGTATGTGTTTTAGGACTGGTCATGTCAATTATCCTCGATATTTCTATCATTGTCAAGATAAATGTAAAATGTTGCATGATATTACATTCGTTCTTTCAAGTTATTAGGCAAGTTGTGTGCTACTGGAAAAAAAAATAAAGAGAATAAAAGTAGTGTTGCATAAGACAATTAGGAGAATTATCATTCGAGGAGCAGTCAATTAATGCTACTTCTCGATGATCGTTAGTACTAAATATGGGGTGTAAATTGGCGCCAATAGTAGTACATTGTGTTTATTGTCTTATGTGATTATCATGCAACTTATCATATTTGTTATCTTCATTTTGAACCTCTAATTTTTCTTTCATCTCACCCTTACCAACACCTCGTTACAACAATTATCGAAAAGCCCTTTCATTTTTGCATTCAATCCATCTTTGAGTGGGAAGATTTGATTCATTTGCAAGCCTATGGTAATAACAAGTTTTGATTTGATTTTGAGAGTAAAAATACCCTAAAAACACTTTGAGAGATTTGAGTGAAACTCCGTGAGGGTATTAAGTGTTTTGCATTTGATTTCACTGAGTTAATAAGATTCTTGGGTTTTCATAAATTATATCCTATCATTACTTATTCTATTGATTGTCATTTTGATTCATATCATAGATGTTGATGGAAAAAATACATACATGCGCAGCGGAAGTGAGCAAGAATCGAAATAACAATCTAGATGCATAATACAACCTAGGATTAAACATGCATGATCATACATTATGATGCTTAGAGATAAGTAGAGAAAAATACAAACCTTTGTAGCTTTTCAAAAATCTTCAAATAGCTCCAATGAAGGACCACCAAGAGATCTTCCTAGCTATTCTGAAGGCTTGGAATAGAGTGGTGAGACTCTTTTTAGAGAAGGAAAAAATTAGAGAAAAGTGGAGCTAAAAGAAGTTATGTAAGCTTTTTCAAAACACATCAAATGGCCAAAGGTTCCAAGAGTATTTGATGTTTGAACAAAAGCCTTCTTAAATAGGCAAATTACATGCAACTCTTGCATGTCAAAGTTCACCAAAAGCTTACAACACATATTCCACTCATGCATGGCATGACTAAGTGTCAAAATGCATGTCTAAGTTCACCAAAAGCTTACAACACACATTCCACTCATGCATGGCATGGCTAAGTGTCAAAATGCATGTTTAAGTTCACAAAAAACTTACAACACACATTCCACTTATGCATGCATGGCTAAGTCCCAAAAAGTGGATTTTTGAGATTATTTAAATGTTCCACTCAACAAGTTAGTGGAATTTTCCACCAACTTGGTTAAAAACATTATTTTAATCTACTTTAGTCAACCTTTGACTTTCTCTGGTCAAAGTCAACTATTTGACTTTTTCCAAAATCCGATGTTTGATGAAATCCATGCCTCTGATTATGAATCCACATTCATAATTTTAATATTTAAATCATATTTAAATATTTTGTCCAAATTTCTCAAATCGATATCATATATCAATTACTTAATCATATCTCATATGATTAACCTAATTCGTACGATTTGAATTATTCCTTCAAATTATTCCAAGTTTATTCCTATATGAGCTAGCCAGGGGACCTTATGGACCTACAGATCATGAGCTCCAACGATCTGAGATTAACCGGTTAAACTCTTTAACCTAGTTAACCAACAATCGTTAACTACGCGGTCACTCCACTAAAGCCCGTAGCTGCACTCTCCTCACTGTAGATATATTATGTCCATTTGATATAACCATGATCGGTAAGTCGACCCTTCACAGGTTGTTCGTAATTACAGCTGGGTCAAAATACCGCTTTACCCCTGTAATTACCTCTTGTTCCTTAAGTCCCACTAATCCTCTGATGAACAATGATTTGTAGTCCAACTATCAAATCAAAAAATCCCCTCAAACCTTTTGATGAGGGTGGCGCCAATTGTTCAAGACCTGGATTCAGCCCTTAAGAGAACAACCTCTCTACTATCCCAAAATTGGGTAGAAGTGAATTCCTTCTTGCACCCTATGTCCCTAGCTATCTACCGGGTCTTACCCCTGAAATGGGAGGCTTATTGAGCCAGCGCTGTTGAGCTGCTCTCACCCATGCAGATCTAAGGATAATCCCGAGTAAACAGAAGTTCATAGTTAGCTCAGGATTAAGATCGAGTTACCTAGGCCATCAAAGTTGAGATAGTCAGTTTCAAACAGTAAACGGTGTTATAAAGTAAAAGTGACTATCTCATGGTCCGGTCTTATGCAAACTCTTTGCACGGGACACCCTCACTCGCATGTCTTCACATGAACGAATTAGGATCACATCGTTTGTACTAGCTACAAAGTGGGCCGCATCCATAGTGTCCCCAGAATAAGGCGCCCAACCTTATTCCTATACTATAGACCATTTAGACTGTTAACTCAAACTTGATCCATATTTATGTCTCTTACATAGAGTTTGAGTCTCAGGTAACAGTCTAGGATCCTTTATTTTATTGGATTTAGATATAGTAAGAACATTTTATTGGATCAATAACTACTTATTGATTAAAACCTTCAATAACAACTTTATTGAATGATAAAAGTATATCTGTCATTTTCAAACTATGAGTTTTAGGACATAAAACCCAACAGATGTGTCATTGAATTTACTAGTATTATTAGATATTGCAAAAGATGAACGGGGATTAGAAAGGAGATTCGGTATGTTGAGTTATGATATATCTGGGGATAAACATGATTTAGGTGGGGGAGAATTTGATAAGATGAGATTTACACGCCCTTTAAATTTTATGTACTCTTCATGAGATCATTGGATATAAAATATTTATGTTTGCTTGAGAACAAGCAAAAAACTAAGTTTGGGGGTATTTCATAGCACACTTTGTGAGCTACATTTCATGAGATTTATATTAAAATTATTTGTTAGTTTACGTTTCTTCATGATAGATTTAAACACATAAGATTTTTTGCAGGAATAAAGTATCGTGAGGAAACGAGACATATTTGGATCAAAATGTGAGAAAAATCGGAATCAAAGTGACCAAGATGAAATAACAACAAGATTTTAAGCCAAAAACCCGAGGAAATAACGCCACAACGATAGGCCCAGAGCGACGCGGTGCTCTGAAGTTTAAATTTCACATTTTTTGAGTAGTGTAGCGCCACAACTCTATATATAGCACTATGGTACTACCGCGACAATTTTATATAAAATAGGAATTTGCAGACACTAAGATGGAGGAGTTTCGGAGAGATTTTTTTATAGTTTGCCTTTTTGGCGAAATTGGATGGCAAAGATACCATTGGATAGTTGAGAAAAGAGATTTTCAAGGCTCGTTATCGTGGAGGTCGCTTCGGGGACGGACGAGTGACACACCAAACTTAATTTCTTCTCCTTTGTCTTGATTTTTCTAGTTTTGTTATGGAATTCTCATTGTGATTTTATTGTTTTACATTGAATATGAGAAGCTAAACCACTTATCTTAGGGATTGATGTAGCCATTGAACTTTATGGATTGATTGTTTAGTTTCCTTGATTGAATGTTTATGAATAGTTCTTTTTATGCTTCTCTATGCTTAATGCCTTTAATCTACTGATCATAGATTGATTGATTTTAGACTTGAAACCTTACGCTAGGTGGTTTAGAGTTAGAACTATGATGCATAACTAAAGGGATTTTAAGATCAGGAGATTTAGAAATCCTCTAGAGGTCGTTAGAAGACCTGTTCAATAAATTCTTTATTTGTTATATAAACCAGATTGGGATATTGGTTTCCTAATTGGTAAGGATAATTAGCTTGTGCTCGGGAGAGGCAGTTGAGATTTGAGAGTTTTTGGCCTATAGTGTTGAATCTTGAGTAATTAAGTAGTTGGTTCATAGATTCATTAGGTGAAAGCAATTCCCTAAGACTTTTATCCTCATTGTTTTAATCTTTGTTATTGCATGTTTATTTATTTTGATTCTATTATCCCATTTATTTTGGTTCTCTAAATAAAATTGAGTGATTGTATATGTGGTACTTAAGTGAGCTAGAAATTCAATCTAGAGGATGATATCAATATTCATATACCAGCTATATTAAAACTTTACACGTACACTTGCGGTATGCAATTTCTACTACACCATGAGACACACTCTAAGTGAAGCTCAAAGGGTTAGTTCTCTCATCAAATTATTTATGGATCACCTTACTCAAAGTCCAAAGGATGAGATTCGACCAGAAAGCTCAAGTTGACATCTAAGCAGTTAGGACACCAAGTTAAGCCCAAAGGGTGAGCTCTCGTGAAAGACTTGCTTAACTTTGAATTTAAACCCTTATGGTGTTGTTTGTGAAACCCAAAAAATGAGTTCTAACTAATAGTTCACCCAATTATCTAAACATTTAAGAACCAGCCTGAATGAAGTTAAAATAATGAGCTCCCACGAGAGAGTTAACATCAGTATCGAAATATTATAAAACCCTAGTTGAAGCTTAAAAGGTTAGCTTTAATGAGATAGCTAACTCAGCATCCAAACACTTAAGGACTTCTTAGGTGATGACAAAATGATGAGTTCCCATGAAAAAGCTAACCTTGAAAAGCCAAATACTTTGGGGTAACTCTAGGTGTATCTCAAATGATAAGCTTACACGAGAGAGCTCACGTCAACATCCAAAGAGTAAAAAACAATCTTACGTGAAACTGAAATAAAGAGCTCACTTGGTCATCCAAACTCTTATGGAGCACGATATATGTGAAGGGATGTGAATCTCGGAGCGGAAGCGGACGGTTGTTCGTGAAATTTGAGAAACAAGATCAAAAAGTTCAAGATGAAAATACAGAGCAAAACCATTACCTTTCAAGAACTTTTCTTCAACGGTTTCCACCCGAACACCACCACCGAGTCTTCCTTGCTATCCTCTTGGGTTTCAAGAACACGCTTGTGGGAGCGTTTCGTTTGGAAGAAGAGGGGATCTTTTGGAGAGATCGATTGAGCGAGAAGAATGAGAGTTCTGGTTTTTTTTTTCGTTCTGTTCATCTGTCTTTTGCAGAACTGCAAAAGGAAGAACAAAAAGCAGTGACGTGGGGAGTTACCCCACGTCATTTAACTGCCCACTCCCTTGCAATTTTGCAGGGAGTTAATTATTAATTTATATATTAATATTATTAATTAATAATAATGAATAAATATATATATATAAATCAAATAAATAATTAACACTTAATTATTTATTATAAAATTAGAATCATATTCTAAAACATTTCTCTCGCATAACCTATAGTTGTAATGTAAATCTTATGCACACTATTTTCAACCTATAGTTTTAATATGAATCATATTCATATTAATTTTATTTGAATCTCATTCAAATAATTTCTCTCATAATATATAGTTTTAATTTAGAATTAACTATATGTTATAATGTATCAATATACATATAATCCCTTAAGAAATTTGAATAGTTCAAATTCTTCCAAAACTTTGATTCTCGTTTTACCCGTTATGAGCTAGTAAGGGGACCTAATGGACCTACAGATCCGAAGCTTCAACGATACGAGATTAATCGGTCAAACTTATTGACCGAGTTAATCAACATTCGTTAACTACAGGTCACTCCACTAAAGACCCGCAATTGCACTAATCAACATTCGTTAACTACAGGTCACTCCACTAAAGACCCGCAGTTGCACTCTTCTCACTGCAGAATGTTTTTGTGTCCATGAATATACGACCATAAATGACGAGTCAATCCTTCACGAGTGCTCGTAACTCAAGTTGGGTCAAATTACCATTTTACCCCTGAGTTACATCTTACTCATTAAATACCACTGCTCCTCTAATAAACGGCCCGGTTATGGTCCGACCAATAACCGGAAGTCCCTCTAGGGCCAATGAGAGGGTGGGGCCCCTTATTCAAGTCTCGGAGTCAGCATTTAAGAGAACACTCATCTACTCCCCTAAAGTCGGAGAGGAGTGAATTCCATCTTGTGAAGTTATGTTCCCAGCTCCCCACTCGGTCTCGTCCTCAAAATGGTAGGAATATTGAGTCGGCAACTCGGGCCACTCTCACCCATACAGATCAAAGGACGAGCCCTCACGGGCAGGAGTCCATAACTCACTCAGGATTGTGAATGAGTTGCCTCGTCATCCTGAGAAACAACAATCTATTAGTTAACGGTGTTACATCTAAAGATTGACTATTTCGTGGTCCGGTCTTATACAAACTCATTGTATAAGATACCCCCACTTGCATGTCTCCACACGAACGACCTGGATCGAGTCGTCTGTAACCTTTACAGAGTGGGCCGTATCCATAGTGTTGCCAGGATAAGGTACCCAGCCTTATCCATATAGTATAGACCATTTAGGTTGTATATCAGGGTATATCAAATATATACCTCGTATATCAGGGGTATATCAAATATATACCCAGTACATATACTGTCCCGGTTACACTAAAATAACCTCAAATGTTTGGTTTATTGGATTTTAGACACAATGCAATGCTATGAATTCAACAACAAATTTATTGAATAAAACTTTATTGAATATACATTTGTTTTTACACAAAATACAAACTACGATTTTAGGGCAACACACCCAACAATATGAATCTCCAAAGTATAATTCCTCATGAGATAGCTCACCTCGACACCAAAATACCTAGATACCACTCAAAGTGAAGACTAAATGATGAATTACCACGAGAGAGTTCACCTCAACATCTAAACACTATGTTACTACTTTATGTGAATGATGAGAGAACTCACGTCAATATAAAAATACTTTAGGACGACCCTAAGTGACGCTCAAATGATGATATCCCACGAGAGAGCCCACCTCGACATACAAATACTTAGGCACCATCGAAAGTGAAGCCCACCTCGACTATCATCTCCCATGGAAGAGCTGATCTCATTGTCCAAATAATTAAGGAGCACCTTAAGTGAGATTCATTTTGGGCTTTTCTTTTCAAATTATAAATTTTTTCACTCTCTAGACAAGGATGTTAGTGTTGGGATTTACGCTCTAAAGCATCAAATTAATAAATATATTACTATTTATTTAAAAAGAATTATTTAATTATTTTGATTATATACAATATTTATCAAATTTTATTAAAATACAAGGTTATAAATGTATTATTGAACATTATGTAGTTGACATACAAGAGGATCATGTCCAAATTATAACTTAAATTGTCTATAGTATATGGATAAGGTTTGGTGCCCTATCTTATTAATACTATTGATACAGCCCACTTTGTAAATGTTACAAATGATTTGATCGAAATCATACATGTGGAGACATGTGAGTAGGGGTATCATATACAATGAGTTTTCATAAGACTGGACTGTGAAATAATTAATATTTGTTTGTAAATCCGTTAAAAGATAATATAAGTATTTCATTGGATGATCATATGCAACTCGATCTTAATCCTAAGTGATTTATGAACTCTTGCTTGTGAGAGTGTGTCTTTTGATTTACATGGGTGAAAATGAATTTTGGAGTCGATTCAATAAGCCTACTATTTTACCAAATAGAGAGTTGGGAACATAATGTCACAAGATGAAATTCACTTATCGTATCAGTCCCCAACCTTTGTACCTGGGAACTTGACACTCACCCATTCTTTTTTCATAACATACAAACTGCAGTGAAAATGGTAGCAGAATACTGAAATTGCCGCCCTTGTTCCATTGTTGCTGTGCTGTTGCGGGGTGAGGTCACCAGAGAGCGGGTCGTTAGGGAGAGGCTATTGGAGAAGAAGATTGAGGAGTTGGGTCAATTGGAGCAAAACAAAAGGGAGATTGGGGTGGGCAAGGGGGGGTAAGCGGCCAACGTGAGGAGGACGAAGCAGAAATGGGTTTAGGTTTTTCTTTTTTTCTTTATCCAACCTTTTCACTTGATTTGTTAAAAAAAAAAAACAAAAAACCCAATTATCCAAATTATAAAAGGAAGTCCATGGGTTACAAGAAAACCAAAATTCTATTACCAACAAATCTGAATTTTACGATCTCCAACTATAACAAAAATAATACAATTAAATCTAACGACCCAAAACAAAGAGCTCAAATAATACACATCATTAATTATGATAAAACTCACAACAAAACCAAGACAACCCAAGATAAATAAAATAAAATAAAATAAATTCGGGACAAAATCTCAAGACTCGAGATTAATCTAACCTGAGTAACGCGGGACATTACAATGACATTTTATTCATTGAGAATAATGTAAGATTGTTATCTAATACAAACAATTGACTACTTAACCAATTCAAAATGAATGATTTGGATTATCTCAATATGTCCTCAAAGATCCAAATATGAATTTTTATGACAAAATATTAGTTTGTCTCGAAGATCTCATTATTAATGGTAATGTACTATTAAGATTATGAGTTATTACATATAAGTAAAAGTTTTCTAAGACACCTTAAACGTTGAGGACATGAGATTAATGGAGACTGTTTAGTGTATTCACGAGACCTAACATTTAATATATAACAAAGTTGATTAGCATATATCAGTTCAATCAATGGTATGACCATTGAATAGCAAGTTAATAAATTTCTCAAGTATTTATGGATAATGAGAAATTGTATATGAAGCTATAGATTGGATCCCCATGAGATACACTGATAATGATAAAGATTTAAGGTAATCTAGCTATGTCAAAGTCATTATCACTCTAGGTGGTAGAGCAATAGTAAAGGCTAAAATGTATTTGCTTATGAAGCAACAAAAGTCCTTATTTGTTTGGAAGGTGTTCCAAACATGATTAAGTTCATCATAATTATTATGATAATAGTGATATAATCATTAATCTAAAAAAACTTACATATCACCCATATATAGGGAATGATATAGAGAGAACATGTCATGTTGGCCACAGTTATTTAAGTGACAATTGTGTTGATCTATTTAGTAAGACTCTCTAGGCTAAAGTGTTTAAGGGTCCCCTAGAATATCTACGAATACGAGTCATGTCTTATCTTCTTTAGGGCAAGTGGAAGAATATATTGGGTATGAAGTATGCCAATTTAGGAAATCTTTAGCCATTTTTCTTAACTGTAACATGTATGTAGCCATTTTTAATGATTTCCCTATTATATATGGACAAAAAAGGCCCACGAGACTTAACAATTGTTCCAAGAGCTAGGCTCCAAAGATATGTCTCTCTAAATAATTTATGCATGAATCAAGACTCAGGAGTCGAGAGGACAAATGGAGCATGACTCTAAAATTGACACCTTAGCACTAGGTAGACAAGTCGAGGTTGACGTGGGTGCCACAATATGTGATGTAAGTTAATTATTTTTAAGTTATTTATTTGCTTAAATAGGCTTACTGCCTTCAATTGTAAAACATTGATTATAGAACACTAAATAAAAAAACAAGCTAACTTTTTCCTTCTATAGTTCCTCAAAACCTATTCCATTACAACTTCGAAGATCCAAAAAAGCCATTAATTTTCTCATCATCTTTTTATATATAATAGGTAAATTAATTTTTTTTGTTAAAATACTATTATAATTATGTACTCTTAGTTGGGTTCATTTTGGTCCACACTCTTTGAAAGTGTCCGTTTTCGTCTCTATATTTTAAAAAAGTGTTAATCTTTTTCCCAACCTTTAAACTACGAATAAACCAAATGCCAAATGCCAAAAAAAAAAAAAAAAGACAAGACATATCTCATTTTAAGGTATTTAATCTAACCACTTATTTTTGCCATTAAAATTAACACATAATCTTTTACTCAACTTAAGAAGAAAGTCATATCATCAATATGTTACTATGTTAATAGTTTAAACAAAAATAAACACTTTTTTAAAGTATATTCATCAAAATGAACACTCTCAATATACAATGACCAAAATAATTAGCGCAACCTAAAAATGTAGGGACCAAAATAGTATTTTAACCAAGAAAATTTAAACTGTTATGATATCAAAAGGTTAATTTTTGGCGGAAAATATCAATGATTATCATATTTCTAAATATTTTTCTTTTGCTTTTTGAATACTAACAAGATTTGTAGATGATAATTCAAACCCCAAAACTTTTTAATCTAGGATATATGTCCTAACCAATTGAACTATACTTAAGTTTACACAATGTTTAGAACTTTACAAAGGGGTTATAAAATTGAGTTTGAACATTAACATATTATTTAACTTTATAAAGGGATTATCTTCATGGAAGGATGCAATTCAATTTTTTATTTTTTTTTATACATCAAGGGTAAAGTTGAAAATTTTAAAAAAATTAGGGACAAATTAAAAAAAATCATGTATGTTAGGGAATTATTTGATATAGTTAGCCTTTTAAATAACAAAACCAAGTGATTTCACTACAATAATTTCAAGTTTTTACAACGAGTTCTATGGCAACGAAATGATAATTCGTCGCCCAAAGGAGACTTTTGGCAACAAAACTAGAATTTGTCGCCGAAAGAACCAGTTTCAGCGACGAAATACATTTTTGTCGGTGAAAGTTGACACCTTGGGCGACGAAATCAGTATTCTTCATCGAAGGTATCAACTTTCAACGACAAACTCTATTTTCGTGGCCGAAGGTATCAACTTTCAGCAACGAAAACATATTTCATCGACGAAGGTATCAACTTTCAACGACAAATTCTAGCTTTGTCGCCGAAAGGTGCTACTTTCAGCGACGAACCCTATATTCGTCACCTAAAGTCCAAAATTGGAGATTAAAAAGAGGACTTTTGGCGACGAATCTAGATATCATCGCCAAAAGTGGAACCTTTCAGCAATGACTTCTAGAAGTCGTCGTCGAAAGCTGAACTTTAGCAACGAATTTAAAATTCGTCTCCAAAGGTGGGCGGGAATTTCCCCGCCCATTTTTCCGCTCATTTATCCTTGGTTTTCAGCGACGCTGTTTGGGGGCCTTTGACGACGAAATTTAAGTCGCTACCGAAAGTCCCCTAAAATCCCCAAATCACAATCTGTTTCATTTCATCCCCATTTCAGAACCCACCCCCCCCCCCTCGCGCATCGTTCGCTCCGCCAGCCTCATTCCGTCTGTTGCTGCCGCCCGACGTCGCCTCCTATCACCCGCCGCCGCCCGAGGAAGCCTTGTTCTGTCCGTGCCTCGTATTTGCCACAACCACTTGACATTTTTGTCTACCACGACCGCCACCTCGCTCCCCTTTGAGGTATATTTTCTTTCTCCCTCTGTTTTTTTTGTATAAAATTTAGTTTAAAGTTGTTAATTTATTTTTTGTTATAGTTTTATGGCTTATACACATGCATGTAAATGATATTGCGTTTGTGTTTTGAGTATGTGGAATTAGTTAAGATTTGTTCCCTGAGGTTGTGGAATTAGTTGAGAGTTGTTTTTGAGTTTGTGGAATTATAATTAGTTTGAAGTTGTTGTTTGAGTTTGTGGAATTAGTTGAGAGTTGTTTTTTAGTTTGTGAAATTATAATTAGTTAGACGTTGTTTGAGTTTGTGGAATTAGTTGGGAGTTGTTTTTGAGTTTCTGATCGGAATTATAATTAGTTGGAATTTTTTATTTGAATTTGTGAAATTAGTTGGGAGTTGTTTTTGAGTTTTCGAAATTATAATTAGTTGTAAGTTGTTTTTGAGTTTGTGGAATTGTAATTAGTTGTAAGTTGTTAGTTGGGTTTGTGGAATTTGTTGGGAGTTTTTTTTTTTTTTTTTAGTTTGTGAAATTATAATTATTGGAAGTTGTTGTTTGAGTTTGTGGAATTAGTTGGAAGTTTTTTTTTTTTTCTGAGTTTGTGAAATTATAATTAGTTGGAAGTTGTTGTTTGAGTTTGTCGAATTAGTTGGAAGTTGTTTTTTGAGTTTGTGGAATTATAATTATTTGTAAGTTGTTGTTTGAGTTTGTGGAATTAGTTGGGAGTTGTTTTTGAGTTTGTGGAATTATAATTAGTTGTAAGTTGTTGTTCGAGTTTGTGGAATTAGTTGGGAGTTTTTTTAAAGTTTGTGAAATTATAATAAGTTGGAAGTCTTTGAGTTTGTGGAATTAGTTGGGAGTTTTTTTTTAGTTTCTGGAATTATAATTAGTTGGAAGTTTTTGTTTGAGTTTGTGGAATTAGTTGGGATTTGTTTTTAAGTTTGTGGAATTATAATTAGTTGTAAGTTGTTGTTTTAGTTTGTGGAATTAGTTGGGAGTTTTTTTAAAGTTTGTGGAATTATAGTGAGTTGTAAGTTGTTGTTTGAGTTTGTGGAATTAGTTGGGAGTTTTTTTTTTTTTTGGTTGAGTTTGTGAAATTGTAATTAGGTGGAACTTGTTGTTTGAGTTTGTGGAATTATAATTAGTTGTAAGTTTGTGAAATTTATAATTAGTTGGGATTTTGTAAAATTATAATTAGTTGAGAGTTGTTCTTTGAGTTTGTATTTTTGAAACTTTATTTTGTTAATAGAGAGAGATGAACTCGAGAAATCTTGAAAGTGGGCGTGTGAGGGAAAATTTGAGAATTCTTTTTGTGCGCAAGAATTTGAGAATTTATTTTTATTTTATGCGTTGTTGTTAGGTTTCAATTTACAAGCTTGACTTTGAGATATATCATATTGTTTCCCGAAGCTCACTATAACTTGTGCTGAAGGTATTTTTGTTAATTAATTTGTAAGTAGTTTCATTTTGACTTAAGTTTTTTTGAATGTGAACGTTCTAATGTTGCTTGTTTAATTTACTTTATTGGTTTGATAATTAAGTATTAGCTATTTTAGTTTCGAGCATGTTGGTGTGTTGTGAACTCGTTAATTAAGTTGTGAATGTTATTTTGGTTCTGAGCATGTTGATTTTGTTCTGAATTCGTTAGTTTTGTTGTGATCATGCTGATGATGGTTTAGCTTTTAAAAAGCTTTATAAAAGATATGCAAAAGATAGAAAGATCTAGGTGAGTCCTCTAGTATATAGTAGTTCCTTCCTTAATGACTATATCTTAGGGATATATCCAAGCTCTCAATAATACTTTCAAAATATCCTTAGGTTGATGACAAAATAAATCTAATATTTTGTCTGGTTATTTTAGGAATTGGCATTGTTGTTTATCTGGTTATTTTAGAAATCGACATTGGCTATTTATACTGAATTGGAGGTTCTTTAAAGAGTATTATTATTAACAATGAATAAGGACTGGATTAAAGTTAGAGATAGATTCTCGCCCGAGTATGTAGACGGAGTAAAACAGTTCATAGAATTGACAAAACTTCACGTCAATAAAACAGGAAAAACAAGATGTCCATGTAGATATTGTATGAATATGAACTGCCATTCAGTTGATGGAATAGAAGGAATCCTTGTATCAAAGAGAACGTCGTCAAAACGCCCGAGGCCTAGAGGCCGGCCCAGGCCCAGCCCAAGCCTGATCCAAGCCCGATCCAAGGTCAACGTTTGATCGGCCCGACCCAATCCAATCCTTCTATTAATTGGATTGGATATGGATATTCATTTTTTAATTTGGACCGGCCCGTGGGCCGACCCGTTTGAGCCGGCCCAAAAGCCCGATCTAATATTTATTAATATTTATATTATATAATATTAATATATTTATTTATTATAAAAAATAAATTAGATATGGTAGGCTAACATGTAGGAAGTAGGATCTTTTGTTTCTCCCTCTTAAATAAGTACATATTACGAAAAGACTCTACCACTTTCCAATATCTCATTTAAATCATTGTTTTGAAACATATTACGAGGAAACTCTCCAACTTCCCAAATTCAAAATTTAAAATTACTTTAAACATATCTAATATTTAGGTTGTAATTTTTAAAATTTTTTAATACAAAATTTTCTTATAAATATCAACCTTCTTTTTTTTTTCTTCACTCAAATTCTAATTCTAATTCTCAATCTCAAATTCTCTCAAGTTTCAATTCAGAGTGTTTAAATTTTCAATTTCTCTTGTATTTTACCTCCGTTCATCTAAAATTTTTTCAAATATTCCAATATTCTGTTTCAAGTTAAAAAAAAAAAGATTTCATATCTTCGACTTTCGAGACTTGTTTGCTTAACTATTTCCTAAATCTTCTCTCATTTACAGTATTTTTTTTAAATGGCTCATAGCCATATTCATGAAAACAATCTTCCTCTCACCATTGCCAATGATGATGAAGCTGAATTTATTGAAGGTGTCGGCTCACAATCTTGAAGTACAGACGCAACTACTACAAGTGTAAGTGTTGAAGTTGTTCAACGAAATACAGGTAAGAGAGCAGCATCTTCTGTTAGAGAATATTTTGAAAAGGTAGGAAAAAAGTTAGATAACGGAAAAATAGAATTGAGACAAAAGTGCAAAACTTGTGGTAATTTTTTTTCAAAAGATGGTCCTAGTCATCTTATTAGGCACATGAGACCTTGTAGTAAAAAACACAATGTAGATATTGGAAAATACATGCAATTAGGTAAAGATCAATTATGTAATTTAACTAATTTTTCTTATAATAAGGAATATGCTAGATCTGAATTAGTAGATTACATGATTAGAGCAGAACTCCCTTTTACTTTTATAGATAATCATGATTTTACTGGTACTATTCAGAGATCGTTTAACCCACAATATGAAGATTTTTCGACTTCTACTGCAAAAAGAGATGTTATGAAAAAAGTTTTGGCCAAAAAAGGTGTTTTAAAAACTTATTTTTCTAATTTTAAGAGACGAATTTGTTTGACATCTTATATGTGGACTTCTTGTCATCAACAGAGCTATCTTTGTTTAACTGCACATTAAATTGATGCTGATTGGAAATTATGCAAACAAATTATATCATTTAAAATGGTTGAGTCTCCTCATACTGGTTATATAATAGGAAATGTCATATTAGAATCTCTCAAAGAATGAAATATTGTTGATCAAGTTTTATCTTTAACTCTAGATAATGCTGATAATGCTAGTAATAATGATATAGCTACCTCATTTTTAAGTCATTATTTGAAATCACCACTAGGCATTAATTTTCGTATTCGTTGTTGTGCCCATGTTTTAAATTTAATTGTACAAGATGGTTTGTCGATTCTTTTTTATTCTATTTCAAAGTTAAGATCTTTAGTTCGTAATATTAATAGTTCTCAATTTAGACATGAATTATATTTTAAATGTTGTAAACAATTAAACAAAAAGAGAAGAAATATTAGAATTGATTTACCTCATAGATGGAATTCAACATTTGAAATGTTGAAAGTGGCAGTAGCATATAAAGAAGTTTTAGATTTGTATTGTATTGAATTGCAGTTCTCGTCATGTTAATATTGTACAACTTACTGAGCTTGATTGGAGATATTCATCAGTTGTTCGAGATTTTTTAAATGTTTTTGATACTTCGACAAAATATTTTTGTTCGGTATATTCTTCTAGTATTTGTCAAGTTATACCAAATTTACTTAATATTTGCTTTATGTTTAAGAATTATTCAAATGTAGACTTGTTTAAATCTGTGATTGAAAAAATGAAAGAAAAGTTTAATAAATAGTTTGATGATTTGCATATTACGTTTTTGCTTGGAATGTTTTTTGATCCTAGATATAAAAATCATTTTTTTGATACTTATTTAGATTTGTTGTTCGATAGTAATACTGATAAAATTAATGATACTATAAATTCATTTAATTCTAAATTATATGAGATATATCATTTTTATAAGAAAACGGTAAATAATTCTACTGTTACTGTTGGTGCATCTTCTTCTTCATCTACATATTCAATAAATCTAATAATTTCTCAACATCACATTTAAATGTTGCCATGATACTTTCTAAAAAGAAGAAAATTGATTCTTCAAAAAATTTTGAAGCTCTTGATTTAAAAAATTATATGCATTTACCCACAATATCTATGGATACTATTGAACATTTTAATATTTTGGATTGGTGGAAATTATATGAAAATACTTATCCCCTACTCTCTCTTATGGCACGGGATATACTAACAATTCCTGCTTCGACTGTAGCATCAGAATCAGCTTTTAGTGCAGGTGGTCGAGTTATATCAGACACTAGAAGCAGCTTATCACCTTCAACCGTTGAAGCATTAATATGTCTAAAAGACTGGGGTCTAGCGAAGAAAAGAATGCACGAAGAAGAAAATATTAAAAAAGTGGCTGAAGAAATGGAAAAGTTGAAATCATCGGTGTTGGAATTTAAGGACAATAGTTGTTCCGAAGAATTATTTTTTTTTAATATTAGATTCCATTCTATTTATTTATTTTATTTGAGAAAATGCACATGATTAGCAAATGAATAGGTGCCAACCTAGTTGGGATGTCCTCATATTGTAGTGATGCAATAATTCTCAAAACAAAATATAAATAAACAAATAATAAAACCATCTATTATTTTTTTTTGTGATTATTTTTGTAGTTTTGTTTAGATAGGTTTATATTAATAAAGTTAAAAATTATAAATTTAATTTTTAAAAATAAAAAATATAATTTTTAAAAATAAGACAACTTAAAATTGTAACATATGACATAATAAAATTTATGAGTAAGATTATAAAAATAACAAAAAAAAGTACCAAAAATTATATAATAACACATATTCTAGAATTTAAAAATAAAAGACATAGTTTGGAAATTATTTAAATTTTATAATAACACATATTCTATAATAACACATATTCTAGAACATGCCATTTCTTCCTTGAATCAGGCCAACAGCCTTCTGGAGGGTACCCAACGTGAGTTGGAAACGGAGAAGAGAAAATCTTGGGACGAGCTGGCTAACCTACAGAGGAGACTTGACGAGGCCAATGCTCGGCTCTCTAACTCTGAATTTTGGCCAGTGAATTCAAGAAAACTCAGGAGTACGTCGACCTGCAAAACTCTGCCATGGAGTGCGGTGTTTCCTGGTCTCTTCTCCATGTTTCTACTCAGCACCCTGACATTGACTTTTCCTTCCTTCCAGAGCGTTTTAGAGTCGAGCGTGACGCTCCTGACGACATGGATGACGACGACGACGAGTAATAGGGTAGCTTGACCGAGTTGCTTTACTATGTTTAGCGTCCGGTTGACTTTTATGTGCTTTGTTGCTACATTGCTTGTATTTCTTTTTGGAATTATCAATTAACCCTCTTACCAATCACTTATTGGCTTACGGCTCTAACTCTGATGGAGTTTTGTTGCTTTCATTTCCGTAGGTTTCTAACCCATTGGCCATAGCCAATGGTTTTATACCTGCTGTCGTCTTTGACTTTTTACTCCATCTCATGTTTTAACCGTGCTAGATCAATCGACCCGCTTCTGGTTTGGCCGTGTTGAGATTGTTTAATTGTTCTTTCCAAATGTGTCGATTAAAGTAGATTCGTGCCCCATCGCACGTGGTCGGCGTCGAGTGGTGGTCGGACCCGAGCCTTACTCAGTCGAAAATAAGACCTATTGACAAAAATAAGCTACCAAATGGTTATCTCATAGTTCAAAATTGCTGTTTAATGTAGATTTGTGTCCCATCACACTTGGTCAGCGTCGAGCAGTGGTCAGCCCTGAGCCCTGCTCGGCCTATTCGGCTAGAGCTGGTTTTACCGTCGTCGAGTAGAGTTGGATTTACCAAGCTTACGTCGCCGAGTAGTCGGTACCTATTGCCCTACTCTTAAGGTAGTGTATTGTCGATATCTTTTGAGAGTACGCTTATAGACGAGGCAAGGTGTTTTATCAAAGTCGCTTGGCATCTCGTTTTGGATTTAGAAGACATAGTTGATAGAGAACCAAACAAATGGATACTTTATTGAAAAAAAGAAACAATAATCAGAAATCTTGCTAAAAGTAGAGAAACAAAAACAACCACACTTGAAGGAAAAAAGGAAAGATCAACAACCCCCTTTAGTAGAAGTCCTGTCGTTGCCCCTCATTGAGGTATAGTAGCATTCCCGCGACACTCGTTGCTCTCCTTTAATCTCTCCTACTCCACCCGGTGTTGGGAACTTCATGGACTGGTGGTATGTGGATGGTATCGCTTTGAGCATATGCATTGTCGGTCTTCCCAATATTGCGTTGTAGGAGGATGTGTAGTCAACAACCAAAAAGTCCACCATCTTGGTGACACTTTTCGACCCACTTCCGAACGTTACAGGCAACTCTATCCTCCCCTCGGGAATGACCTGTTCCCCTCCAAATCCTACCAACGGTGCTGGGCTGCTCTTAAGCACCTTTTCTCCTAAATCCATGGCTTTGTAGGCTGTCCAGGAGATGTAACGCCCCAGGATGTTATATACCATCCTAGGTAATGCTAAATAATCCACCTGTCTAGCCTTAACTCTAAACACGAGATAACCAACTCCCTGGGAAATAATTTAAATAAAATAAAGCTTCGACTCCCATAATTCCACCAAAAATATCAATTTTATAAACTGTCGAAACTTCGCTCTCCATGGGCAATTTAAAAAAAAAAAAATCTCATATCCGCCTCAGTGGCTAAAATTCTTAAATAAATAAAACAATCGTACACTTAAACTCCAACGACAACAGTGACGCGTTTAACAATAACATCCATAAAAAAAAATAAAAGTAGTTCTAAAGAAAACAAAATCGCTCCTCGGGTCCACACCTAGCAATAAAATAAATCCCAACGCTACTCGTACCAAACGACCCTTCCCTCTATCCTCACTAACTCGACTAGTGATCCCTCCTCCGTCAAGCCCCCTCCACGTCATCACCATGGTCAACCCTGTTCACACCTGAAAACAAATAAGGATAAAAGGGGGGGTGAGTACATAAGGTACTCCGTAAGTAGCCCTTCCTAACTAACACAAAAATCATGCTCACAGTCACGGCATATAAAATAAAACGATAGCAAGACAATTAAATAGACAGCGAGAGATAAAAAAACAATAACTTGACATTTACATACAACAGCCATGCGTCGGAACTACCAAGACTACAACCATATGATTCACTAGCCCTTGTCCCACAGTACTAAACCTCCCTCTACAACCCCCTTTGATACTCCCCGTTTAATTTCTCGAGGCATGACGGCTCTTGACATTTATTCCCAAGATACTGCCCCCCCTCCTTTTACAGTACTTGATGTTCGACCTTGCCATTAATTCCCAAGGCCTAGCACCACTACTTCGCAAGCACCACTCTACTTTAGTCCTTCAAGCCTAACTCCTCGAGTCGCATTGGCCCTTGACATTTATCCCCAAGGCCTCAATAGTCCTCTACAGAAACTTGATGTTCGGCATTGCCATTTATTCCCAAGGCCTGAACTGTGCACCGGTCCTTGCCGTTTATCCCCAAGGTACCGATGACTTCCCAGCGTATTGGTCCTTGACATTTATCCCCAAGACCCCAATATTCATTTACAGAAATTTGACGTTCGGCCTTGTCATTTATTCCCAAGGCAACTACTCAAGGCTTTGAACCCCCAAGCGATTTATATGCATTTTCAGATCAGACCACCCATAGTTTAACGAACTGCCAACCCGTCCCTTAACCCTTCACCCTTCACCACTCCCACTATCCCTCCCAAGACCACCTACAAGTATATTTCCCACATTCCAATTCACTACACAGTTCACAAGCATGCTTTTCTTTGTAATAAACAAGTCACCACCCAACAGCTCACAACTAAAACAATAATAACTAATTATCAGTTTAACAACGCGAGCATTTCGTTTACAACATGTTTGCAAAACGTCATGAGCCAGTTACTTTTAACCACAACAATTCAGAATCTACTAGTCACCTCCAACAATAAGAATAGAAAGCATGTTTCCTCATAAGTGTTCAATAATAGAAAGACGGCAACAAAATCACTAGAAGTTCACAAATCAAAACTAACAATCCCTACATGCACAATTAAATTATTTTAACTAAAAATCAGCATCCCGTTAACGCTAAATAACGCACGCACTCGCCCCCTGGTGCTACTTACTCAACCACGTCCTTAAGTTTGCGTCGAACTCACACCTAAGCACAAAAATGGAAAAAAATACAGCAATATAAATATACTGTTCAACCTTCGAAAACAACTCTAAGAGGGTTCAAAGGGTCTCATTACCGCAAAACGACTTCGTGTAGGTGTGGGTAAATTAGATCTAGCTTGCAAAGGGGTGGGTAGCGTAAATCGGGCTTCGAACGGATGAAGATAATCGCCGAACACCACCCAAAACACTGCTATCCACGTTTTTTTACAGCAGCGAAAAACGCCCAAAACGACCTTCAACGGCTTCGATTTGATATCTGTTACTACAAAACAATTTCGCTTAGGTGTGGGTATTCCCAATCGATTTCGTTTAGGTGTGGGTAATCCAAATCTAACTTCGAACAAGGGTGGGTCAAAGAAAATTACCGGGCTTCTCGGATCTAAGCTATTCGAGTCGTTGGAGTTTGTCGGATCGAGGGAAAACACCGCGAACAGCCACCACGCGCCGCCGCCGCACCTGCTGCTGCCCGAGACCACGCGCCGCCGCCTGTTGCTGCCCGATGCCCGCGCCAGCTGCTGCCCGACGCCGCCTGCTGCTATCCGAGCCCGACGCTACTGCTGACGTGCTGCTGTCCCGACGCCGCACCTGCTGCTCTGATGCCGCCGCTCTTCGTCGCGTCGCCTGAATGGAGCTGCTCGCCGGAGAAGAAGAATCCGAGTGGGGGGGGGGGGGTGGCCGGCGGCTTCAACAAGAGAAGGAAAGGGAGGAAGAAGAAGAGGAAAAAGAACAAGGGCTAGGGTTATTTGTTTTAAACTTTTAACTCCTTTGGGCTTGGGTTCTTTTCCTTTTGTTTAAGGCCCACTTACCCAATCACTCCTTATTAAAACAAGCCAATAATATAATTTCGTAATTGGCCCAATGGCCCAAAACAAGTGTCACATAACGGAATCCGTACTAAACCATAATTTGATAAATAACTACACGCGACTAATTCACCACTAATTCTATAGCAATACACAATAATCGAGATGCCACACTTAAATTAAATAAAGATAACTGATGAATCAAACAAAATAAAATGAAATAAATAAATAAATCTATTTTGTTATAAAAATTTCCCGGAACTCGAGGCAAGCTAACCTGAGTAACGCGGGGCGTTACAGGAGATGATATCCGCCGAGCTGCCCCCATCCACCAAAATTCGATGTACTTTCACATTTGCTATCTTCAAAGTGATAACCAGTGCATCGTTATGAGGGTGGAGGAGGTGGGTCGCCTCGTCCTCTTAAAACTCGGTCGTCACTGATCGGTCCGTAATATATGCATGGTAGACCTCATTTTATCTGAGGCTCGCCCTAGCTTCTCGCACATCTGCCTTTCTTTTTCTCCCAGATTCTCTCTCTATTGGGCCTCCCATTATAGTTCAAATCTCTCGAGCAGGGGACTTGTCGTTTTCACCGTTTTGTGTCGCTTTAGAGTCCTCTACATACTCTTTGAGGTAGCCCCTTCGGATTAGCCCTTCCACCTCTTCCTTGAGATCAAAACAGTCCTGAGTTGCATGGCCGTGATCCCGGTGGAAAAGGCAATATCGGCCTTTACTTCGTTTAGTTGACGTGGCCTTCATCCTCTCCCGCCACTTAAGCAACCTTTGGTCTTTGATCTCCATCAGCACTTACTCGAGTGGAACGGTGGTCGGGGTATACTTTTCAAAATTTTGGGGTGGATCATTCTGGCTACTCCGATCCCTCTTCTCCCATCTCGACCCCTGTGGTTTATCTCCCGACCTCTCCCTCTTTTGGTCGGTTCGCTTTCCGTCTGGCTCCCTTTTTGAGTAAAAGAACTCACCAGCGCTCATGTACCTCTGAGCTCGGCTCAGCGCCTCCGAGAAGGTACTCGATGTCTTCTTTCCGAACGAAAATGACAAATGCTCATCCCTGACGCCGGACATGAAGGCCAGTAGAGATACAGCGTCTGTAAGGCCTTCTACCTGCAGCTTTTCCTCGTTGAACCGAGCTACATAATAGTGTAGACTCTCTGTCATCCTCTGTTTAATAGTTAAAAGATAAGCCACGAGTCGGCTCCAACACCGTCCCCCTACAAACTGGGTCACGAATGCTCTAGCCAGGCTTTTGAAACTCGAGATTGACCCTCGTTTTAATTGTCGGAACCATATTCTGGCTGACCCGTTTAATGTAGTCCAGAACACCCCGCACCTGACCGCCTCTGACACCCCGTAGATATCCATTCATTCCCAATAAGCATCTAGATGGTCCACTGGGTCGGTCATCCCGTCGAATTGTTTCACTATGGGTAGCTTGAATTTTGGAGGGACCTTCTCTTTCATGATCTCCTCTGTGAATGGTGAGTCAGCTTGATCCAGTAGTTCTTCGAGGTCGAAACCCTTCTCCTTTTGGTTCTGTCGCTTCTCTGAAGACTCTGGCTGATCTGTCGGTTTGCCTTTATCGAGGCCTATCGGCTCAGAGTTTCGGTTATCCTGGTTGCTCTTACCCCCGTTTGGTGTCGGGTATTTATGTTACTTTTTGATCTTCAAGGAGTCGAAAATCTAGGTTCGTCGCCTGGTATTTCCACCTATCCACAACTTGCTCCCTGCACTATTTGTTGATTCCTCAGTCTCGCTTTGCGTCGTGCCCTTCCCATTTCTCGGGTCTCTGACAAGGGGTACCTCGTCGGGCTCTTGTTGCTCGAATTGTCGAAGGACTTGGGTCATGCATTGCAACATGCCCTCTACCTTGTTTTCCAAGACCTCGAACTGCTTTTGGAGTGGCACAGGGGTCGTTATTGCATGCGCCTCGGGTAACCCCTCCTGACGTTCCGGGTTTGACTGGCTGGTCCCATCCTCGGATCCTTCGACCTGGGGGTCGTCCAAGTTCAACCTCCTCTTGGCAGAGCAGTTATCATCAGAGCGTCGTGGACTCCTTTCTGGTGTCATGTTGCTCGACTGGATGCTTTAAATCGTTCCCACAGACGGTGCCAATTGTTTATGCGTGGATTTCGGTCTTCCGGTTCTCCTCCTCGCACACACCAAACTTGATGATTTAGGACTAATACCTGCAAAACCAAATCGAACTAAACCAGTGTGACTCCAGTCACATGGGCTCCGATGCCTAAGTTAGCAAGAGAATAATGTGAATGTGGTCAACTTTTAGATGCCCTTACCTCTAGGGTTGGATCGCTACTTATAGCTGTGAAGTAGTTCCAGAACTTTCTGTAGCTAACCCTAATTCACAGTTGCAGAGCCTGGGCGAAATCTTTGATCGAAGATGGGGATTTGTTGGCAGAGCTGTGGGCCGAGCCTGGCTCGGGGCCAAGCACGGGTCAGGACCGAGCCCATCATGGCCTAGTGGGCTCCCCTCCGATCGTGACCTGTAGCTTGACTATCGATTCTTGTTGCATAACAATAAGAAAACAAAATAAAAACAAAAAAGATTTTAAAGTTTTATGTTTTCATTGTGTTATTTTTAATTTGAAATTTAAAAAATGCAAAATTACATTAAAAAGATAATTTCTTTTTGATAAATATACTATTTCATATCATAAACTAATTTCATTTTGTTAAAGTTTAAATATGAAATATGAAATATCTTATAAATTATATAACATTGTGAACTAATAATAGCATAAAATTTATAGCATATATGTTAATAAATTAATTAATACTATTTTAGATTAACTAAATTTTTAGTTTGGAACTACCACTGGTATATAAATATATTAAACAATTTAAACAAATTTGAAAAATGAGATTCAATTTTTTGAATCTTATTTTTATCTCTAATATTTTTTCACTATAATTTTTTATTTTTTATTATTATTGTTATATATATATATATTTTGTTTTAACATATATTTTCATCTCAACTGTATTTTTTTCACAAATTCTTTTTTCTAAATCTTTTTATTTATCTATCAAAAATTTTTCTTTAAAAAGTTTATTTTCATTAATCTAAACTTGTATTTTGATGACTCTACAATAGAGATGACAAAATTGCTGCAAAGTCGAATTCCCCCCTTCAATTATAGAAAATGCATGTCTTAACCTCGTCTCCAATTCCATTATTTAAATAATTAATATATATTTTATTAACATATTCATTAAATTGTGAATAAAATATTAAATCTTGTTAAAACTATTTATTTATACTATTAAATAATAATTCTAAAAATAATTAACATATATTTATTACACTTTTTTTTAATTATAAACCTAATTAAAATTAATTACAAGACCAGCAATTTTTTTGTGCAAATATCCCATCCTCCAATAAGGATTGTTTAAACTATATCTCCATTTCCCCAATGACGGTGGCGGAGACCGTTGATTAAAAATTTTTACGAGCACGAGAATGGGAAAAGTGCATATTGAATGCTGCCCCTCACCATTGTCATCTCGATAAAATAATTTTATCTCTCTCATATATATTTATAATTTTCTATCTTTTTAAAAATAGAAAATTAAAAAATTTATCATACATATCTGTTTTTCTGTTTTTTAAAAAAAAAATTATCAAAATGTTTATCAGGTATGGAGAATTTTCTGTTGATTTTCTCAAAACATAAACAGCATAACAAAAAACAAAAGTTGTTATCCATAGAAGCATCAAGATGTATAGATTAACAAAAGTTTAATAATATACCTAAAACGGAACGATTATTCAAGAAATTGTTAGATCGAGAACTCACGTGGTCCTACAAAAACAACATAGGTATAGGTTATTGCGTTTTTTAGATTAATTTATTAAATCTCATAATCTCATCAAAATTTCCCCAAATCTATTTGAATACTTTCTCCCTTTTTTGTCTCTCCGTACAACTTCTCACTCACTTCTTTTTGTAACCTATTTTTTTTTTTTTCTAATTTCTTCATCTCCATTTTCTTTTTAAACTTGATGCAACTAACTGTATCCAATGAAAAATGAATCTCCACAAATATTTATCTACAATTTAAAGGTTGACACACACATATATAATGTAATTTTTATTTTCATAGTTTTAAATGATTTTCGAAAAGTTGCGTAAATTTCATAACATTTCTCTTCTATTGTTTCGTTATCTGCCTTACTATCTTCTAATTCTAGATGGAGGCTTTCTATAGTTTGTTGTTTTGGGAGATTGGATTAAAGTTGTTAAATTTATTTTTCTCCCTTAACCAATACGACTACATCAAGTTGAGAGAAAAAATGGAGAAAAGTTGTTCAACTAATCTAAAAAAAGAATGCAAAAGATTTGGGATTTAATAAAATAATTAAAAAGAAGCAACACTTGTCTTGTTTTTATAGGGTCACTTGAGTATAAAGAGCACAATGCTCCTCAATGTTAAGGAGCGAAAGTTTTTTCCATAAATTTTTATGAAAGCATTTTAAAATAGCTTGAAACCTTAGCTAAATTGAAGTTGCTATCCAGGAGAAAAATACATTAGTACAACCACTTAGATAAAAAAAGATATTTCGAACTGAAGCTCAAAGCGTCGGAATTTATAAAAGTTTTTTAAAAAGTTCAATGCATGGGCAAAAACTTCAATGAAGGCATTATTGATTATTGAAAATATTACAGGTGGATAACTGAAGCAAAATTATAAACCTAGAACAAACAATTCAAATAACAAAAAACTTCAATGTTAGGGAGCAGGTACTACACAACTGAAATTAAGAACCACAAATTGCAAAATAAATAACAGAATAGCAAAGCTAACTTCTAAGACAGCCTAAAACAAAAGCCAAATGAGTAACGAAGTAGAAAAATAGCGGATTGATTCTACTGAAACGGTCAAAATGAGAACATTACCAAATCGAGTGAAGCAAGCTACATACTTGCCAAATCAATAATCGAGTGACTTGAGACCTGACCACCCTCCCTCGACATTTACTCTATGAGAAGAAACAGAGTTTGCGTTAAGTTGGGATTGGGTTCAAATTTGTTTAGAAACTGAGACTAAAATGGTTGTGAAGTTTCTCCTCAATGGGACCAAAAGAAAAAATCAATATGGATTTTGTTGATCATCTAAGATGTAAATGCACGAACTCAAGCTTTGAAATTAGACTAAAGTGCTTAGTTAGATGCTTTCAGCTTTTCTAAACTTCCAAGAAAAGAGGTAAATGATGATATTTTATGTTATAATTATGTGAAAGTTTAACATAAAAAACATTGTACCGACAAAGATATCAAAGACAACCCAAAGACCTATGCATGATTTCAACTTACATAATTTTGTTACAATTGCACGCTTTTCTAAAAATGGGTGGGGCAAGGATGCCTACCTTTAAGGACTTGATTGAAGTTTGCCCTTATTCTCTTAATCTCAAACCAAAAATAATTGATATTGGAGAGAAGTGTTAACTAAAGTAGTTGGCCAATTTTGAGAGGCTCTTAGTAATTTTTACGTTTAAGAGAATGGGGTTAAGAGGAATACATCAAAAGGAGCTTTTGGCCTAGTTTATAAGAGTTGACATGGATTAGTTTTGAAAGGCCATACTTTGAAGATGAGATTTATATGTGTACATGTAAGAAAGATAAGCATACAAAAATGAATTTAATTACTAGAGCTGGCAGAGAATATTGAGTTATCAAACCTGACCTTACCTAATAAAAAGAACTTCTTTCAACCCCTCTCTCTTTCACACAATTATTTTTTTTGGTCACAGTACATCGTCAAAGGAAACAAGAATGCAAATTTCATTAGTGTAATGTAACTAGAAAATTTTATATACAAGCACGAAAACAAAAACAAGACTATTAACCATAATATGTATATTTATATTCCATTTAGCGTAATGTAACTATCAGATTTATCATACACAACTACACATGGACTGATTCAAATATAATACATGGGCTATCAAGAACTAGTCTCTAATGGAAGTCCAAAAACATTTTTTCCAAACAGACCACTAAAAGGTAGAACTAATGTTTAGGAATAAAAGTAGACAAAATGTTTTTTTGCTTGAGATGCAGGAAATGTAAGCCTAATAGTGAAAAGGATGATGGCGATAGATAAGCACTAGATAGTTCTATTAGAGCAAAATGAGGAAGAACAAGAAATAGAAAAAGATGTTGTTGTGTTATGAACCCACTACCTTGAAAGCGTTTTTTGAACCCACCCGTCTGACTGGACAGATGGCGGCGGCGGCACTCATGTGGCCACTCATGTGGGGAAGTGTCTTGTGCTCACCTACTACATCATTTATAAGCCCACTAAAAGACCTCCCATTATAAACCCTTTTCGAACTCCAAAATCTTTCCATGTGGAACAACACCAAAAGCACCTCCCCATGAAACAATTTTTGTTTTTAAAAGCCATCTTTCTCTTTTGACATTCCTAACAGTTCCCCATGAATGACAAAAAAAGGGAAAAAAATTGAAGAATTTATAAGCAAAATGTGGAGTTTGTAAGAACTGCAAACAAAGTTCCACATTGGCTAGGGAAAGGGGTGATCCATGGTATATAAGAGAGGACAATTATCTCCATTAATATGAGGCCTTTTGGGTGAAACGAAAAGCAAAGCCGTGAGGGCTATGCTTAAAATGGATAATATCATATCAATGTGGAGATACAGTAAGCCTGATAGTCATTATAGAACTTGTACTAAGCTCAAATGAAGAATTTATAGACAAAACGAGCTGGAAAGAAAAATACATGTAGGGGATGATGTGGCAGATTATTATATTATATTAAAAAAGAGAAAAAAAAGAACGTTGGAGTGGGAGAGCTGTTAGAGAGAAAAAATATATATGTATATAATTTTATATTTCAATTAAATTTCCACTTTTGATCTTTAATCATTAACATCCAATGGACCAAATCTAAATATGATTTCAAATTTCTGTCCCACTGTTTTCCTCCTTATTTAAACCTTTCATTCTCTCAAATTTTAACAACAGCAACTTTCTCCCCAATTTTCTATTCAGTTTCTACGTTGTTAATCTCTTTCCAAAACTTCAACATTTTGTTCTAAATTCTTGATGGAGATTTTATTTGAGAGATATTTGTGCTTCTATTTTTATTTTCTGTTAGCCATTTTAGGGCTTTTATTTTGTAAGAATTTTTCTTACAAAATTGTGAGCGAAAATTTGTGTATACACTCCTTGAGAGAGTTTGTAAGTTTCTTCTTAAATTTTCAAATCTTGTAAGGGTTGCTCTTGAGCCCGAAAAAGATCATTATACCGGTTTGATCTTGAACCGTGGAAAGGATCGGGTTTCTTCTTGCTCCTGGAAAAAGAAGATCACTTTGTATCGGTTTGACTCCTACCATGGAAAGAGTCAAGTTTCTTAGTGGAACACCCAAGAGGAGCTTGGGAAGTGGAGTAGGCCGGTGTTGCCGAACCACTATAAAATTTTCGGTGTCATTTTCTCTAACCCTGTAACGCCCCAAGTCCCTCAGGTTAGTTAGTCTCGAATCAGGAGATTTTCATTTAATTTTTAAATTAAACCTTAATTAAATTTATATATATCAGGCTCCGTGTGGTTGGTTTTATCTTAAGTTGGGATGAGTTTCTTTTTCTCTTGGGCTTGGTTATGTTGGGCTTTTTGGGTTGGTTTGGTTTTAAAACAAAGGAAAAGAAAAAATTAACAAGAAGAAAAAAAAAACACACTAGGTTTCCATCTCTTTCTTCCTCCCCTTGCCCTAGCGGCTCCCCCCCAACCTACCTTCCTTCTCCGGCGACACAAACGGCGCACGGTGGCGGCGTTCCTCAAATCGGTAGCGACGACACCTGCAACACGCCACTCACGAACCCGACAACACCCACACGGCGGTGCGGCCTGTTCTCTGATGGCATTTTCCTTCGAACCAACGACTTTTTGAACACCCACGACACCTCCTCTCTTCTTCGGTGTACCCCAGCAGCATACGACACTCCAAGATCAAGACCCGACGAGTTTCGCGTCGAATCCAGTGAACCCGCGTTGGCGTGACCTTTGATTAGTGACGGTTTGTGGAAGTTCTCTTCTTCCCACAGCAGCGCGGCGACGTTTTGTTCCTGTTCACGGTGGTTCAAACTGGGTGCGTCAGTTTTCTACATTTTTGGAAATATCTCGGTATTACGGTGTCAACCAGCAATCATAGCAACTTAGTTTGAGAGACCCATACCCTTGTGACAACAACAACGGTTGTTGGGGCGTTTTCTGTGCATTGTTGCTACTATAAAAAGGAAAAACAGCATAGTTTTTGGTGTTTGGCGATTACCCACATCCGTTCAAAGCCCGATTTAGGCTACCCACACCTTGGCAAGCTAGATCTAAGTTACCCACACCTATACGAAGTCGATTTTGTGGTAATGAGTCATTTGAACCCTCTTAGAATTGATTTCGAAGGCTGAATAGTATATGTAACTTGCTGTTTTTTTTCTGTTTTAGTGCCTAGGTGTGAGATCGACGCAAAACTTAGGGGCGCGGTTGTGGGTAAGTAGACAAGGGGCGTGTGCGTGCGTTAATGTGTGTTAGTTGGTTTCTATTGTGCTGTTTTGTGATGCTTAATATTGATTTTGATACGCTATTGTGCTAGGTAACTCTCGTTTGTGTTAATCTGTATGTTTGGTGTAGTGTTGAATATTCGTCGGTGATAATGGTGGAATTTTGCCTTGCTAAACTGCTGAGAATTATTGTGGGATGATGTATGTTTACAAAGGATGCACGTTAAAATAGAATTATTGTGATTATGCTTTCTTAGGATGTGGGCGTGCTTGTATAGTTTATATAAATGTTCATTTATGATGTGAGCGTGCTGGTTGAGCATATATAAACGTTTCTTTATGTTGCGAGCATGCTGGTGTGAGTAATATTATTTTCTTATGAGATGTGGGTGTAATCGAAGCATATTTTCGGACCCTGTTCGCAGGCTAGGGGTTGATGTGGAGTTGGTTATGATAAGGAACGTTGGATTCTTGGAGAAAGTGAATGGGTGAGTGTCAGGGCCTCGGGTATAAATGGTCGGGGGCTGATACGTCAGTAATTGAGTATCGAGGCCTCGGGTAAAAATGGTCGAGGGTCGATGCGAGGAGTCTTTTAGAAGGAAAACTATTGGGGCCTTGGGTAGAAATGGTCAAGGGCCGATAGATGGTGAAGTCATCGGGGCCTTGGGTAAAAATGGTCGAGGGCCGATGCAGTAGTGTCGGGGCTCTGGGTAAAAATGGTCAGGGGCCGACTCTACTCGAAAGAGTTAGCTGTGGAAGGCTAGGATAGCTGTGATAAGCGTAGAGGTACTTGAGATGTTAGGGAGACTCGAGGTTGGTAACTAATTTGTTTATGGTCGTGGTTGTCACCGAATCTTATAGAGTGTGTCTATGTTTGATTGCATAATGTGATGAAGAGCATGACTATGAACGTTTCATGGTTTTGTGTGAGCATCATGTTTGTGTGTTGTTGGTGAGGGCCACTTACGGAGTATATCTTATATACTCACCCCCCCTCTACAATTATTGTTTCAGGCGAAGGATTCGTTGGTGACCATGGTGATGAGATGGAGGAGACATGACGAGCAAGGACCATAGGCTGCGTAGTTACTTTTGCTTAGCTTAGGTTTAGATGGTTAAGACCTTATGGTTTGGTCAATAAACTATTTGTTCTTATTTGAATAATTGGGAGGTTCCCACTCGTTGTTTACTTTATTTCGGAACAGGTGTTTATTTTAGTTTTATACCATTCATTGAGTTTTGCCTAGTTGGAATAATAAAGTTGCCTCATGAGGTTGTCCACGGATGATGTTTGATTGATATTCTATAGAGTTGATTCATTGGTAAATTGATGAGAGTTGAAGCTTTATTTTATATAATTATTTCACAGGGAGTTGTCATCTCGTGTTTGGTGTTAAGTTTAGACAGGTGGGTAGTTAACGTGACCTAGAAGTGTGTGGGAAGTTCTGGGGCGTTACAATTGGTATCAGAGCGGAGTTGTTCCTGTAGACTGTCCTAGAATCTAGGTCGATAGTGTATGGTCCTTGTCAGTCTCCTCGTCATCACCAGGTACCTTTCCTAATTCAGTTTGTTCGATCATGAATGCTTTACATTGCTTATGGTTGAGATATCATTGTTGTTTGATATTAGATAAGTTAGCATGTTTCCTTGGTTCATTATATAGACTTGCTTGAACTTTGCACTTGTGTTGTGCCCCGGTTAGGGCGATAATGACATTGGTGCTCTTTTCTTTTAGACAATGGCTTTCCGGCCGAACACGAGAGCTCACAACTATGAGGATCCGAATCCTAGGGGTGAGGGAGCAGCAGATCCAAATGTTCCCCCGGCAGTTCCTGGAGGGGTAGCGCCCCCGGTCCCTCAAGCAGTTCCTCCGGGAGTTCTCCAGGTGAATCCCCAGGTGGCGTTGCTAGCTGAGGCATTGCAAGTACTACTAGATAATGCAAATGGAGCCGGTGGAGTTCAAGTGCAGCAGCCTCGCCGGGCACAAATTCCGCAAGATGAGGTCCAGTTTATCAGGGATTTCAAACGCTTTGGGCCACCCGTTTTCAATGGGGTGAGTGAGAGGCCTACTGCGGCCGAGGAATGGGTCAGGGAGCTGGAAGCCCTTTATGTGTATTTGGGATGCTCCGACGATTTCAAGGTTTGGGGAGCAGTTTTTATGCTTCGGGGAGAAGCAGTAAATTGGTGGGAGTCGGTGGCGGCAGCGGAGGATCACGCCAACGTACCCGTCACGTGGGCAAGATTTAAAGACATACTTTATGAGTACTATTTCCCCGTGACTGTCAGAAATGAAAAACGGGCAGAGTTTCTATGTCTCACTCAAGGGAGCCTAACCGTGGCCCAATACGAAAGGAAGTTCACTGAGCTGTCCCGTTTTGGAATGCAATATATTCCTACTGAGCAATTAAAGATTGACAAGTTCATTGACGGTTTGCGTAGGGAGATCAAGGGGCTACTTGTTCTCAAGGAACCAACTACATACGCAGCGGCAGTCAGGTGTGCGTTGGTTATGGACAAATGTCTCGAGGAGCCTCAGTCTCAGCAGGTAATGGGTTCCAGCTCGGGCGTCAAGAGGAAATTTGCATCGTTCTCCTCCGGTCAATCCTCAAGAGGACACCAGCACCATGTGCAAAGGCAGAGTGCTCCTCCGGTGTGCCCCTCTTGTAAGAAGAACCATGCTGGGCCATGTTGGTTGGGAAAAAGAATATGTTTCAGGTGCCAGAAGGAAGGACATTTCGCAAGGGAGTGTCCGATGACCGGCTCGAATACCCAAGCGTTAGGCCAGAAGACCCCTACGGCAGCTGCAGCTCAAGGTGGAACCCAGAGGGCGCGCGTCTTCGCTCTCACCAGGGGGGATGTTGAGCATGCTGAGGCGATGGTCACAGGTACTTTCTCTTTGTGAGTCTTGAGTTGTGTGTATATGCTTGTGCTTTATGGCATGCGTGTTACTTTTGCAGGGACTATTTTAGTGCTTAGTATGCCTGCTTACACATTATTTGACTCTGGATCTAGTCATTCTTTCATTGCTTCTACCTTTGTTCGACATGCGGACCTAGAGCTAGAATCGTTAGGCTTTTTGTTGTCGGTATCCACACCGTCAGGATCTGTGTTGGTCACTAGTCAAGTGGTGAAAGGAGGCCAGCTCTCTTTTGATGGTCAGACCTTGGAGGTAAAGTTAATTCAACTGGATATGAGGGATTTCGATGTGATATTAGGCATGGATTGGTTAGCTGCTAACCGGGCTAATATTAATTGCTCGAAGAAGGAAGTTAGTTTTCGCTTGCCCTCCGGACAAAACTTTACCTTTAAATGAGTTAAGGCCGGGATCCCAAGGGTGGTGTCGGCATTGAAGGCCAGCTATCTTCTCCAGCGTGGTGCTTGGGCCTATTTGGCTAGTGTTGTGGATGCAAGGAAGGTTGTGCCAAACATTGAGGTGGTTTGTGTGGTTAATGAGTTCACTGACGTGTTCCCTGAGGACCTCCCCGGCTTGCCTCCGTTTCGCAAAGTGGACTTTTGTATAGAGTTGCTGCCAGGGACGGCCCCTATCTCGAAAGCACCATATCGAATGGCTCCAGCAGAGTTGAAAGAGCTGAAGTTACAGTTGGAAGAATTACTCGACAAGGGTTTCATCCGCCCAAGCGTGTCCCTTTGGGGTGCGCCCGTGCTCTTTGTTAAGAAGAAAGACGGTTCTATGCGACTTTGTATAGACTACAGGGAACTAAACAAAGTGACGGTTAAGAATAAGTATCCCCTACCACGCATTGATGACCTTTTTGATCAGCTTCAGGTAGCGAAAGTGTTCTCAAAGATAGACTTGCGTTCGGGGTACCACCAGTTAAGTTAAAGGAGGCCGACATTCCAAAGACAGCGTTCAGAACGAGGTATGGGCACTATGAGTTTATCGTGATGTCTTTTGGACTCACAAATGCTCCGGCAGCCTTTATGGATCTAATGAATCAGGTTGTTAGGGATTTTTTAGATTCATTTATTATTGTGTTTATCGATGACATCCTGATTTACTCCAAGACTGAGGAGTGTCACGAGTAGCATCTTAGGCAGGTTTTGACTACACTACGAGAAAATAAGTTGTATGCAAAGTTTTCAAAGTGTGAGTTTTGGCTGGACAAAGTGGCTTTCCTAGGTCACATAGTCACCAAGGATGGTATTGCAGTAGACCCCGCCAAGGTAGAGGTTGTTAGCAATTGGCCAAGACCTAGTTCAGTTACAGAGATTCGTAGTTTCCTCGGCTTTGCTGGTTACTACAGGAAGTTCATCCAGAATTTCTCTCGTTTAGCGGCACCGTTGACGCAGTTGACTCGTAAGAATGCTACCTTCACTTGGAGCAGCTAGTGTGAGGAGGCTTTTCAAGAACTAAAGAAGCGTTTGGTGTCTGCACCGGTGTTAACTGTCCCCGATGGAACGAGAGGTTTGGTGGTGTACAGTGACGCCTCACGAAAGGGCTTTGGATGTGTTCTGATGCAACATGAGAAGGTTATAGCTTATGCTTCTCGACAGCTGAAGGTGCATGAGCTTAACTACCCCACTCATGACTTAGAGCTAGCAGCAGTGGTTTTCGCCTTAAAGTTATGGAGGCACTACCTTTACGAAGAAAGAATTCAGGTCTTCACTGATCATCAGAGTTTGAAGTACCTTTTCACTCAGAAGGAGCTTAACTTAAGACAGAGACGGTGGCTAGAGTTGGTGAAGGACTATGATTGTGAGATTAGTTACCATCCGAGTAAAGCGAACGTTGTGGCCGATGCTCTTAGTAGAAAGGCGGCAAGTGTGGCATCTTTAGTAGCGGCCTGCAGTCCAATGCACAGCGAGTTGGAACGCTTGGAGGTGGAGCTGACAGTGGATGATGTCTCAGCGTTGTTGGCTTGACTCTCAGTGGAACCTAGCCTGAGACAGAGGATCATTGTTGCCCAAAAAGAAGATCCTAGCTTGGCCAAAGGCTTTAGTATGGTGGGCCATGGAGATTTCACTCTTTCGGGTGAGGCAGCCTTGCTTTTTCGCGGAAGGTTGTGTGTGCCAAAAGACTATTCTTTGAGGAAGGAATTACTGGGAGAGGCACACAATGCTTTGTACTCGGTTCATCCAGGAAGCACCAAGATGTATCAAGACCTCAAGAAACATTATTGGTGGCATAACATGAAGAGGGACATAGCTTAGTTTGTTAGCAAGTGTTTGACAAGCCAGCAGGTGAAGGCTTCAAGACAGAGACCTGCTGGATTACTGCAACCTTTGAGCATACCAGTTTGGAAGTGGGACGATGTGGCGATGGACTTCATTACAGGACTACCAAGGACGGTTAAGGGATTTACTGTGATATGGGTAGTTGTAGATCGTTTGACCAAGTCTGCTCATTTTATTCCCGGCAAGGCCACGTATACAGTAGAAAAGTGGGCGAAACTATATTTACAGGAAATTGTCAACCTCCATGGTATACCTGTATCCATAGTGTTCGATCGCGACCCGCGTTTCACCTCGACTTTTTGGCGGAGTTTACACAAGTCCCTTGGCACTAAGTTGGACTTTAGCACAGCGTTTCATCCCCAAACTGATGGTCAAACAGAGCGTTTGAACCAGGTTTTAGAGGACATGCTCAGAGCTTGCATTTTAGACTTTAGTGGCGGTTGGGACAAGTATCTCTACCTAATAGAGTTCGCTTATAATAACAGTTTTCAGGCCACGATTGGGATGGCTCCATACGAGGCACTTTATGGGAAGAAGTGTCGGTCTCCGGTTAATTGGGACGAAGTCGGAGAAAGAGTCCTCTTGGGACCGGATTTGGTGCAGGTGACTAACAGTGCCATTCAAAAGATCAGGGGAAGGATGCAAATTGCTTAGAGCCGTCAGAAGAGTTATGCAGACATCAGGCGTAAGGAACTCAAGTTCGTGGTAGGTGAGCGGGTGTTTCTTCGTGTGGCACCCGTGAAGGGAATTTTACGTTTTGGGGAGAAGGGGAAGCTCAGTGCAAAGTTCATTGGGCCTTTTGAGATTTTGGAACGTATCGGCCCAATTGTGTATAGGTTGGCTTTGCCACCATCGTTGGCTGCGGTTCACAATGTGTTTCACGTGTCCATGCTGAGGAGGTACATTCAGGACCCTTCGCACGTTTTGGATCCTGAACCATTACAACTAGATGAGTCTTTGTGCTACGAAGAGGTACCTGTCAAAATTTTGGCAAAAGAAACCAAGTTGTTAAGGAATCGGACGATTCACTTGGTTAAAGTTTTGTGGAGAAACCACCAAGTGCAAGAAGCTACTTCGGAATGGGAGGACGATATCAAGGCGAGGTACCCTGAACTGCTGGAACAGTCAACTTTCGGGGACGAAAGTTTTTGAAGGAGGGAAGTCTGTAACGCCCCGAGTCCCTCAGGTTAGTTAGTCTCGAATCAGGAGATTTTCATTTAATTTTTAAATTAAACCTTAATTAAATTTATATATATCGGGTTCTGTGTGGTTGGTTTTATCTTAAGTTGGGATGGGTTTCTTTTTCTCTTGGGCTTGGTTATGTTTGGCTTTTTATGTTGGTTTGGTTTTAAAACAAAGGAAAAGAAAAAATTAACAAGAAGAAAAAAAAAACACACTAGGTTTCCATCTCTTTCTTCCTCCCCTTGCTCTAGCCGCCCCCCCAACCTACCTTCCTTCTCCAGCGACACCAACAGCGCACGGTGGCGGCGTTCCTCAAATCGGTAGCGACGACACCTGCAACACGCCACTCACGAACCCGACAACACCCACACGGCGGCGCGACCTGTTCTCTGATGGCATTTTCCTTCGAACCGACGGCTTTTTGAACACCCACGTCACCTTCTCTCTTCTCCGGTGTACCCCAGCAGCATACGGCACTCCAAGATCAAGACCCGACGAGTTTCGCGTCGAATCCAGTGAACCCGCGTCGGTGTGACCTTCGATTAGTGAGGTTTGCCGAAGTTCTCTTCTTCCCACAGCAGCGCGGCGACGTTTTGTTCCTGTTCATGGTGGTTCAAACTGGGTGCGTCAGTTTTCTACATTTTGGGAAATATCTCGGTATTACGGTGTCAACCAGCAATCATAGCAACTTAGTTTGAGAGACTCATACCCTTGTGACAAGAACAGCGGTTGTTGGGGCGTTTTCTGTGCATTGTTGCTGCTGTAAAAAGGCAAAACATCATAGTTTTTGGTGTTTGGCGATTACCCACATCCGTTCGAAGCCTGATTTAGGCTACCCACACCTTGGCAAGCTAGATCTAAGTTACCCACACCTATACGAAGTCGATTTTGTGGTAATGAGTCATTTGAACCCTTTTAGAATTGATTTCGAAGGCTGAATAGTATATGTAACTTGCTGTTTTTTTTTTCTGTTTTAGTGCCTAGCTGTGAGATCGACGCAAAACTTAGGGGCGCGGTTGTGGGTAAGTAGACAAGGGGCGTGTGCGTGCGTTAATGTGTGTTAGTTGGTTTCTATTGTGCTGTTTTGTGATGCTTAATATTGATTTTGATACGCTATTGTGCTAGGTAACTCTCGTTTGTGTTAATCTGTATGTTTGGTGTAGTGTTGAATATTCGTCGGTGATAATGGTGGAATTTTGCCTTGCTAAACTGCTGAGAATTATTGTGGGATGATGTATGTTTACAAAGGATGCACGTTAAAATAGAATTATTGTGATTATGCTTTCTTAGGATGTGGGCGTGCTTGTATAGTTTATATAAATGTTCATTTATGATGTGAGCGTGCTGGTTGAGCATATATAAACGTTTCTTTATGTTGCGAGCATGCTGGTGTGAGTAATATTATTTTCTTATGAGATGTGGGTGTAATAGAAGCATATTTTCGGACCCTGTTCGCAGGCTAGGGGTTGATGTGGAGTTGGTTATGATAAGGAACGTTGGATTCTTGGAGAAAGTGAATGGGTGAGTGTCAGGGCCTCGGGTATAAATGGTCGGGGGCTGATACGTCAGTAATTGAGTATCGAGGCCTCGGGTAAAAATGGTCAAGGGTCGATGCGAGGAGTCTTTTAGAAGGAAAACTATTGGGGCCTTGGGTAGAAATGGTCAAGGGCCGATAGATGGTGAAGTCATCGGGGCCTTGGGTAAAAATGGTCGAGGGCCGATGCAGTAGTATCGGGGCTCTGGGTAAAAATGGTCAGGGGCCGACTCTACTCGAAAGAGTTAGCTGTGGAAGGCTAGGATAGCTGTGATAAGCGTAGAGGTACTTGAGATGTTAGGGAGACTCGAGGTTGGTAACTAATTTGTTTATGGTCGTGGTTGTCACCGAATCTTATAGAGTGTGTCTATGTTTGATTGCATAATGTGATGAAGAGCATGACCATGAACGTTTCATGATTTTGTGTGAGCATGATGTTTGTGTGTTGTTGGTGAGGGCTACTTACGGAGTATATCTTATATACTCACCCCCCCTCTACAATTATTGTTTCAGGCGAAGGATTCGTTGGTGATCATGGTGATGAGACGGAAGAGACATGACGAGCGAGGACCATAGGCTGCATAGTTACTTTTGCTTAGCTTAGGTTTAGATGGTTAAGACCTTATGGTTTGGTCAATAAACTATTTGTTCTTATTTGAATAATTGGGAGGTTCCCACTCGTTGTCTACTTTATTTCGGAACAGGTGTTTATTTTAGTTTTATACCATTCATTGAGTTTTGCCTAGTTGGAATAATAAAGTTGCCTCATGAGGTTGTCCACGGATGATGTTTGATTGATATTCTATAGAGTTGATTCATTGGTAAATTGATGAGAGTTGAAGCTTTATTTTATATAATTATTTCATAGGGAATTGTCATCTCGTGTTTGGTGTTAAGTTTAGACAGGTGGGTAGCTAACGTGACCTAGAAGTGTGTGGGAAGTTCTGGGGCGTTACAAACCCTCTCTTATTTAATTTATGCAATTAATTTAAATTTTTATAAATTGCATGAAATTAATTGTTAGAATTTATTATTCATGTTTTATGTGCAATATTTATATTAAAATTAATTAGGGTGCTTGAAATTTTATTTCTAATTTATGTTAAAACTATTTATTCTTAAAAAGTTTACATATTTGTTTAATTTGAGCCTATCGTAGTAAAAGGTTTATAAAGTTTAATTAAACCTTATTCACCCCCTCCAGGGTTGTCATACCGATCCAACAAAGGCATGTGCCCTATCAAGTCGGGGTAGATTGATAAGAAGCCTATCACAGTTGGGTAGACAGACAGGAAGAGTGGGGTATCTTTGTTCGAGAGGAGGATATTGAAGGTGGCCCTAGGTGTTTCCATAAGGTGGTCTGTGTAGAAAGTGCTTTATCTGGACGTGCTGGATAGAAGCAGACTCCCATTCCCAACTAGGAGTAGATGAGTGCATGACTATTCGATACAATATACAAGTGACACTTTGTTGGGTTTGTAAGGAGTGCAAACAAAGTCCCATATTGGCTAGGGAAGGGGGTGATCCATTGTATATAAGAGATGACAATTATCTCCATTGGTATGAGTTCTTTTGGGTGAAACCAAAAGCAATGCCGTGAAGGCTATGTCCAAAGCGGACAATATCATACCATTGTGAAGATACATGGGATACTCGAGGTACCGTTGTCCTTAACAAAAGAGTGAGACAACAAGCTAATTAATGAAAGCGAATTACCTCTTGAACTTTAAAAAGTTGTGGTTGAGACCCTCACAACACATTTTAATACTTAATTTCGAGTCCGCGATATATAACAGGTACTTTTAAAGGTCACACACATAGAACCTTGGGTCACGTGAAAGCTCTAGAAAGAGAACCTTAACTCTTTCATAGAAGGCAGCCCCACCTTCACAATCACGTTAGTACTTCATCAAGTTTATCAAAGATAAACCACTAAAAAAATAAGCTATAAAGACTTTGTAAATAATCCATCAAGTTTATCGATAGATCACCCAAATAAAAGGCTATGGATTTACATAAATCATGAATAATCCATCTAATCCACACATAGACCACCCAACAAAGGCTATGGATTCATAAATTATGTATCCTGGCTTTAATCCCACACATACCGAGGACTCAAGAATTACTCTCCTTGCTAGGCCTTTAGTAACAGGATCTACCAAGTTTCTCTCGGACCTTACATACTCAAAGGAGATTACTCCATCTTTTAGTAATTGTTTCAAGCTCCATGTCCCAAGCGTATATGCCTTCACTTGCCATTGTACATACTATTTTTGGCAATTCCTATGGCAGCTTGTGAGTCACAGGACACTGGTACAAATGTCCCCCACAATGGCACGTCTCCAAGAAGACTTCTAAGTCATTCAGTCTCTTGCCCTGCTAGCTCCAATGCTATGAACTCATATTTTATGGTGGAATGTGCTATGCAGGTCTATTTTGCCAACTTCATGATATAGCTCCTCTACCTAAAATAAACACATATTCGCTAATGGAGCCTCATCGTTATCAGTAACCCAATTTACATCACAATGATCTTCTAACATAGCAGGAAATCTGTTAAAATACAAACTATAATCCATGGTACCTCTCAAATACCTCAATAAATGATGAAGAGCATTTCAATGTTCTTTACCAGGATTATGTGTATATCTACTAAATCTGCTCACAACTTATGCTATCAAGTCTAGTGTAGTTCATTAAAAATATAATATTACCTATGATCTTTCCGTATTCAGATTGAGATACATTTTATTTTGCTTAAAACTTAGCTTGCATCATATGGTGTTCTAACAGGTGGTTTATGAAAGCAATTAAATTTCTTCAACATTTTTTTCAATATAGTGTGATTGACATAAGGAGAAACCATTATCATTTTTCTTACTTTAACATGGTTTACCACTGATATACGTATGATAACCATTAATTTACCACGTCAGAACATTTATATATTTGTGATATATACTTGATATGTCTCTAATTTACCATTGATATACAAATGATATACCACTGATATAACTATAATATCTACTTATATAACTTCTTATATATGATTATATGATTTACCACTAATATAACATTGATATATATTTAATGTGCTTCTAATTTACCACTGATATACCTCTGACATAACCATGATATCTATTGATGTAATTATGATACATGTGTGTTGATATAATACTATTATATCCACTATTTTTCATATGAAAGCAATGGTGCGAAAAAAAAAATTGAAATATAAAGTTAGAAATCTGATATACTTTATAAATTTAAAGAGTTGATATCCCTTATATTTAGTATCTAATTAATATTAATATAGAATAAATAGTAGTGATATAGTAATCAACATTATTGATAATATTAGTATATCAATCAAATTGCAATGGTAAACTATAATTTAAACAACTGATATACCACTAAAAATTAAACATTTTATATACCTTATATTTAGTATATCAGATGCAAATATATTTAGTATATCGTAAATTAGATCTACATCAGATATATATATTAGAGGTATAATACATACATCTGATAATGTATATCATAAATACATCTGATAACGTACATCAGAAGTACATCTGATGTATATCAGAAGTATATCAGAGGTATATCAGATGTATATCAGACATAGATTGGATGTATATCAGATACAGATATACATTGGATTTATATCAGACACAAAAATATTTTGGATGTATATCAGATATCATAAGGGTAAAATTGGAATAATAAAAATTCCGAAAATCAAAATTCAAATATTTTGCTATATTTGAAATTTTGAAAAGTTGGTGACATTTTTTGAAATAATTACCCTATAAATAATTAATTAATCTTATTAATGAATTAATTATTAATCTTATTAATTAATTAATTATTAATCTAATTAATAATTAATTAATTAATTATAATATATATTCAATAAATAAATAATTAACAATTAATTATTTATTACCAAAATAGAATCATACTCTAAAGCATTTCTCTCTCTTTTTTTTTTGATAAAATAAGAAGAAAACTGATGGAAAAAATACATACATGCGCAGCGGAAGTGAGCAAGAATCGAAATAACAATCTAGATGCATAATACAACCTAGGATTAAACATGCATGATCATACATTATGATGCTTAGAGATAAGTAGAGAAAAATACAAACCTTTGTAGCTTTTCAAAAATCTTCAAATAGCTCCAATAAAGCACCACCAAGAGATCTTCCTAGCTATTCTCAAGGCTTGGAATAGAGTGGTGGGACTCTTTTTAGAGAAGGAAAAAATTAGAGAAAAGTGGAGCTAAAAGGAGTTATGTAAGCTTTTTGAAAACACATCAAATGGCCAAAGGTTCCAAGAGATTTAGATGTTTGAACAAAAGCCTTCTTAAATAGGTAAATTACATGCAACTCTTGCATGTCAAAGTTCACCAAAAGCTTACAACACATATTTCACTCATGCATGGCATGACTAAGTGTCAAAATGCATGTCTAAGTTCACCAAAAGCTTACAACACACATTCCACTCATGCATGGCATGACTAAGTGTCAAAATGCATGTTTAAGTTCACAAAAAACTTACAACACACATTCCACTTATGCATGCATGGCTAAGTCTCAAAAAGTGGATTTTTGAGATTATTTAAATGTTCCACTCAACAAGTTAGTGGAATTTTCCACCAACTTGGTTAAAAACATTATTTTAATCTACTTTAGTCAACCTTTGACTTTCTCTGGTCAAAGTCAACTATTTGACTTTTTCCAAAATCCGATGTTTGATGAAATCCATGCCTCCGATTATGAATCCACATTCATAATTTTAATATTTAAATCATATTTAAATATTTTGTCCAAATTTCTCAAATCGATATCATATATCAATTACTTAATCATATCTCATATGATTAACCTAATTTGTACGATTTGAATTATTCCTTCAAATTATTCCAAGTTTATTCCTATATGAGCTAGCCAGGGGACCTTATGGACCTACAGATCATGAGCTCCAACGATCTGAGATTAACCGGTTAAACTCTTTAACCTAGTTAACCAACAATCGTTAACTACGCGGTCACTCCACTAAAGCCCGTAGCTGCACTCTCCTCACTGTAGATATATTATGTCCATTTGATATAACCATGATCGGTAAGTCGACCCTTCACAGGTTGTTCGTAATTACAGCTGGGTCAAAATACCGCTTTACCCCTGTAATTATCTCTTGTTCCTTAAGTCTCACTAATCCTCTGATGAACAATGATTTCTAGTCCAACTATCAAATCAAAAAATCTTCTCAAACCTTTTGATGAGGGTGGCGCCAATTGTTCAAGACCTGGATTCAGCCCTTAAGAGAACAACCTCTCTACTATCCCAAAATTGGGTAGAAGTGAATTCCTTCTTGCACCCTATGTCCCTAGCTATCTACCGGGTCTTACCCTTGAAATGGGAGGCTTATTGAGCCAGCGCTATTGAGCTGCTCTCACCCATGCAGATCTAAGGATAATCCCGAGTAAACAGAAGTTCATAGTTAGCTCAGGATTAAGATCGAGTTACCTAGGCCATCAAAGTTGAGATAGTCAGTTTCAAACAGTAAACGGTGTTATAAAGCAAAAGTGACTATCTCATGGTCCGGTCTTATGCAAACTCTTTGCACGGGACACCCCCACTCGCATGTCTTCACATGAACGAATTAGGATCACATCGTTTGTACTAGCTACAAAGTGGGCCGCATCCATAGTGTCCCCAGAATAAGGCGTCCAACCTTATTCCTATACTATAGACCATTTAGACTGTTAACTCAAACTTGATCCATATTTATGTCTCTTACATAGAGTTTGAGTCTCAGGTAACAGTCTAGGATCCTTTATTTTATTGGATTTAGATATAGTAAGAACATTTTATTGGATCAATAACTACTTATTGATTAAAACCTTCAATAACAACTTTATTGAATGATAAAAGTATATCTGTCATTTTCAAACTATGAGTTTTAGGACATAAAACCCAACAAAAACAACTTAACATAAAACAATTCCGAAAAAACTAAATTGTCCAGCCACGAGGAAGTTTGACAACTCCACTCTTCCCTCAAATCGTTTTCCATCGTTTGTCTGGCTAAACCATGGGCCACCTTATTTGCCTCTCGACTAATATGTCTCATTGAAACTATTTCCATATCTTCCATCATCTGCCAAATTTATTTTAAAAGTTAAATAATTTCAGTTTGATATTGACACTGTCTGTGAAGTAGATGAATCGCTTCGAGGGAGTTGGATTCCAAGTGAATTGGTCGACAGTGTTCTTGTCGAATCGCACACAATCCCTCGCAAATAGCCATCACCTATAGGGAAGTAATATTTCTTTTCGCTCTTATAATTCTACAGCCTGCTCTGATGACTTCTCCCTTCTCGTCTCTTAAAATCCAGCCAATCCCCCTGGTGTTTGTATCAGCTGGCCATGCTGCATTCGTATGTTGTAATGTACATCTTATGCACATTATTTTTAACATATAGTTTTAATATGAATAAAATTTATATTAATTTTTATTTTATTTTATTTTCATTCAAATAATTACTCTCATCATATATAGTTTTAATTTAGAATTAACGATATATTGTAATGTATCAACATACATAATTATAATCCCTTGATCAATTTGAGCATTTCAAATTCTTCAAAAAAAACTTGATCCTCGTTTTACCCGTTGTGAGCTAGCAACGGGACCTAATGGATCTATAGATTAGAAGCTCCAACGATACGAGAAAATCGGTCAAACTCATTAACCAAGTTAATCAATATTCATTAACTACGGGTCACTACACTAAAGATCCGCATCTGCAGTTTTCTCACTCCATAAGATTTTTGTGTCCATGGATATATGACCATTAATGGCAAATAAATCCTTCACGAGTGTTCGTAACTCTAGCTGAGTTACATCTTGCTCCTTTAATGATCTGTAATGCCCCGAGTTTTCGAGTTATTTTATTTTAAGATTTAAATTTTGCATTTAGATTTCTAATTGTGAGTTATAATTTTGGGTAAATTAGAATTAAGTATAATTTCGTTGGCTTAAGATAAATTAAGTACAAAACTTGTAGGATATTTTTAATTAAATCTTAAATTAAGGATTTTGGGAAATTTATTTTTTAATTTTTTGCTTTTAATATTGGGTTTTAAAGTTTAAGTTAATTATTTTATGTTGGATTGTTGTGGGTTTTACTTTATTTACTAAAGTGTAATTTTGGGCTTCTTGTTTTGGGCCATTAGCTTTACTTAGTTGGTCTCCTTTAAAATTGAGAATTTAGGTGTTTGGTTTTAAAACAAAGTTATTAAAAAGAAAATAAAACAAACACAAATAACCTGATAAATGAACTATTTCAATTATGCATGAGAACTCCTCTATTCAAGGTGAACCCCCACAACAATAACAAGAATAACCCCAATAATAAGATGATGAATCAACCCCAAGAAAGCTAAACAGATTTATGTCTGGTAAGATGAATCAAAGATCAAGAAGAAAAGAGAACTTGTTCCTATCTTCAAGATTTCGAACTCTCCACAACCTAATTGATCAAACTAGATTGAAAGTTATAGACATGCATTCTGAAACACAAAAATACAAAGAAAACTTAAAGCTTGAGTGAGATTAAACTCAATATGAAATTTTCCATTCATCAAATGTTGTATTTGAAAAGCAAATTTACATCCCTATTTATAGTAATTGAAAAGACACAACTATTGGCCTAAGTTGTCCAAATTCAACCACCACCCTTTCACATCCATACATGAACCTTATTAAACTAAAATACATGAATTTAAATGGTACATAATGCATTAATTATGATAATGAATTTGGATTTTCAGATTCATTAAGCTTCTTTAATGAAAAGGCGCATTCTCTTGCTTGAATAGATGCAACTTTTCACCAAGTGTGAACATAGCTTGGATATTCATATCGTTCTCCCATTCTTTGAAAGGATTCGTCCTCGAATCTAAAGGATCTCCTTGCATGGCACATTTGAAGTCATGTGCATTCCATAGCCTTGTACTACTTGGATCCCCCACGGCTTTGAATTTTTTGTCTTGGATGTGGTAGGAAGTGAAGTTGGAATGATGCTTCTTGTGCAGCCTCTTGGACTCATATGTCCCATGTGAACGAAATTGGCTCTTTTTAAAAGCAACTTTTGAATTTTTCTTTTCAATGAGAACTTTAACTTTCTACAAAAATTCAAAAGAAAATCTTGGTACACTTGGTTTAAGTGCACTCGTTAGAAAGCAACTTCGTTCTTTTACAAGCTCCTTTATATGTCTTTTTTAGAACAAAATAGTTCTAGCTTCAGAAACTCTCGTGATCGGATCCTTTTTCTCATTAGTACTTTTCTCTTGTTTCTCACTTTTTTCACCCTCCACGTTTGTTTTTGCTACTTCTATCTCAACAACTTTTTCAGAGCATAACTCCTTACAACCTTCGGTGGTCTCCTCGTCACACATAAAAACCTCATCATTTGAAAAATCTTCCTCTTTGGCATCATACATAACGCCCTCAACATTGTTCGAATCATCCTTTTGGAGATTTGGATGTTCTCTCTCATTTTGAATTTATTTGTCATCCTCTTGAGGCTTAGGAAAATCTTCCTCCATTTGAACGAATTGTGCAACTTGTCTCTCCTTGGCTTGGTCCCTCAATTTTAATTCTTGATTTAACTTTGAAATGTACTTCATGGATTTGAGCATTTTAGCAAAATTATCTCTCATAGACTTCCAAAACGGGTCCTCACTAACATGATTCTCACGACGTCTTCGCCTAAGCTCTATAAATAGAGGGAGTCACCTCTCATTTGAGGGATTCGAAAAAATCCATAAGCCTTAGAGATTCAGAGCCTTCGGAGCATTCAGAGTCATCTACTATCGGTCAGAGTGCAAGCATCCAGAACCGACAACACTCGAATAACGGAAGACTTGAAGACTACGAGACTTTGAAGAGTTCTAAATCTACTATTCGCCAAGTAACTGATTGAAGAACTTTATAAGTCACAAGCCGAAGACCTCACGAGCTGAAGTACTTCATGAAGCTGTGAATTTCGTAAAGCAAGCCGAAGACTTCATCAAGCCACAAACATCGCCCAACATCAAGCTTCACAGCCGAAGACTTTAAAGATTCTTCAATACGCCATAAGCTGGAGACACAAACTCATTGATTCGAGATTAAGCTCACAAGCCCTCGAATTGAAGTTCACGTCTTAGATAATTAATTAGAGGATGATAATTACAGATTGCAACACTATATTCATTCAATACAAATCAAGTTCATTAATTCGAGTTATTTCTTAATGAATTTCTCGTCGAACAAATTGGCACGTCCAGTGGGACCTCTCTACCTCTCATCTCTTTCTCAACTAAAAAGAAGTGATGGCATTCAAGGAAACTTCATCGAGGAATGTTGCTTCAAACGACTCTTACTTGGGTCCAACGACTTGCGATCGCGCCAAGGGAATGATGGATGCCCTGTTCAATTCAAGTTCGGAGAATGAATTTCCTCCTTCCTCTGCCCGTCACAAAGGAACATCTAATCCGAACATCATGTACTTTGTCATGATGGTTGATGCATCCACCATGGAAGAAAAAATAGCAGATATGGAGAAGAAACTCAACATGTTAACGAAGATGGTTGAAGAAAGGGACTATAAGATCGCTTCTGAACAGGATTGAAATTTATGATGACGCTGAATCAAGCCAAAATCTCGCTGCGAAAGTCAGCGACAAAAGAAAGAACGTCATGTAAGAAGAATGGTAGGAACATTTTATTTCCATTATTTTGTTGTCTTTCCAGCAACTCCAATATATAATCACAAATTCAATCAGAATTCAGTATGGTGGACCTTCTCAAGATTCTCTCATGTACTCCAAGCCATACACCAAGAGGATTGACAACTTGAGAATGTCGGTGGGATATCAGCCTCCAAAGTTCCAACAGTTTGATGGAAAGGGTAATCCTAAGCAACACATTGCTCATTTCATCGAAACATGTGAAAATGCTGGCACTCGAGGAGATCTACTAGTCAAACAATTCGTTCGGACGCTGAAGGGCAATGATTTTGATTAGTACGAAGATCTGGAGCCTGAATCCATCAACACATTTTCTTATAATAAACGCTTCATTAGAAAGAAAAAAGATGGACATAGATTGTTCAAGTAAGCAAGCAACAAAAATTAAATTCCTCTTCATTTGCAGGACAATGTACACATGATCTAATAACATGTATCTATGCTTACTGAAAAATAACTTGACACTGCCCACCACAATAGTAGAGACGATCTCTCCAGTTCCAACTCTGAGAGACATCTGTCCAATTCCAACTCTGAGAGACATCTCTCCGACCTCCAACTACCTCTAGGACATCTCTCCAGTTCAAACCCGAAGAAGAAGGTTTAGACTTTGTCCCAGAGGTCAAACCTCTGTGGAAGTTTTCGTTGGAGGTGACAACATTTGGCTCTCCCTCAGGTCCCTTGTTTTTCATGAGGGAGTCGTAAGTTTGGAGCTCGTTGAGTAGTGTGATCAGGTTGTATTATAGTTTATTCATCACAGCGTTGCTGCGAAACTAAAGGAAGCTCTTTGGAAGAGACTCTAAAAAAAAACTGACTTGGCTGGACTCATTGATGGTAGCGTCATTCATCTCTGCCACGTTGACGTGGACCATCATACCGATAACATGTTCCTGGACAGATGTTCCTTTTTTCATTAGTGAGTTGAAGATGAATTTGAAAGCTTCATGCATGACTTGTGAGGAAGGTTTTTCAAACATCTCACGCAATGAATCCACAATCTCGAGTGCAGTTATCATGGTCTCATACTTCTTCGCCAAAACATCAGCTTTCATGGTGTCAGGTCCAGGGGCCTCTGGACAAGCCTCCGTAAGACAAAGTAAAGATCATCTACTAGGAGTATGGTGTTAAGGTTTGTTTTCCACGTAGGATGGTTATCCCCAGTCAGTTTATCGACGCGAGAAGTGACATTAAAGACGTAGACATAATTGCTAAAAGAAACAAATTATTTACATTAGAACTTTGCAAAAAAAAAAAAAAAAACTCTTTAAACCAATCAAATTTAGCAAATTAAGAAATAATCAACCCTCACAATTAAATAATTTGCAATGATACTTCAATGATTTATAGCAACCGCCATCGAAGGGTAGTCAGTTATTCCTTTACTGAAATGAGACTATCTCAACCAAGCACGATAACTCTTTACCCCTAAAATGATTAGTTACCATTTCATTTGGTCCATAAATCATTAACTAATTTATAATTTATTGTAAGTATAGCCCTTTCATTTTAGACCCTAAAATTTCGCCCCGACGCGCCTACCGAAGGTAGGATAATACCGTTGCAAAAACTTTGAAACCCTATCCAATTCTGGTGTTTGTCATAGCATTGATCTCATGCAAATACCTTCCGAAGGGAGGATGAACCCAGGGCACCACGAGGCCGAGCATGAAACCCTTGGTTTGCAAACTAATGAAGGAGACCGTAGGAAGTGTTGTCACATGAGGTCGAGCATGAACGTCAATAACTATTAGTTTACAAAAATAATGATAAATAAAAATAATAATTTTATTTTTAGAATCATAAAGGCTCAAACTTGGATCATGAATGTCAATACCTGAGACTAATGCCATTGTGCCACCACCCAAAATACAGAATTAGGTTTCTCTTTAATAAATAAATCTTTTATTTTCAAACTTTATTTTAAGACTTTATTTAAGCAAAATCTCTTATTTTGAAAATCAAACATTTTTACTCCTTTGCAATTTGAAATTCATTTTATTTTACAATAAAATTTATTTAAAAAAATCTTTTAATTTTTTTTTAATTTTAAAACAAAGTCTTATTTCATTTTGAAACCTTACACTTACTTTTCTAAAAATGAAAATATACTTTTAAGACTTTCCTTAAAACAACTTTTTTCTTTTTAAAACTTTTATAATTTAAAGATATTTATTTTAATATCAAAACAAAATCTTTAACCCTTCTTCAAAAAGAAACTTAATAAAAAAAAACTAAAAAAAGTTTTTATTTAAAATTCAATTTTTTATCGCCTTGCAATTTAAAATCAAATTTATTTTAAAAAATCTTTTACTCTTTTTTATTTTTAAAGAAATTTATTTAGAAAAACTTTACTTTTGAAATTTAAAGAATAACTTTTTTATTTTATTTTAACTTAAAAAAAAGTTTAAACTTAAAACAATTTTTTTTACATCTCATATCGATTTATCAATAAAAAATCTTCTTATTTTAAAAATAAATTTCATTTATCAAAATATTTTATTTTATTTTCTGAAAACTTAAAAAATAAACTTTATTGAAAACAAACTTTATTTAAAATGCTTTCTCTTTTTTTTTTTAACAAAAAAAATCTCACTTTCTTTTACTTAAAAAAACATATTCTTTTATTTAAAAACTTTTCTATTGAGACATTTGATTTTATTCTTGGAAGAATTGTTGCAAAAGATATATTTTTTCCCATTTACTCGCTTAAATCATGTTAACTGTCGCTTGTTCGTGGAGGTCGTTAGAGGTCTTGTCCTTCACGTTGGAGTTGGGCTGTGCAATTCCTGCTGTGGAGCTTGCAGATCTGGACGGAGTTGTCCTCAGGAGTTGTTGTTTGTCGGGGTCGTGCGCCACCTTGCCGGAGTGGTTCGGTTGCGGAATGTTGTGCTGCTGTGGTACCGCTCGGGTCGATCGCAGAAGCTTCGAGTGATGGATGTTGTGAAGGGGTTTTGAGAGGAAGAAAAGGTATGAGAAGATGGTGATGGCGAGAATAAAGGAGAAGAAGATGAATATGAGGTGGGGTTGAAGAGAGACAAAAAAATGAAAAAAAAATTAATAAAAAAAAAGAAATGAAAATGGGTGTTTAAGAAAGGAAAAGTCATTTTATAGAGGGGAAACTTTTTCACTTCCCCATCTTTTCTTTTATTATTATTATTATTTTTTTGCTTCCTCCATTTTTCCTCTTCAATAACTTTGGTGAGAGATGGAGTTGGATGTGAACTTGAGTGGATGGCGAATTTCTAGAGATGAAAAAGATTTTTGGGTCGGTAAACAGAGGTAAGTGGGCTTTAAACAAAGGCTTTCTTTTAAGTGGGCTTTAAACAAAGACTTTCTTTCTTCTCCCTCCATCCTTTGTTTTCCTCCTTAAATATATAAAATGGTAATGGTAATAAATGGAAAGTCAAAAAATAGTAAAAAGACATTTAATTTTAAGCCCACGAGAACAACAAAAAATAGTCCCAAAATTGTCAAATTTCACACCGAAAACACATGCAAAACTTCCTAATATATAAAGATGTACACGGGGCAAAAAAAAATATTTATACCCAACTTACTTACCTATAAAGGGAATATCCACATAATGGAGTGAGATTCATTCAAGGTCACCAGAACAAAAGGTCTGAACGTCAGGGGTCGAACTAACATGAGCCACAGGATTGTGATGGTACAAGATTGATAAAAAGAGTATGGAGGTGGATGGTGGCTGGAGAAGGAATTGAAAGAGAAAATGTGGCTAATGTGAAGGGTACATGAGGAGAGAATGAGTTATTGGGTCGAAGAGAGGGATTTTACTACAATAACTTATAGTAAAATAAGAATTTCAACCTTCATTTCTTCCACCATGTGTTTAATGTGGGGTAGCATTAACCCAAAATCAAATTCAAATTCGAATTTCAAATCCGATGATTATTCTAGAATATTTTATTTTTTATATTTTTAATGATAGGCATAAATAGATTTTTTTCAATTTATTTTTTTAAGAAAAATAAAATTGAGTCGGACCAAATACGGTGTCTATAATCGCGACTTCTCAATTCACAGTTCATTTCCAACCTTTCTCTATTGAAGAACCATATACTGAGAATTTTGCCAACACTATATATAGAACAAAGAAAATTCACCTATTAACAAAGAAAGATAATATGTTATGTCTCGCCAATACCCTTTAGTTGAGATGACTTTTATTTCCATGTAAGATATTTTCTTTCTTCATACAAATAACAATCATAATTGTGTCGATGGGAAGGATTTTTTCTTTAGAGACAAGAAAATATAATTCCTATAATGTCAAAGATTTTGTCATATGTAAAGAACTTACCGTACGAACTATCAACAAGTATTAAGCTCTCAAACTCTCTCTCTCTCTTTGGAGAATTACTCACGACGCTTTATTTGTGTACTCCTATCAAATCACCCATCTATCTCTATTTATAGTACATGGTATGACAAAGGCTAAAAGAGATAGAAAAAATAAAAACGATCCAAACTAAATTGGACAATGATAACTTGGAAATGACCTTTTTCCTAGATGGAAAGGAATAAAACATGTTCTCCTTGGGTTGGCTCCATTATCTCAACATAGAATTCTTGGCATATGGTATTTCAATATGCTCGTGGTAAATTCCAAGAGTGACACAAATATAAAATCTTATGTCTATGTTGTCTGGAGCGGCTGCTAAGATATCAATAATACTTCTATAGTTACCCAATCCATCAAAAGCTACAATAGTGTTAAAAGCAATGGAATGAACAAGTACTAAAAATAACGCCAAATAATCACCCAATAAACTTGTAACTGTTGGGTTTTGGCAAAATATTGAAATTGAAGTTGTCCCACATTGGAAGAATACAAGGATGGTCTCCATGTGTTAGAAGTTGTCCCACATCGGAAAAGTACAAGGAGAAGATGTGTTCCAACTACTATAAAAAGTGCTCATGGGCTTGGGTTTTTATCATCCCAATTGAAATACTTTACGCCTGGTATAACAGCTTTAATTAACTGAGCGGTATTTGCTTTGAAGGAGTGTTTTGTGTAATTGGGGTCGGTGAGAGAAATCTGTGTGATTGTAATAATATTTCACATAGTGGATTTTCCCTTTTTCCACGTTAATTCTTGTGTTCTTTTTATTTTATTGCTTTCTTTAAATTTCTCAGTTATATTATGCTTATTCCTGCGGTAGAAGTAAGAGATTTTTTCCCATCAAATGGTATCAGAGCTTTAGGTTTGTAGTCCACAGCATTGTCTGCAGTTCCACATCAGAAAAGATTTCTTGAAACAAGCTACGGTTTTGTGAATAGTGTGGATCGTACATTATTTGCAGATTCACTAGGAGTGTGAAGAAGATATGTCATTCTTTATGAATCCTGTGAAGATTGACGTGGAGAAATTTGATGGAAGGATCAGCTTCAGCTTGTGGCAAGTGCAAGTCAAGTATGTGCTTATACAATCTGGGTTACACAAGGCATTGAAGGGAAGACCGAGTGAAGGTGCTTCTGAACAGCTAAGTGGTGATGGTGGTCCAATGAAGTCTAGCGATGGTTCCAACAGAGGTTCTAAGAAGTCTAGCATGAGTGATGAAGATTTGAAGAAAATGGATTTGAGAGCTGCAAGCGTAATACGAATAGGTTTGGCTAAGAATATTCTTGCGAATGTGCATGGAATTTCGACAGAAGAACTTTGGGAGAAGCTCGAAGCGTTGTATCAGGCAAAGGGTATCTCAAATCGGTTGTACCTGAAGGAGCAGTTTCACACGCTGCGAATGGAGGAAGGTGCAAAAATTTCAGATCATCTGAGTAATCTCAATAGCACATCTTTGAGCTGAACGCGATCGAAGTGAAGATAGATGACCAAGATAAAGCACGCAGGCTCATCTTATCAGTTCCACCTTCTTATGAACACATGAAGCCGATCTTGATGTATGAGAAGGATACTTTGAATTTTGCCGAGGTTACTAGTAAACTCTTGTCAGAGGAAAGAAGGCTGAAGAGTGAAGGGCGTACTTCACATGAAGATTCGACACTGGTAGCTTGCAATTAGAAGAAGAAGAAAGACTCCGTAGAAAAGAAAGCTTGTTGTTGGGGATGCAGACAGTCTAGGCACATGAAGAAAGATTGTCCCAACATAGCCGGTTCGTCAAAGGACTCTGGGCGAGATGCTAACAGTGTTTCTCTCATCAGGGGAAACGATGATCAATTCCTTTGAAGAGAGAGAGAATTCATCATCATGGTATGTTTGCTTTACCACGATAGAGGATGTGATGTTAGTGGTCCACAAGTTTACAAATGGGCATTGACTTAGTGGTTATACAAGGTGTGTGTGGTGGAAGTTATGTAGATGGTTGAAGAACTTCCAGGCGAGCCAAGTAGGTGGAAGTTGCACCATAAATCCCAACAAGATTTACCGATATGTGACGATGAAAAAAAAATCTTGTAAGGCGACATTCCAAGTGATCTACTTTTATGGTGGAATAGGCTATAGTTCTCTGAATTGAGAATTATGATTGTCGGTGAAGACAATGAGTGCAGTAGAAGCTGTGAACTTTTTCAATATCTTGCCAAGGTGGAATTTGTTGGGTTTTGTCAAAATATTGAAATTGAAGTTGTCCCACATTGGAAGAATACAAGGATGGTCTCAATGTGTTAGAAGTTGTCCCAGATAGGAAAAGTACAAGGAGGAGGTGTGTTCCAACTACTATAAAAAGAACTCATGGGCTTGGGTTTTAATCATCTAAATTGAAATACTTTAAGCCTAGTATACCAGCTCTAGTTAACTGAGCGCTATTTGCTTTGAATGAGTGTTTTGTGTAATTGGGGTCGATGAGAGAAATCTGTATGATTGTAATAATTTTTCACATAGTGGATTTTCCTTTGTGGGCCGTGGTTTTTTCTCCAGTTTGGAGTTTTTCCACGTTAATTCTTGTGTTTCTTTATTTTATTGTTTTCTTTAAATTTCTCAGTTATATTCTGCTTATTCCTGTGGTAGAAGTAAGAGATTTTTTCCCATCAGTAACGCCTCGAGTTCTTGGGATATTTCTATTTTAAAATTTAATATGGACCTTTGGATTTCTCCCTATTTGAATAATTTAAATTCTTTGATTTTTCTACATTCTAATTTTGGGTAAATTAGAATTTAAGTTAAATGCGGTTGGATTAAGATAAGTTAAGATTTCAAATTTTTTAAAGAAATTTTTTATTAAATCTGAATTGAAAGTTTTGGAGATATAATTTTCCCTTTTAGATTTTATTATTGGGTTTTAAATTAAATTAATGTATTACTTTAATTATGTCCTAAATCCTAAGTTTATTATGGGTTCTTTAAATTGGAAAAGTATTAAGAAAACTCTATTTATTCGATCACAAAGTCCTTTGTGACATCATAATTATGTTTGGTAAAAGAAAGGGGGAAAATAAAGGAAAACAAAAAGAAACCATAGGTTTCCTCTTTTCATTTTCTCCCTTTCCCTCTTTGTAGTTGCCACCCCCACCCCCTTGCTTCTTATTCTTCTAAAGCGGCCACCCACCATCTCTGATCAGACCACAAATGTCCCTCATTCAGCAACCTCACCGCACGGCGGCACAACAATGCAAGCAACGACGCAACCTATAGAATAGTGGCACGATTTTGTTCCAGCGGTGGCAATGCTTTTCTTAAACAAAATGGTGTTGTGGCATAGTCCACGACATCCCTTTGTTTGTCCCATGTATGAAAATCCTACAGCGACAGTGTTCCACCCATGAGTCCCCTCCAGCGAGCAAGAACCCTCAAGTTGGCAGCCATATCCCCACATCCAGATCCGTAATGCGTTGTCTAGATTCGTGATGTTTTCTTCGTTCCAGCGACGTTAAATCCCTACCCACACCCGTTCGAAGGTCGATTTGTGATACACACCCCTATTCGAACCCAAATTAGTGTTACCCACCCCCTTCGGCATTAATTTGACGTCGATCCACCCCTATTCGAACGCAAATTAGTGTTACCCACCCCATCCCGACGTCGGACCAGCAAGCCCAAACTCCTTCAATATCGTTTTTATAGTTCGAACCTGTTAAGAAGTGACCCAACCATAACCTAAGTGATTCGACTCTCGGTATAAGTAGTTCTTACTTAGAGGGATGTTTGTTGTGTGCTTATGTATGATTTCCACGTTTTAATTTGTGTGCTTTATCTCTTAGTGCTTGTTGGATATTGTTGCTCAATGTTTCTCTACGAATGTTGGACCTTTTGGATGACTATGATTAGGTTCTAGCTATGTATAATTATTTTATGCTCTGTTATTACTATAATCACTGTAAAGCATGCTGTTATTAAATTATTATGTTGTGGAAGCATATTGTTATTATTGTTCCTTTGTTGGAATTGTGATTGTGGTTTAGGAAGCATGCTGAATGATTGTTAGACGTTTAGTGTATTGGTCATGGCTTAGAAGCACATAGGACTTTAGTGAGAGTTTGGTTCGGTTATGAAGTGAATGAGTGAGTATTAGGGCCAGAGGGCTAATATGTCACTAGTTGGGTCATTAGTAGAAATTCCGCTTTTAGTGACGTTTAAAAAACGTCACGAAACTCTTTAGTGACGTTTTTACGACGTCACCTATGCCCCATCACGAAAGGTATTCGTGACGTTTTAATAAACGTCACAAAAAGTGGAATTCTTAACGGTTAAAAAATGTCGCGAAAAAAAGAGGGTTTTGTGATGGTTTTAAAACGTCACAAAAAAGGATGTTTAGCTAATACCCCAAGTTAAGATGACTTTTATTCCCATACTAAGAAATTTTCTTTCTTTAGATAATAACAGTCATAATTGTGCAAATTAAAAGGATTTTTTCTTTGGAGAAAAGGAAATATATTTCCTATAATGTCAAAAATTGTCACTCTTTTGAGAATTACTCACGAGGCTGTATTTCTGCACACCAATCAAATGACATGTATATCTCTATTTTTAATAGATGATATGACAAAAATTAAAAATGACATGATAAATAAAAAAGACTCCAACTAAATTGGATAAAAATAAATTGGAAAAGTCCTTTCCCTATACGAAATGGAATCAAAGATCTCCTCCTTGGTTTCGCTGCTTTATCTCAACATAAACTTTGTTGCATACGGTATTTCAATATGATAGTAGTAAATTCTAGGGGTGACATGAATATAAATTCTTATGTATATGTTGTCTGGAGCAGCTTCTATGCATCACTAATGCTTTTATAGTTATCTGAGCATGAAAAGTAATGGAATGAACAAGTACTAAAAAGAACGCAAATGACCATCCAATAAGCTGCACAAATAATGTCATATTCTTCGAATAAATTTGAAAAAACAAACAAAGACAAAGAAACTAATGGAATGTGGGGATGAAAAGATTGATAACAAGAAATTCTCTCGAGCTAATGCAAATGAACAAAGGATCTCATAACATCCATTTATAAAGCTGGGATCAAGTTGTCGCACCTTTCCAATTCACACTTCAACTTCCTCATTCATACTCCACTCCCAACCTTTTTCTATTAAAGAACCATATACTGAGAATTTGAGCAATACTATATATAGAACAAACAAATATCAACCTATTAACAAAGAAATATAATATGTTGTATTTAGCTATTACCTTCGAGTTGAGATGCCATTACTACAAAAATTAGTTTAGACTATGGTCATATGGTTGTACTCTATTTTAATTGACCATGTTGTTCGACCGTAGTATGTGGGTACTATAGTCTATACTATAGATTACAGCTAACATCAGTCGTGGTCTATAATATTATAGACCACGGTTGACGTTAGCGGTAGTCTATAGTATAAACTATGACTGACATTATCCATAGACTAGTATAGACTATGGCTAACTTCAAACGTAGTCTATAATAGTATAGAATACGTCTGACGTTAGCTGTAGTCTATAATACTATAGACTACGACCAACGTTAGTCGTGGTCTATACTTAATTTTGTATATATATATTTATATTTATATTAAATATCATTATATTGATATTATTGAAATAACACAATAATCTTAATGTTATATAAAGAAATTTTCAATTGACAAAACTATGTTAAAAATAATAAAACTTACGCAAACTCCTATATTAAATAAAAGAAAGGTAAGTTTACACGGTATAAGAGTATACTAGTCAAGCTAATAACTAAATCTATTACACATTATGTCATGCATGGATGTACTTTTGAACAATTTGCCCCCACACTTCGTCGATCACGATTTGGGTATATGTCTTTTTTCTACTAAACTGCAAGATGGAAGGAACAAGAGAGAAGAAATATAAATATAATTAGCATCTAAAATTTAAGCAACTTCATACTAATAAAACAATTATACGTTCATATTATATCAACTCTCAGTCTATTGTTCCATCACAATATCCGTCATATATTTTATCACATAATATCTACACTGAACAGGTTCAAGTGACAAGAACTTTATAAATAACATGTATTAAGATGACAATAAAATTTAATGAATGAAAATCAACTTTATTATAACGAAAAAGAGAATACTTACTCTAATGAGAGGTTTCTACTGGAGAATTTTTTTTTCCCAACAAACCCTATTTCATATCTAAATAGCTTTATTGTCATATTTTCTAAAAATAAAACATACTGATATGAGCACAATAATATATTACATTAAATTTAAGTTATATAATCGAAAGTTAAAATACTTATATGTTAAAACTGTTTTGTATAACGATATCGGCATATAAAAATAATATTATAAGTACTCAATCATATTTGCACAAAAAAAAATAATATTATACCAAACAAATAAGTTTCATTTCAAAAATCTAAACTATAAAATGATATGTAAACTTAAAAGAAAATTAAAAGGAGACTGAAACAGAGTGAAATCCATAAATTCATGCCGCTTAATTTGAACCATTAACAAGAAAATTAAGGTACAAATTGGTAGTCAAGCTAAATGGGGTAGTTTCCACCTTTTTATCATGCCCTTCGTGGAACGTCCTTCCAAAGCAGACAAAAGTTTCAATATTTTTGAACACCTTCATCGACCATACTTTCACACCTTCATCAACCTCATTACACGAAATCATATATGTAACTGTTAAAAGGATAATTCTTAAACTATCTTCGTACGTTCCTATCAATCTATTGGAATAATCTTCACAACAAAAAGCAGGAAACAAGCAAACTAAAATTGGATGAAAAACTCCATAATATTTTTTTAGAAAAAAAGGAAACTAACCGAGTCAATCTCTTTGTTTCATCTCACTAAGAGGATAGGCCTATAAGTTTTGAGAAGATTAGACCTTTCTTCCCTTTAGTAACAAGTCAGAGAAAAATGTATGCATTCTTTGACGCAATGAATTTCCAAATCAATTTAGCAAGAAAAATCAAATGAGAAAATTAAATTTTATCTTCAGGAAAAGGAACAAGGACAAGACCCCGCTCGTAAGATATAGATCAAAGCCTCTAGATATCCCATTAATTCAACTTCCCTTCAAAATTATTAAAAAGATAGAAAGAAAACAAAGCATGAATTCAGAGGAATAATTCCAAAATTTTGTTAATTTCTTTGATTCAAACTCATAGATTTGTCATCCTCCTATGAAAACTCTAAATTGATGGGTCATAATCAAAAGGTAGAAAAAAAATCAACATATAGTAGGTCTAGAACTAATCATGAGAACTGGATTAAATATGTCATCAATTTTTTTCTTTCTTTAGCCCATCAACACCCAAACAATTAATAAAATCAATAAATGGAATTTGAAATAAAAACCCATGCTCTCATCAACAACACATTGGTGAAAAATCAGAGGAAAAGAAATTATATTTCACCTTGATAGAGTGAGTATAATCGGCAAGGACAACATCGTTACTTCTGATCTCGTCAAAGACGCACTAGGTTCGATAAGTTTAACCAGATTGAATGACTTGAACAAAATCTACGATAAAGAAGTTGAGCACGACAATAGCACCTCAAAGCATGGTGTTGTAGATTTTCTTTTACCAAATCGGAATCAAATCAATGTAGATACCATGCACTACGTCTCCTTCAACGCATGGTTGAGGGCTGAGGTAAAAGAAAATTAGGGTTGAGTGAATTGATTAAGCGATTCCAATTTTCAACATGCATAAATTGTTTAATTAATTAAAATAAATTAGTTTTCTTTTATTTTTGTATATTACTTTCCAAAATTTAAAATTTGACTTTTAAAATTTAAATTGGTTTCTTAATTAAATTTTAGAAAAGGCCTTTTAATTATTTTAAAATTGTTAGTTTCCTAAGGTCCATATTATTCATAAAGTGTAAGAACTTTTTGATATGCATAGCGGAAGCTAAGGATCATAATATACTTAATCAAACAATTTAACTAAAATAAGCATCCTGGGATAAAAAGATAAAAAAGTAAAGAGGAACTAATTAACTTTACGCCTTTGAAGACCTTCACTATAACTTCTTTTCCTATCTCAATGGGACCATCAACGGCGAATCCATGCTATCCTCGGGATGATGAACACGGTTGTGGGATCGAATTTTGAATGAAAGCAAAGGGAAAGCACTAATGGCTAGGAGAACAATAGAAATTTGAGTAGAAAAATTCTGCACGCATGCAAGGAAGCATTAGCCTTCTCCAAGTGATCTTCATCACCTATATAAAGATCCAATGCATGCCTTCCACTTCAAACCCCACTAGCATGTAAAAGATAGGTGTTGTTAATGCCTTAAAGAAACACTTCAAAAATTACTAGTTAGTGGGGAAGTTGGATTTTTCCACTAATCTTGATTTTTAAATAAAACTTTTATAAAACTAATTTTTTATAAAAACAAAAATTGAAACATCAAATTTCTATTAAAACAAAACCAAGCCAAAATAATATCTCATATTAATTGGTCTTTGACACCTAAGCTTGATTAATCACATTAATCAAATTACAACTCTTATTCATGCTTTAAACTGGTTTAAAAATAATTTAAATAAGTCACACTCTCCATAATAATTAATTCTCAATTAATTATTAAATTATATATTATATCTCATATAAAATACAATATTCCCTAAAAAACCAAATTTGAACACTTCAAATTCTCGTTTCACCTAGTTCATCAATTTTATCTTTTATGAGCTAGCATGGAGACCTGATGGACCTACACATCATGGGCTCCAACGATTCGAGACTAACCGGTCAAACTCTTTAACTTAGTTAATCAACATTCGTTAACTAACATGACTGTCCACTATAGCCTGTAGATGCACTCCCTTCACTATAGATATATTTGTGTCCATTCGATATAACTGTCATCGGTAAGTTTATCCTTCACAGGTTGTTCGTAACCTCAGCTAGATCAAAAACCGTTTTACCCCTGAGTTACATCTTTTCTCCGTAAGTACCACTATCCCTCTAATGAACAATTGACTTAGGATCAAATCACTAAATCTAATTCTTCTCGGGCCAATGAGAGGATGGGGGCCCCTTGTTCAAGACCCGGGATCAGCCCTTAAGGGAACAACCTCTCTACTATCCCTAAATTGGGTAGGATTGAATCCTGTCTTGCTAATTCTATGTCCCCAGCTATCTATCCAGTCTCATCCCTTAATGGAAGGCATATTGAGCAGCACTGATGAGCTTACTTTTCACCTACGACTCAGGATTTAGATCAAGTTATCTAAGTCATCGATAAACGAAATTAATCAGTGTTATCCGTAAATGATGTTAATACATAACAGTGATTATTTTAGGGTTAGTCTTACACAATCTCATTCTGTAGAACACCCCCGCTCACATGTTTCTACATGAACGAATCAAGATCACTTTGTTTATAACACCTTACAAAATTTGTAACAATCATAAAGCAGGTCGTATTAAATAGTGTCTCCAAGAAAAAGTACCCAACTTGATCCATGTACTATAGACCGTTTAGGCTATTTACTTGAACTTGATCTAGTTTATGTCTCCACATAAAGTCCAAGTACTCATTATAATAGCTAAGGGTTTGTAGTTTATTGGATTTAGAGTTTAATAAAAGTTCACTTTCAACACTTGTTTGAATAACCTCACATGTATTAGTGTTCACTGTTTACAAACTACGAGTATTATGACAAAATACCCGACAAAAAGAATAATAATTTAAACTGATTAACATATATATATATCTCCAAAATTAGATATAAGATATCAAATTTCAAATTTCAACTTAAAATATCAATATTTAAAATTATTTTTGAATAATAATTTAAAACTAAATTTTAACATCAATTTTTTTTATTATTATTTTTTTCATTTTTGCTTAACAAGCATACATGGTAGGTGATACCATAAGACGCAATGTCGTCCCTTGCCACTACGCCATCCCGAGATATCAATTTTCAAAATTAAACACTAGTTGTAAACAATAGATTGTTTTAAGCATAATGTAAAATTATATTTTAGATTTATTAAGTTCAAATTGTAGATCGTGGTTTTACCTATTTTTTGATTTAACCGTTAACGAATATTCAGCCCATAAATTAAGTTTTTATGCACCATTGTGTAAAGTTTGATTTTATAGTATAAAATAAAATTTATTTGACCTATAGACTATTGTTTTTTGGGACCATCAACTGTAGTTGAAAGTAGAACAATATTTGGTCGATAGACCGTGGTTTTTATAACTGTAGTATAAAAGTTACGTTCATACCACAATTTGTGCTTATTGTGGTGTAAAGTTAGACTTTATACTACAAATTTTTCAACATACGTAGTCTATTCTAAGCCTTTAGACCACGGTCGCTAAAAACTATGGTTTATAAATCAGTGTATTTTTTTAGACCACGGTGTTATACGAGGAAAAAAATGACAGGCAAGTTAACGAAGTGGCGAATCCAAATTAGGCTAGGCTGAGCAGGGCTCGGCCCATGGCCAAGCCCGGCGCTCCCTATTCCCTTCGTCGTCCGTTACAAGCCTCCTTTCCTCTGCCATCGTTACCAGCCACGTGGTGAAGAAACCCTAGAAGAGCTCGAGCGACTATATAAGTAAAGGGGAAAGCAAACCTTAGAGGTAGGCAAAAAAGAGACTAGCTACTTCACACTAAGTTGCTTCGTTCATTGAGATGACTTTGGCATCGGAGCTCGTGTGACTAAGGTCGCACCGGTTTAGACTAATCTGATTTTGTAGGTCCCTGATCATTGAGTTGTTGCAGATCCCGAGGCAATTTGAATTGGAATTGTCCACCATCAACAATTGGCGTCTTCTGTTGGGACATGTAATCATACAACCGATCATGACTCTGGAGAAAAGTCCACAACGCTCTGATGACGATTGCCATCCGAGGAGGAGGCTAAACATGGATGACCCTCAATTGGGAGGAGTTGGAGACGAAACGAACCAACTAGGAGTCATAGAAATGCTCGAGATCCCCTCTACTACTGTTCCAGAGCAACTCAAGAATAAGTTTGCAGCCTTGGAAGAAAAGGTGGAAGGCATGTTTCAACGCATGACCCAACTACTCAAACGGTTAGAACAACAGGAGACAGATAAATCACCTCTACTCAGAGATCCCCGAAAAGGGAAAGAGTCCTGTACCAAGCGAGGTTGAAGAATCGACAAACAACTTGTAGGGCAGATGGATGCTGGGAGGAAATGACAGGAGGCGCACCCGAATTCTCGACTGTAGAAGTCCATAGAAGGACAAAAGATAAGCAAAGTCCCCGATACAGAATGAAGGCAAAGGCGACCAGAATAGCTGAGATCTCGAGTCATTAGATTTCAACAAGGAGAAACTGGTGGAACAACCTGAGCCGTCAGAAAGACAATTAGGTCAGAAAGAAAAGGGATTTAATCTCGAAGAGCTACTAGATCAAGCTGATTCGCCGTGCACAGAAGAGATCATGAGGGAGAAGGTACCTCCAAAATTTAAACTACCAGTTGTAAAACAGCTTGACGAGTCGGTTGATCCGGTAGATCACCTTGATGCCTATCAGGAATGAATGGACATATATGGAGTGTTAGAAGCAATCCGGTATCGAGTGCTCTCCTTCACCCTTAGCAGGTCAGCCATAGTATGGTTTCGACAGCTAAAACGAGGTTTGATCTCCAACTTTAAATGTTTGGCAAGGGCATTCGTGACCCAGTTTGTGGGAGGACAAAATGGAAGCTGACCCGTGGCCTACCTTCTAACAATAAAGCAGAGAACAACAGAGAGCCTCCACGACAACGTTGCTCGATTCAATGAAGAAAAGCTACAAGTCGAGGGTCTAACTGATGCGGTGTCCCTACTAGCATTTATGTCCGAAATAAAGGATGAACACTTGTCATTCTCGTTTGGAAAGAAAACCCTAAGTACCTTTTCAGAGGATCTGAGCCGAGCTGATGTATTCGTTGATAATTTTACAATAATTAGTTTAGTTATCTTATTGTTACCTTAAGAAGTTAGTTAGTAATTGGTTAGTTAAGTTTGTTATTTGTTATCCTTCCAACAGAAGCCTATAAAAGACATCTTTCCCTTATGTTTCATTGATCTAGAAGATTAATAAAGTTTCATCCTTTGGTTATACAACACGAGCCCAGAAATATATAAGTGCGGGGGAATTCTTCCATTCCAAAAAGGAATCCGAAGGAAAGTGGTCCGACCAGAAAAGGGAATGGACAGGAGATAAACTACAAGGATCAAGGTAGGAAAAGCGCGATCGAACCAGCCAAAAAAACTACCCCGAAAATTTGAGAAGTACACTCTCACAATAGTCCCGCTCGAACAGGTATTAATGAAGACCAAGGATCAAAAGCTACTCCGGTGGCCAGAGAGAATGAAAGCACCTTCTAGTAAGAGAAGTAAAGGGAAATACTGTCTCTTCCACCGAGACCACAACCATGCCACCCAAGACTGTTTTAACCTCAAAGAAAAGGTGGAGGGACTCATTCAGAAGGGATATCTCAAAGAATATGTGGAAAACCTTAAAGCAGCCCTAACTAAAGAGAATGACAGCAAGTCATGTGGCAAAGAAATCCGAACGATTAGGGGTGGTCCAGCAAAGTCTGATCGGAAGAGAAAAGTCAGTGTACGAGAAGCAAGGACAAGTCAAGGACAACATGAAATATACCATGCTTTTCTAGCAGGACCACCCCTAAAATTGAATTATCAGAAAATTATCTACCAAAATGCTTCAAAATGATTGTGTCAGTCATCCAAATTATCTACCAATGGGATCCATATGTGCTTCATATGAGTCTTATGCTACTCAATTGAGCAACTACCTTCAAAACTTTCAGTCTATGATGACCTGAGAGAACTATTGTAATTTATATCAATGTTATCAAAATAGTCATTAGATCCTCCGATGTCACCTTTTTGGAATTAATTAAATTACCTATTCTACTTCATGTATCACCACTATTTGTATATAACAATATTTTATTTTTTAAAATTTCTAAGATTATTTCAATATTTATATATGTCAATATTTCACATATATTGTTCAATTGTGTAACTAAGGACTAAATTGGATTAGAAATTATCAATACAGCAAATTCTCAATCTTATTAATTATACTTTATGCAGTACTAAAATGCGAATGTTGCATTGAACAAACTAAGATTACAATCAACGAGGTTGTGAGAAATTATAGATTGTAGTGGCATAGTAAGAAGAAGATGAAAATAAAATAACCTTTAAAAAAACCCACATGTCGACATTTTGTCGACATTTGAGTCGACATGTCGACATTTCGTCAACATGTCGACGATATGGGGTAAAATCGATTTTCCCTCGTGTCGATGTTGAACATGCCGACATGTCGACATGTCGCTCGATTTTTTGAACCCTAGTTAACACAACTTCATTGCTCCTCTTTCCTTTAACATTAGTAAGAGTCAGTCACTATCTCGAAGGTAATTTCAAAGAAGAAATATAAAATTATTTGATCAATATTAATTTCCATTGTTTTATACACTAGATATCTCTTCCTTCATATAAACTCATGTCACTCGTGATTTGATTTCTGAATCATCTTCTTTCAAAACTTTAATTATCCTGCCTTCATCAAATTTTGCACATTATTTGATCAATATTAATTTCCATTGTTTTATACACCAGATCGCGCTCACCGGCAGCGCGCGCCTGTGGTACCGAAAACTGTCGGCCAGGTCGATCTCAACCTACTCCCAGCTAAGGAAGGAGTTCATTAGTCAGTTCTCCTCTCGGCAGTATGACAGAAAGACAGCGACTCACCTTGCCACCATCAAGCAGAAGGAAGGAGAGACGCTGAGAGAATATGTCACAAGGTTCTAGGAGGAGCAGCTGAAGGTCGTGCACTGCTCCGACGATTCGGCCATGTGCTACTTCCTCACTGGCCTGGCCGATGAGACCTTAACCATAAAACATGGAGAGGAGGCTCCAGCCACCTTCGTCGAAGTATTGCAAAATGCAAAGAAAGTCATTGATGGGCAGGAGCTCCTCTGAACCAAGACTGGCCTACCTGAAAAGTAGATCGATCAGAAAAAACTCAGCCAGGAGAAGAGGAGACCTGATGTTAGGTCCAAAGATAAGAGACCATCCTCCTTCAGTAGCAGAACAGAGTACCGTAGGTCGGAGAGCGGCCCTACCCGGAGCCGACCTTATGAACGGTACACCCCAACCACCATCCCCATCTCCGAGATACTCACGAACATCGAGGAGAGCGGGATGGAAAAGCTCCTCAAGCGACCTGAGAAGCTCCGGAGAGACCCAGAAAAACGTAACAAAGACAAGTACTGCCGTTTTCATCGCGATCACGGCCACAATACGACAAGTTGCTGGCAATTGAAGCGCCTGATTGAAGATCTCATTCAAGATGACTACTTCAAAAAATTTGTGGGCAAACCGAGGTCTAACTCGGTCGAAAAGAAAGAAGAAAGGAAGCGTTCAAGAACACCGCCTCGCCGGGATGACCGACCTGCGGTCATCAACACTATTTTCAGAGGTCCGAGCGGGGGCAGGTCTGGAAACAAGAGGAAAGAGCTGGCTCGCGAGGCCAGGCGCGAGGTATGCATCATCAGGGAGCAGAAACCTACTTGCTCCATCACTTTCAGTGATGCCGATCTAGAGGGGATCCATTTGCCCCACAATGACGCGCTCGTGATCGCCCCTCTCATTGATCACGTCCTGGTTCGAAGAGTATTGGTTGATGGAGGCGCATCTGCCAACATCTTGTCTCTCCCAACATATCTAGCATTGGGATGGACCAGGTCACAATTGAAGAAGAGACTAACACCCTTGGTTGGATTCTCTGGAGAATCGGTCTCCCCTGAAGGGTGCATCGACCTGCCGGTAACTATCGGGCAAGATGCTACCCAAGTAACGTAGATGGCCGAGTTCGTAGTTATCGACAGTAGATCGGCCTATAACGCCATTTTCGGGAGACCCATCGTCCACTCATTTCAGGCCATCCCCTCCACACTGCATCAAGTCTTGAAATACTCAACCCCGAATGGGGTGGGCACGGTCCGAGGTGAGCAAAAAACCTCACGGGAGTGTTATGCATCTGCGCTTAAAAGGACGGCGGTATGCACCCTGGAAGAACAAACCAATCGTGGCAAGCTGCAGGAGTCAGAGGCCGACCTGCCAGAGGAAGGCAAAAGGCAGTTCTCCCCGCCAACAGAAGAGCTCGAGCTTGTTCCTTTACTTAGCCCCGAAAAACAAGTAAGCATAGGAACCAAGCTGGGGGCCACTGACAGGGAAGAACTGATCAACTTCCTCAGGTTTAACTCAGACGTCTTCGCATGGTCTCACGAGAACATGCCTGGTATCGACCCGAAGATCATGGTGTATCGCCTCAACATAGACCCATCATTCCGACCTGTAAAGCAAAAAAGAAGACCTGTAAATAAAGAGAGGAGTGATGTAATTGTTGGGGAAGTAAACAAACTCTTAAAAGCTGAATATATACGAGAAATTATGTATCCTGAGTGGCTCTCTAACGTTGTATTAGTTAAAAAATCCAACGGGAAGTGGAGGATGTGCGTGGACTTTACAAATTTAAATAAGGCGTGCCCAAAAGATTACTTCCCCCTTCCAAGGATCGACCAGCTCGTGGACGCAACAGCCGGGCACGAGCTACCCACCTTCATGGATGCCTACCCGGATACAACCAAATTAAAATGCATTTGCCAGACCAAGATCACACCGCGTTCATAACAGACCAAGGTCTGTACTGCTACAAGGTGATGCCTTTTGGCCTAAAAAATGCGGGTGCGACCTACCAAAGGATGGTGAACAAAATGTTTGCCAAGCAGATCGGTCGGAATATGGAAGTGTATGTGGACGACATGCTTGTCAAGAGCAAGCAGTCAAAGTCGCATCTTTCCGATCTGACCGAAGCTGTGGGAGTGCTACGCAAGTACCAAATGAAGCTCAATCCGACCAAGTACGCTTTCGGAGTCTCCTCGGGAAAATTCCTTAGTTTTATGGTAAATAACCGTGGGATTGAGGCTAACCCAAAGAAAATAAAGGTCGTGCTCGAGATGGAGGCACCCAAGACTCTAAAGCAGCTTCAGTGCCTCAATGGCAGGATTGCAGCCTTGAATAGGTTCGTGTCAAGATCGACTGACAAATGTCTTCCGTTCTTCAAAGTTCTTAGGAAGAGGGGACCGACCGTTCGAATGGACGGAAGAGTGTGAGTAAGCGCTAGGGCAGTTAAAAGACTATCTCTACTCGGCACCTCTACTCGCAAAGCCATTACCAGGGGAAAAACTCCATTTGTACCTGGCGGTATCTGCTAGCGCCGTCAGCTCGGCACTGATCAAGTAGGAGGGTGCGAGCCAGAGCCCCGTTTATTACACCAGTAAGGCCATGACCGAGGCCGAGACCAGATATCCCCAAATGGAGAAGCTAGCCCTCGCTTTAGTCACCTCGGCCCGAAGACTTAGGCCGTACTTCCAAGCACACACGGTCATAGTACTTACAAACTTGCCCCTGAAGAATATCTTCCTCAAGCCTGAAACATCAGGGCGTCTGATGAAGTGGGCATTGGAATTGAGCGAGTACGACATCCAATTCGAGCCCAGAACTGTGATGAAAGGAAAAGCAGTGGCCGATTTTATCGCAGAGCTCACTCCACCACCTCAGTTGGTCAAATCCGACCTCCCGTGGACAATCTTCGTTGATGGATCTTCTAACGAGAAGGGTGCGGGGCAGGAATCCTCTTGCTCGCACCAGAAGGTGAGCAATTCGAATATGCTCTGCGGTTCAACTTTCAGACGTCAAATAATGTGGCCGAGTATGAAGCACTCCTAGCAGGCCTGCGCGTTGCCAAAGGACTGGGGGCCAGTCACATAAAGGTCTTTAGTGACTCCCAGCTAATTGTAAATCAGATCAAGGAGGAGTACCAAGCGAAGGACCCCCGGATGGAAAAGTATCTGAGCAAGGTCAGATCGCACCTCGCCCAGTTCGGGACTTACGAGGTAAGTCAAGTTCCAAGATCTGAGAACTCTAATGCAGATGCCTTAGCCAAATTGGCATCAGCATACGAGACCGACCTAGCTAGATCGGTCCCGGTCGAAATCTTGGACACTCCTTCAATCTTGGAGCCAGATGTAATGGAGGTTGATACTCCATCACTCACTTGGATGGACCCAATCGTGGAGTTCATCAAAGGAAACCCGCCGCAAGATCCGAAGGAGCAAAAGAAGATGGCGCGAAGAGCAGCTCGGTTCACACTCCGAGAAGGAATGTTGTACCGGCATGGCTTCTCCCTGCCTCTCCTCAAGTGTGTGACTCCTAAAGAAGGCCTTTACATTCTTAGGGAAGTTCATGAAGGGGTGTGTGGAAACCACTCTGACGCCAGGTCGTTGTCGGCCAAGGTGGTTTGACAAGGGTACTATTGGCTCAGTGTCGAGCAGGATGCAAAACAGTTTGTGAGAGCTTGTGACAACTGCCAGCGTTTCGCAAACATTATCCATCAACCTCTCGAACTGCTCACCCCCATCTCGGCCCCATGGTCATTTGCGCAATGGGGGGTGGACATCATAGGTCCTTTTCCTCTGGGCAAAGGACAAACAAAGTTCGTCGTTGTCGCTGGGGATTACTTCACTAAGTGGGCCGAAGCCGAGGCACTATCCCACATCACAGAGTCCAGGGTCACGTCGTTCATATGGACATGCATTGTGTGCCGCTTTGGCATACCAAATGCTATTGTGACAGACAACGGAAAACAATTTGACACTGCAAAGTTCAAAGACTTTTGTAGAAAACTTGATATAAGCCACCTCAGTTCGTCCCCTACGCATCCAAAAGCGAATGGACAAGTTGAAGCAGTAAACAAGATCATAAAGCGAGGACTCAAGCTAAGGTTGGACTCCAGAAAGGGAAGATGGGCCGAGGAGCTACCTGAAGTTTTGTGGTCATATCGAACCACCCTAAGGGAGTCAACTGGCGAAACTCCGTTCTCGCTAGCCTTTGGTTCCGAAGCTGTTGTACCAGTCGAGATCGGCATACCAACAGACAGGGTAGAACAGTACGAGCCAGCAAAGAACGAGGAAGAGCTACTCCTTAACTTGGACTTATTGGAAGGGAAAAGGGAAATGGCTCAGCTGCGCTTAGCAGAGTATCAGAACAGAATGGCCAGACATTACAATGCCCGAGTTCGACCTCGAAGCTTCCAAGTTGGACATTTAGTCTTAAAAAAAATTCAGAGTCATGTCGGCACCCTTGACCCAAGTTGGGAGGGACCATTCGAAGTCAAAGGCATAGTCCGACCTGGAACTTATATGCTGGCTGACCTGGAAGGAAAAGTGCTTGCGCATCCATGGAACGCGGAGCACTTGAAGCGGTATTACCCCTGAAATGTCAAAATAGTCCCAAAATGGGCTTGTAAAGATTTTCAAGGGGCGGAACTTTCAATAAATGGGGTTATTTAATTTCATAACTCCGAGTTCGATTAGAAATTAAATGGGCGCCACGGACTCCCACAAGATTTAAAATCGGCAAAGTAAGGGCAAAAATTGATCAAATTCAATCCTCAAAACCCACGGGTTTGAGGTGCGATGTCAAAGTCAATTACGAACCAAAATTCAATCCTTTAAACGCTCAAGTTAAAGGTGCGATGCTGAAGGTTCAAGAAATTCAATCCTCTAAACCTACGGGTTCGAGGTGCGATGTGAATATTAACTATGGACAAAAAATTCAACCCTTTGAACGAACAAGTTAAAGGTGCGATGTAGAAAGTTCCAATTGCCTAGTGTTCTTTCGGACTTCCGAGTTCGAGGAGAATTATTAAAGATTAACAAAAGAAACTCTCAAATTCAAACCTTAGGTAAGAGGTACGATGTGAAAAGAGTTATCTTAAAGCTTAAGCCCAAAGTTAAGTTAGAGGTGCGATCCTTTAAGTTAGAGGTGCGAGATAAATTTATTCATTTGTAAGTTCCTACTTGCAAAAGCAAGATTAAAAGCCTAAAAGAAGAAGTAGCAGAAGAGCAAATGGAAATGGAGAATTGGAAATTTCATTAAGCAAAAGGGGAGAGCCAAGGCTTATATACCTTGTAGCCCAACCCAAAGGCTTACAAAAAAAAAAGACTAAAAAAAAAAAAAAAAACTAATGAGACTCAGCCGCTCCCGAGGTGAGAAGATAGCTCGCCTTAAGAACCTAGAAGGTTGACCTCCTGAGATTCGTTCTGTTGGGAAGGGACTCCTTCTTGGGTGGTGCCGACCTCAGTAGGTTCCTGACTTGGGACCTTGTCTTCCTCCAGGTCGGAGTAGTTAGAGTCCAGATCTCTGACGAATTTGTCCACCAGGGACGCAGGACCTGGGGTGCCATTAGGCCCAGAAGCCCATTTCTCAGCGTACTTCTTCTTCAGATCGCCGAGGTCGACCTGGAGGTGTGGCATGTCAGCAGCAATCCCCTTCATCAGGAATTTGAAGCCTGCGTCGCTGAAGTCCTTGGCAAACCCGTCAAAATCTGGGTGTTGCCTGAAGGCTGCTTCAAGAAGAGTTCCATTAGAAAGACGCTCCTTCTCCGCCTTCAACTCGGCAGTAAGACGCCCAATTGTAGCGTCTTTCCCTTCGAAGGCCTGGAGCAGGTCGTCCTTCTCTTTAAGGAGTTGGAACTTCTCCTTCTCCAGTCCCTTAGTGATAGCGTGGGCAGCTCGGAGGTGAGCCTTGTGCCTTTCATCCTCCCTCTTCAGCAGCTCGGCTTTGGCTTCAACCTCAGCCCTCAGTATGTCCACCTCGCTCCGAGCCTTCAGCAGCTCCCCCTTGAGCGTAGTGGTAGCCTCTAGGGCAGCAGAGGAATTCTCTCTCTCCTTCGCTGCCAAGGCCTCCCTTCCATCCAGCTCGGCCTTGATCATAACTGTTGAATGGATGGAGGCAGTGAACACCTGTAAGACATAGAAGGCGAACACATGTTAGACCAAATCAAGTTATGAGACGACAAAATAAATGCTAAAGAGTAGGTCTTACCTCGACGGCGTGGTCGATAGTCTGCTGCAGCACGGACCCTGGGTCGCTCACAAACTTGGAGGCTCTCCTAAGACAGCGATCCAAGCAGGCAGCCGAGATGCGTGACACCTGGTCTTTCACCCCGGAGCTCGACGGTTCCATTCTGAACCGCATCTTCACGTCGGATGTGCCCCCCATCCGAGCTTCAGGGTCGTCTACGAGGTCGGCGTGGCTTGAAGGCAGGGGGCCGCGAGGTCCAACCTTCGAGGAGGAGGTGGTCTTCGTCTTCTTCCTCCTTTTCAGAGGAGAGCCCTCTCTCACCTCATGAAGAGGTGACACGTCCAAGGCCTCGGACTCGCTCCTCGAGCGCTTCTCCCTGGAGCGCTCCCCAGTAGAATCCAACTCAATCACCGGAGTTAGAGCTGCAGAAGATGGACCAGCCTGGTCCTGAGCTGCATTCTGATCCACGGCAGGTGTAGATGGTTCAGAGCTCTGAATTGTCTTAAGGGCGTGAGCACGGCCCTTAAACTTGCGTTTCACACTGCTTGTGAATCCACACACCATAGCTGCAGTGCGAATAAGAAGAAATGTTAGAAGTAAAAAACTTGAAGCTAAAATTGAGATTGAGATCGAACACGACTTACCGAGCTCGGAGTTTGGCCTTGAAGCTTCAATTGGACGAACTAAAGGATTGTAGTCCAATAGCCCTGATTCTAGCAGCAGCTTGTCGGTGACGAAGGTCCCGATCTTCCGGCCCCTTGGGAAGTTGTCCTTGTAGAATTTGAGGGTGTCAAAAGTGGCTTGATCGAGCTCGGGAATCGGCTTGATTGATACTGCACAAAATAAAGAAAAGTTCGAGTTAGATGTGAATACCAAGAAATGAAAAGAAAAAGAAAATAAGAAAAACTTCATACCTAGGTTCCCAAACCTAGCAGGCACGTCAAAGAAGGGACGACCTGATTCGTCTTTTGCCAACCACTCTCCAGAGGCAAAGAACCACTTGCCTACTCATCCCTTGATGGAGGTCGGCCCCTTGACTATACCACCCGCGCCCTTCCTTGTGCATATATAGTACCGACCAGGTTTTTTGGCTATCCTCTTGGCCTCAAAACATCCAAGGAGCTGATCAACACTTAGCAGCTCGGCCTCGTCCTCATCCCGAGCTCGCAACCAAAAAAGAATGGCTAAAGCAAAAATGACACCCCACCCATTGGGGGCCACTTGAGCAGGAGCCAGTCCAGTTCAGTTTAAGAACTCCTGGGCGAAAGGATGAAGGGGAAGCCTGAGGCCGTACTCAAACATCTTGAGATAAAGAGTGACCCATCCCTCTGGGGGATTGTCAGCTCTTTCCCCTTCCTCCGGAATCCTAAGGAGGATGTCATTCGGAATGTTAAACACCCTACGAAGGGGTCAAAGATAATGCTCGGGCATCCTAGAAGGGTACTCCAGACCCTGGCCCGAGGTGGAGGTATCACTATCCTCTCCGTCATCTGAGAACCTAAAGTTCTCTATTTCTTCAAGCTCGGATTCTAACCTACGAGCTAAGACCTCTCCAGAGTCACTTGGTTTGGGGGGCGAACTACTTATCGTCTGACCTAAACTACCCAAGCTATCGCTACTGGAGGGGGAAGACAAGAAAACTACCATGTTTGAAAGAAGAGTAAGAGCAAGAAGAAATGACTGACCTAGAGAAAGGGTTCGAGCTGGTTTCAGATCGAACTCCAGAAATTCAGGAAACGTAAGGTTTGACCTGAAGTTTCGAGACTATTTATAGCTGATCGGAAAAACCTCCGCGCCGTACACGTGTAACCAACGAACGGCTGGGATCTTCTCGGGATACGCAACGGCGAAACGCTTGAGTGCTCCGACAACCTGGCAGGTTGAAACGCATTCCGCAACGGTCATATTCCCTCTACAAATAGAAAGTCGCCACGTGTCCAAAATAGATTCAAATGAACTTCTCTGTCAGGTCGAGATCGAACCTAACAGAGAGGGGGCCAATGTTTGGGAGTAAACGCACCCGGGACATGTGGAGGACCCTTATTCGTGTTTGAAGAAATTAGATAAAAAAAAAGGATTGCTTAGGTCCACCTCGGCCCCGCCGAGGTGACTGGATTTGCCCCTTGAAAGATGTATGGGCACCAAAGTTCGACCTGACTGGGGTCTGACCTGCTCGGAACCCGACAGGTCCGATATGAGAAAAGACATGTAACCGCCGGTCGTGTGTTCTGTCGGATCCGTCACCTATAAATAGAGGGCTTCATTTCACGCTCAGGTATCGAATCTCACCTCGAACTAAATAAGGAGTCCGATCTATACTGACTTGAGCGTCGGAGTGCTTACCCTCTTGTTTAGGTCCACTCTAGTGTTCAGGTCGGAACCGGGGACCGGGTTCGAGCTCGATTCGTGAAGAACCGTTGTGCAAATTCTTGCATAAACATAATCCTTTTCGACGTGAACTAAATATTGTTCACAATTACATTAGTAACCTTGAATTTCCACAAAATGAAGCACTCACAACCAATCAAATTATTTTATTAATGAATTACAAGATTTCAGACATAAATCCCAACACGCTCCTTGGGCTCTTACTATATCTTGAATTCTCCTGCTAGGGGCACACTAATTCGATCATTGAAGTCATTTTGACAAGCACCACTGAGTTAACTACTACAAAGGTGACAAGAAGATGCCAAATACTTAATTTATTTTGATCGATCATTTCATTTCTTTAAGAGTTATGGACAAAATATTGATGGATACAATCCAGGAAGTAGACATAGTAGGGGCTTAATTGTGTGGAGATATCGAAGCCAGACCAAATCTGTTGGTGTATTTTTCTTGTCCATTTTGCGTGTCACTTTGTGGGAAAACTTTATACTATATAATGCAATACTATTGTGTGGCTATCGTTTTTATTATATATATATAATTCCCTTTGTCTCACACATATATATTTGAGTTCAACATTGGCTCTTGAGGGATCAAATCACGATGACTTTAGAGATGCTAATAAATACCGTATCCATTGAGTTATGTTACCCGTTATCTCTTGAGCTTTGAATTGTTGTCTATCCTTTCTTTTATTTGAATTTCATTATTTTATTATAAGATATTATTATTTTTATGGGTAGAATGAGGACCTGCCAGGTGGTCTTTTAGAAGATCTTTTAGAAGCACGTGTTCATACCTCGGCTTAGATAGGCTGAGGATGAAAAAGACCACATAGGAAATTCAGATTTACTTTTCTAAATAAATAAGACAATTAAATTTTACTAGGAAAAATATGCAATTAACCCTGTCATTTTTCTAATATATTAAGTCAACAGAAAGCTAAAAAGTCAATTCAAAATTCATGTTTTTAACTCATTTGACCTACTCCATTGTTATTGAAACGAAATGTCAGATCATAAACTCCTATACAATACTTATCTAAACGAGACCATATAAATTTTTTAATGCAAAATAATTTTATCGACCTTATTCTTTTACATTCAATAGATAAATAGATCTCACCCAAATTTATAAACGAATAAAAATAAATCACATCAGAAAGTTAATAAAATTTTTCATAAACATTATATTGGCAAATATTTTTTGTTTTAATATGGATAGATAACTTGTCATTAACTAAACATTGATGACAAGGACATCAAAACTAACTTCCATTTAGAATAGAGACAATAATGAAAAGTCCAAGAACTAAATAAAATTTAAATTGATAATCGAGGGACAAAAATGTAATTTACCAAAACAAAACTCAATACTAATCTCATCTCTCTCTTGCAATATTATTCCAATAATTATTCCCTTAATTGTCTTTAAAATCCCAAAGTTCTTTCTACAAACAATCGTCAGCCTCGCCGGCGAGCGATGGCCGCCTCCGTCTGCATATCAGATTGCATCGACAACACGTGCGTCGTCCCCGCCGGCCGGCCGACGCACGTGAGGCTCCACCGGTGGCCGGAGTCCGACGCTGAGTTCGTCCGGCGTCGGCCAAGAGAGGTGAACGGAATCTCTCGCCGGCAAATGTACCTGAGGAGCTACACGTTCTCGAGGGAGGAGACGGTCCCTGAGAGAACCCAGAAGTGCTTCCGAAAAGTTAGGCCGCGGCGGAGGGCGGAGGAGATCGCCGCCGTCCCCCGGAGGAAAAGCCGGTGTTTGACCGCCGTCACGGGCGCCGCCTTTCTCTCCGTCTTCCGCCGGCTGCTTTGTTGCGTCGCTAAACTTGACGGTCGACGCAATAAACGACAGTTGTGAAATTCGATTCGTGGCAACGTTAATGTTATTTTCTGTGTTGCTGTAAATTTTAAATGTTCATAAAATCCCGAGAGGGAATTACAGGAATAAAGATACAAAATTCTGATCACTTTAAATTAGCCAACGTTATTGGAATAAATGGTATTTAATCTGTTCATGATGTTTTTTTTTTCTTTTTCATATCTCTTGATTTTTTTTATTTTTTATTTTTTTGTTGAAACACCGCTGTGTTATATCGATTTTCCATTGAAATATATATGTGACAACTTAACCATACATTTATCTTACATCTATTAGTATTCTAAAATTCGATGATTCGACTCTCTCCCAACGATGGTAGAATTAGGTATATAAATATATAATTTGGATTTAAAAAAAAACAAATATTACATTACAATTACATGGCGGAAATTAAGAAATTCTAATTTACAATCCGAATACGTTTACAAATTTCAAGTCAGCATACCCGATATCAGCTAAACTTGTATTTTGAATGTTATGTATTTCTATTACATGCAATGTATTAAATCAATAATATTGTGGTGAAAATTGCAACTTCGATTCAAAATGTCAGACATCTCGCTTGTTACTTTCGTGAAATTAAGGATCCGTTTGGTAACATTTTTCATTTCTCTTTTCTCGTTTCCAATTTTCTTAAGAAATCTAAGAATTTTACGACTAACGAGTTTCTCTTTTCTTGTTCTCATTTCCAATTTGTTTCAAAACATAAATAAAAACATTGTTTTATCGTACTTGAATTCTTAGAGGTTGAAACCATGCAACACATTTTTCTTCGTTAAAAAAAAATATAGAAATATGAAATAATAACGTTACCAAACGAGCCCTAGTTTTCCTGCATGTTTGTTGAGAGTTAAATGAGGTTGCTCATGCTCTTGTTAGAGAATTATCTGTGGTAACAAACTTTTTGTTTTTGGTAATCGAAATTGAATCTCCAAATTAAAATGGTCTTAGTTTTAAGGTGAGAGATTGGGAAGAAAACCAAGATGGTGGAGAATTTTACCTTTCTTGAAAAACAGAAAGATAAAAGTGAAATGGGTCAAAACTAAGTTATAGAGGGGTCACTGATAAATATTTTTTAGAAAATGGGTCAAAATTCCCAATTTTCGAACAAAATGCTGCCACTCCTATACATTCTTGTTTATTTATTTTCTATGAATATCTTTAATTTGCTCATTAAAACCTCTCGAATTTACCACCATAAATAACTTAATTTCTGGTCAACTTTAGCATCCAATAAGTTAAGGGTACTGTCCCATTGGAAGGTCTTGAATTAGAATCCTCCTACCCACATATTGTACTCTAAAAAAAGTACTTCTCATTTAGAATAGTTGTCAGGAATAGTTTGTGAGAAATTAGAGATATTGGTGATGACAAAAAAACATTAATAATGTTTTATAAAAATCCACTCTGGATGGTCCTATTGCCAAGGGTTCGGGATCTCTTGGTCATATCGACTTAAAGATCTCAAGTTCCAACCTTTAGGTTAGTTTAATAGAAAAATCTTTGATGTCTCTTAAGTTGAGGTCTGGTGGAGGGTGTAAATGCCTTAGTTAGAGTGGAAAGCTCGAAATAGTTGTCCAATTTCAAGTCATAATTAAAAAAATAATAAATAAATAATGTCTTACAAAAATGATTCCCTCGAAATTTGATAAAACGTAAGGAAGAATATATTATCGAAGGAGGAACTTGGAAGTTGGCTTAAAAAAATCGAAGGCGATTGTGTTCCAATAGAAATCAATAATAATGTAGCTACCTCACTAATTTCTTGCTAATCAAGCCATGTTTGGGAACAACACCTTTCCCATGTGGCTTCTTGATATATGCATCAAGGGGAAGAGATGATTCACATGTAGCCCCACGATGAGGCTCTTTTATGAAGTTTCTATTTCAAAAAATTTTAAAAGAAAAAGAGAAAAAACTTATGCAATTCAACACTAATTAAATTGAATAAGTTGTGGAACAATACATTTACGAAACTAAATTAGAAAATTACCTATATGTTAACAAAAAAAAAAGAAAGAAACGCATAGGTAAAAATAATGTTTCTAGGCCTTTTAATTTTTGAAAACAGAAAATAAAAAACGAAATGGATATCAAATGCACCTAAATAACAATAGGTTAAGTATTTATTAACTTTCAATTTCATTAGTAACTATTTCTTTTGGTTTCAACCTTTCAAAGAATGAAAAGTTCCAATTCTCAATTTCATTCGTAACTATTTTTAATTTTTTCTACGGACATATTTAACATTCATAACATATCATTTTATAGAAAATGATATTTTTGAAATATTATATCACATTTTCTTTATTGATCATGTTATAGGGAACAAAAGCAAATATTAGACCGGGGAAGAAGCGCACGGGCCAAGTAAGTGCTGAAAAATGTCGACCCAAGCCAACCCGGGTCGACCTCAGCCGACCAAGCGTCTCGGCACCGAGAAGGCCTCGACAACGAGACCTCCTCGGCACCAAGTAGTTCTCGGCCCTCGGTCGAGAACTGTAACGGCCCACCCGACCATTTCGCAGTACCTCCCGTTTCGCACTTACACCCGTAACGGGTCTGAAATCTACTAGGATTCAGATGGTGCTACTATAAGAGGGAGAGGGACAGAACCCTAGAGGTATGAAAAAACACACCCTACTCTCTATACTCTAATTCCATATCCATCTACTCTCCTTGCTAACTTAGACATCGGAGCTCGTATGACCGGAGTCACACCAGTTTAGGTTTGATTGGTTTTGCAGGTTCTTTCTCCCCTACTTATCAAGTTTGGTGCGAACCTCGGAAGGAATCGAGAGAGCAAAATTCACGTATCAACAATTGGCACCATCTATGGGGACGACACAGTCCAAATCCAGATCTGCCTAAGCAAAAACCAGATTTGCCGAGGCTCAACCCATATCTGCCGAGGTGAAACCCAGATCTGTCGAGCCGAAACCTAGATCTGTCGAGGTGAAACCTAGATCTGCTGAGGCGAAAACCAGATATGTCGAGCCGAAACCTATATATGTCGAGACAAACCCCAGATCAAAAAAGGGTAGAATGGAGCAGGTCGACACAAGCCCAGGTGAAGGCTGGCAACACTTTGAAAAGAAGATCCAGACCGGAGCTATTGACCACTCGAGAAAAGCAAGTTCACGCCCAGGCCATCGACTTAATCCGACCGACCACTCGGGTGAGGTAAATCCGAGCCCTGGTCATCAACTTAACCCGACCACCCTAACAGGGGAGAACCGACTGAGGAGGTAGAATCTGTTCCTCTGATAGTCGAGGATCGACGAGTTAACATTGGAACCAGATTGGGGGATGAGGAAAGGGAAAGTCTTATAAACTTCCTCCAAAGCAACACCAACGTGTTCGCATGGTTACATGAGACATGCCAGGAATCGATCGAGGAATCATGGTACACCGACTCAATGTCGATGAAAGCTATAAACTAGTGAAACAGAAGCAACGTGCATTCAACCAAGAAAGGAATGAAATTGTAGCTGAATAGGTAGAAGAGCTACTGAAAGCAGGTTTCATTCGAGAAGTACATTATCCCCAGTGGATATCCAATGTTGTGCTAGTAAAAAAGTCAAACGGTAAATGGAGAATGTGCACTGACTTCACAGACCTAAATAAGGCGTGTCCAAAGGATTCCTTCCCCTTACCGCGAATAGACCAACTGGTTGATGCCACTGCGGGACATGAAAGATTGAGTTTCATGGATGACTACTCTGGGTATAATCAAATCAAGATGCATTTACCGGATCAGTCGAGGTTTGTATTGCTACACGGTGATGTCATTCGGATTGAAGAATTCAGGTGCGACCTATCAACACATGGTAAATCAGATGTTTACAACCTTAATCAGCAAAAATATGGATGTTTACATAGACCATATGCTGGTAAAGAGTTGAAAAAGCAAGCGACATAAGGATGATTTGGCAGAGGCATTTGACATTTTGAGAAAGTACAAGATGAAGCTGAATCCTACTAAGTGCACATTCGGGGTAACCTCTGGCAAGTTTCTAGGATTTTTAGTGCACCAAAGGGGAATCGAAGCCAACCTGGATAAGATGAAAGTCGTTTTGAAGATGGATCCACCCAGGAATCTAAAACAACTACAGGGACTCAAAGGAAGGATAGCAACACTCAATAGATTTGTTAGCCGCTCAACTGACAAGTGCTTACCGTTCTTCAAAATCCTAAGGAAGAAAAGGTAATTTGAATGGACAGAAGAGTGTGAAGTTGTCTTTAAAGAGCTAAAGCAATATCTGGGGCAGCCCCACTTCTTGCAAAGCTGGTCGCGGGTGATGAACTCTACCTGTACTTAGCCGTATCCGACACTGCAGTGAGTTCTGCGTTGATAAAAGAAGAAGATGGACGACAATCCCTAGTATACTACACAAGTAAAGCAATGGTAGATGCAGAGCTTAGATACCTATAAATTGAGAAGTTGGCATTAGCCCTGGTTACTTCAGCTCGGAGACTACGTCTATATTTCCAAGCCCACAGGATAACTGTCCTCACCAATTTTCCCTTACGACAAATTTTGCAAAGGCCAGACACTTCAGAGTGACTTATGAAATGGGTCGTGGAGCTCAGCGAGTATGAAATTCACTATAAGCCAAGAACTATCATTAAAGGGCAGGTCGTTGTAGACTTCATAGCAGAATTGACACCAGTGGAGCCTCAGGTATGTAACATCAACCCACAGCTAGTTGAGGAAAAGCAACCTTGGACGCTCTACGTAGATGGATCATCAAATTTTCGGGGATGTGGAGCAGGACTTCTATTAGTCTCTCCAAATAAGGAGAGATTCAAATATGCACTGCGATTTAGTTTCCATGCATCCAACAACGAAGCCGAATACGAAGCTATGCTAGTAGGATTAAAGGTGGCCAAGCATATTGGGGTCAAGAACATACTGATATTCAGTGATTCGCAGCTAATTGTAAGTCAGGTAAAAGAGGAATTACAGGCTAGAGAATCACGGATGACGAAATACCTTTCTCGGGTAAAAGACCAGCTCGGCCATTTCTCAAAATATGAGATTCGACAAATTCCTCGTACCCAGAACGTCAACGAAGATGCATTAGCTCAACTAGCTGCAGCTTATGAAACCAACCTAGGAAGAACTGTGCCAGTCGAAATTTTACCCGAACCGAGCATAGAAGCTCAGGGAGTAATGGATATCGACGAACAAGGTTAGCCAAAAGAAAATTGGATGAGCCTCTTGATCAAGTATTTGAAAAATGGGATCCTACCTACTAAGAAGATAGAAGCCCAACAACTACAACGACGAGCGGCCAGATATGTGCTTAAAGACGAAAGTCTATACAAGATAGGCTACTCACTGCCACTCTTAAAATGTTTAACGCTCGACAAGGCTGACTATGTCATGAGAGAAATACATGAGGGCGTTTGTGGGAACCATTCCGGAGCACGATCCCTAAGTCACAAAATAGTACGACAAGGGTATTATTAGCCGACCATGCTAAACGACACGATGCAATTCACCAAAAAATGCGACAAATGCCAGTAGTTCGCAACGATACATAGGCAACCGCCAGAATCTTTAACAAACATAATGTGTAACGACCCAGAATTTTCCGCACACCTCTAAGTCACATTAACTACTCAACTAATCAAATTTAACCCCGACTACATCCTGCCAACTTCCTATGCAGTAAAACTTATAAAATCAAGTTCCAATCCTCATCAATTTAACGATAAATCAATCTCATGGAATAGCATTCAACAACATTCGTGAACCACTTCGCTAGGCAAGTTTATTATCCAATCTATATGAATCTAAACAAATGGAATAAAACCCAAATAGGCACCTATCCCTAAGCACAACTAACAACAAGGGAAAAATCTCTCAATTATTCAAATGCAAATAAACCGTTTATTGGCCACAACATAAGGCCCTAACCAATGATTTAAACTAAACAGAAAAACTAAGCAGCCTATGGTCCTCGCCCGTCAGGTCTCCTCCGTCCCATCACCATGGTCACCCACGAGTCCTTCACCTGAAACAATCATTGTAGAGGGGGGGGTGAGTATATAAAATATACTCCGTAAGTAGCCCTCACCAAGCACACACAAACATCATGCTCATAACCATAAAGGAAACATACATTGTCATGCTCTATCATTACAGTACGCGAATAACCATAGACATGCTCTACTATTACATTATACATTCATCCATAAACATGGTCCATAAGACCCGATGCTAACCACAATCATATGAAAACAACTACTGTCCACTTGGCTCCCTAGCACCTCAAATACAACTATGTTCACCTCAGCTATTCAAGCTCTTCAAAACCATTCTTTTGGTAGTGTCGGCCCCTGGCCATTTATACCTAGAGCCTCAACACTAGTGCATCGACCCTCGACCATTTATACCCGAGACCTCGATGTCTTACAATCTATTGGCCCTTGACCATTTATACCCAAGGCCCCAATAGTTCTCCTTTTGAAAGACTCCTCGCATCGACCTCCGACCATTTATACCCGAGGCCTCGACGCTCATCTTTATCCAATATTGGCGTATCGACCCCCGACCATTTATACCCGAGGCCTCGATACCCAGTTAGTGACGTATCAGCCCCCGACCATTTATACCCGAGGCCCTGACACTCACCCATTCACTTCATAACTTCCAAAACTTCACATATCATTTCTAGCCTCCAACCAAGATTCCAGTACTAATTCCCTAATAACTCCAACCACCACAACGCCCATCAACAACACCACCACTAGTATGATTTCAATGCATTCCTCAGCTCACCAACACGATTCAGCATGCTACCAATCATAAACATCATTCTAATAGCAAAACAATAAACCAAACATGCTTTTACCACATATCAATTCTTAACAACCGCGCCACAGTGATTTTAGTCATAACAAAGCATAATCAACAAATTGCAAACGATTGGAACCCAACACAATTCATCCAAATACTTAATATCCAACGTCCATATCCAATAAGCACTGCCAGATATAATAAACAACTCATGAGACACGCCAAACACTTTATACAAATTCAGACAACAAACATTCCCAAAATAAATCCACTTTAACGAACATTCCCTATAAACATACATCATTCTACAACAGATCTCAGCAGCTCAACAATACAAAATTCCCACTATTATCACCGACGGACATTCAACACTACCCAGGCGTACAAACCAACATAAACAAGAGTTACACTGCACAACAACGTATCAGAACTAATATTAAACATCATAAACAGCACATCGGCAACCAAATAACAAACATCAACGCACGCACCCGCCCCCGTGCTACTTACAAACACTTGTCCTAAAGCTCCTAAGCTCGTTGAACACTTCCTACTACAAAAGAGCATGATCTCGAGGTTAGTAACCAATTAGAAACATTTAGTTATAAACGAAACCGAGTTTAGGTAGAGTCGTTACCTATTAACTCACACTAAAACAACTTGGGTTAGGAGTGGGTTGATGTCGAAGGGGTTCGGGCTCCCAATCTGAGTTCAAAAGGCCTTAAGCTTGCTGTCCCGATGTCTAAAAGTGATGGGTAATGCTGATTTGGATCCAATTAGAGGTGGGTCAACGCCGAACCCATGTCGAAAAGAGTGGGTAAATAGATTGGGCTTCGATTGCGTGTGAGTCAGCGTCGAACTTCACCGGAAGGCTACTGTTCACGTCGAAGGGAGTGCTGTAGGGCGTCGGATTCCGGTGGCTGTTCAGTGCCGCTGCCGTTCGTGGTTCGTGGAGCGTGCCGGCCGGTCGTGGAAGGTCGTCGGAGAGCCACCGCGCCGTGGGTCGTTGAGGAGACGTCACACTGCTGCAAATCCGTGGGGGAAACGCCGCGCCGCCGTGGAGAACGTTGTTGATGGCGCCGGAATCGCGATTCAACACCGCTGCTCGTCACGCTGTCGCACGGAACTCGCCGCAGGTTTACACCACCGGGATTAGTCGGGCCACCGGCATGGAGATGCTGCTGTTGTTGTGCCGCTTCGCCGGAGAAGAAGGGGCCACCGGCTGGACTGCTCCAAGAAGTAGAAGAAGAAGTTTGGGGGGGGGGGGGGGGCTATCGGCTAGGGCTAGGAATGGGGAAGAAGAAAAGGGAGAAAAAAGAGAAGAAGAAATGAAGGAATGGGCTAGGGTTTTGTTTTTGTTTTCTTCCTTTTTTTTTCCCTTTGTTTTAAAAACAAAATAACCCAAAGGAGGCCCAATAAGTCCAAGCCTAAAGATAAGAAATCTACCCCCCTCCTAAACAAGACCCACCACACGGGATCTGGTAAATATTAATTTAATTGGATTTTAGAGCCCGATAAATATAAATAAATTCAATTAACATTCACTTTGAAAATTAAATGAAAAATCTCCTGATTCAAGACTAACTAACCTGAGGGACTCGGGGCGTTACATAATGAGTCCTTGGCCCTTTGCTCAATGGGAATAGACCTTATAGGTCTTTTCCCGTTAGAAAAGGACCATACCAAATTTGCAGTAGCGGCAGTCGACTATTTCACCAAATGGGCTTAAGCAAAAGCTCTAGCTACTATTACGGAGAAAAAGGTCACCGACTTTATGTGGAAAAATATCATTTGCCGTTTTGGAATACCCTACACCATTATCAGTGTTAACGGGAAGTAGTTCAACAATATTGCCTTTCAAGAGTTTAGCAGGGAGTTGGGCATTAAACATATTTGTTCTTCACCAGCACACCCACAAGCTAATGGGCAGGTTGAAGCAGTGAACAAAATCATCAAAAAGACTCTAAGAACCAGATTAGAGAAACTCAAAGGATTATGGGCAGAAGAACTTCCCAACGCGTTATGAGCCTACAGAACTACACCTTGTACATTGACGAGAGAAACACCGTTCTCACTATCATTTGGGTCTGAGGCAGTAGTGCAAGTAGAGATTGAGCTTCCTTTACTAAGGATAGAGCAGTTCAGTCTACTAAGCAACAATGAGTCCATACAACTCAACCTCGACCTATTAGAAGAACATCGAGAAGTAGCGTGACTACGAATAGTTGAATACAAGAATCGAACAACCCGAAACTACAACTCGATGGTTAAGAAGCGTGACTTTAAAGAAGGTGATCTAGTCCTGAGAAAGATCATGCCTAATACCAAAGAATCAACTAATGGGACATTCGGGCCAACGTGGGAGGGCCCATACAAAGTCACTAAGGTGGTTCGAACAGGCACTTATGCCTTGGAAGACCTTACTACACTCATGGCACACCCAGCACCTAAAAAAATTCTACCACTAGTTCAACGCATGTATTTTAGGCATTAAAAGTCTTTGACATTTGACATAATACTTGAGTTTTTTATATTCATTCTAAAATAAATTTCTCAATCAGGGGGCATTATATGTGAGTATCTACAACTAGTCAAGAAACTCCAAATTGGGACATACCTAAGAGCAAGCCAAAAAATGCTCAGCATGGTCAAAACTAAAGCAGGCGAATACATGATATAAAACTATTTGGCATAAAAGCCAAACAAGTTAGAAATCCGAAAATATCAATACTAGTTCTGCTAAAGTTAGATCTCAGAGCTAAAGAGGAACAGTTAAAACCGGGTGAAGGTAACCAGGCTCAGACGACTTGATTGTGATAAATGGAAATTGGAAAAACTTCCAGTTCATGAGATAATATGAACGAGCTCAAGGTACAAAACCAGTAGCAAAAACCAAGCATAAACAAATCCAAAACTGGATACAAAGAAGCTCTTAGTAGAAACCCTATGGGTTAGAAACCTTGGTGTAGTTAACCACTAGTGCGCATGTAAATTATGCTATGAATGATCTCGTGATAGCAGCAAGCGACATATACTCTCAAAACAATAGTCTTGACACAATCATTCGTCTTCTGTTTTGAGAGTGGGGGCCATTGTTATAGGAAACAAAAGCAAAGATTAGACCGAGGAAGAAGTGCACAGGCCAAGTAAACGCTGAAAAACATCGACCCGGGTTGGCCCGGGTCGACCTCAGCCGACCAAGCGCCTCGGCGATGACCAGATGCCGAGCAATTCTCGGCCCCCAGCCAAGAACTATAACGGCTCACCCGACTGTTTCGCAGTTACACCCGTAACGGGTCTGAAATCTACAGGATTCAGATGGGGCTGCTATAAGAGGGAGAGGGACGGAACCCTAGAGGTATGAAAAAAGACACCCTACTCTCTATACTCTAATTCCGTATTCATCTACTCTCCTTGCTAACTTAGGCATCGGAGCCCGTGTGACTGGAGTCACACCGGTTTAGGTTTTATTGGTTTTGCAGGTTCTTTGTCCCCTACTTATCAAGTTTGGTGCAAACCTCGGAAGGAATCGGGAGACCAAAATTCATGCATCAACAGATCAATTTCAAGAGGGTTAATTGATTAGACTCAAATGAAAAAAACGTATAAAACCTAAAACCCTACTGCATTTGATTTTGAAAAAAATTCATAGGATAACTAAATCCTAGATAAATGGCTATTATAGTTTAAACTCATCCCGTATAAATTCTTTATAATTTACTTATCCCTTTGGAACAATTTTAAAACATAGAGAGACTAAAAATAAGAAAAAGAGCAAACAACTTGAAACAATACAGAGAGAGAGAGAAATTAAAACAAATGTCTTAAGACATGTTTGTTTAACTCAAACCAAAGATAAATTTAAACTAACTCCTTGATTATTTTTTGTCAATTGAATTGTCTTTTTCTTTTATAGAATATTACAATTTAAATTTGAATAAAGGGGCAGAGATTCAAACTTATAACAGTACTTATAAATAGATTATTTAATGTCTTGACTAAGTAAAGCTATTTGTTAGATAAATTAATTTTTTTTATATAAATGTTATACAAATTAAGTTATTATTAAAAGTTTTGTTTTTAAAATTAAGCTATTAAAAAATTATAATTTCTTTGTGTATGGTCAACTTAAAATTAAAGTACATCATATTACGAATTATCTTAAAAAGAATAAATATAAAACCCTATCACTTTTCTTAGAGTCAACTTAATTTGTGTTACACAACTAACAGGTCGACACACCGGCCTCTAAATTATTTTAAGATTTGAATTATCGAGAACAATAATTATGTCCCTTTATCGAAAAAAAAATCCTTCTATAAAAAGTTATAATAAATAAATAGGGGATGAACAAATATAGGAGGATTAATAAAATTTAAATCTGTATAAAACCGACCATGATGCTACAAATATAATTTCATAAATTATCCTTTCTACAATTTTATAGGGATACTTCAACTAACCAGAGTTTTAAACCTGCTACTGTCCCCACAAAATATATATATAGAATTTGGATGCGGTCATCCTTCATTATTTACGTAATAAATGTCCTTTTTAAAAATACTTATTGCTTCTTAAAAATATTTTATTTATAATAGATATTGAGTCCATCCCACAAACACCTAAAAAAAGAAAAACATTAAATAATTTAATTAGTTTCACTTATTATAGTTATTATAATCTAATTAAATACAAAAATAAAAGATTTCCTTAAAAAATTAACATATAATGTGGAAGTCAGATGTTAAAATACTAGTTAAAAAAAAAACCAAATAGTTCTTTAGCTTTTTACCTCGATAACTGGAGGGCACCCGCGCTCTCCATAAGGCTTGGACCCAAGAGGTATCAAATATTTTTTGTATTAAACTCACCCAAAAGTTTGAATACAAGGCTTCATACTAGGTGATAATATAGAACCCATGTCATGGTCATGGCTTGTCAAGGGCCTATTGCCTGTGGCTGCATGTTCATAACACCCTCTTTCCTAGCTCTAGCTTTACTATGTATTTAGTTTGCATGTTGTATTCATTTCCTTGTACTGAAGGTGGCGCCAATTTGCATATTCACACCTACCAGACCCATAATGCTTTATAATGTAATATAAAAGTACCACTAGTTGTCATCCTCCTTACCTTGAGTTATATATGCTTATAAAATCACTATTAATATTATATTGCTTAAAAGACGGCAATTGCAACATGATTTCAAAAAGGTTTTCCAACATTTTCCAAAACTTTTTCTCTAACCCAACATGTTCCCGAAAACAGTAGTGGAGTTTGCGAGATAGTCCTATTGTACCATCGATAGTTCCATTTTGAGTTGGCTGAATTGCTTGTGGGCGGAAGTAAAGTGCCTCCCAATCACTCCATGTGCCACATCAGTGTGCAATTGTGACACTAAATATCATAGCCTAGTTAGCTCCTCATGTTGGGAACAAGTAACAATGTTAGAGACTAAGGAGTTAGGCAAGACCCACATCAAAAAAACTCGTTTGAGATTGAGGAACAATTGTTATATCCGAGGGAAGTTTTCGATAACATTTGTGTTTTTTAGTCTTGGCTGGATGAGATCTCAAACAAAACTGATGGCATCAACGCGATGATGCCCGCATATAGATGGTCTGCTCGTACATGAGGCTTGAGCCTTATAAGACAAGGTTAAATGAACCAATAACCTTGAACGTGGCAACAGATCGTCGAGCTCGATCACCCACTTGGAAAAGCGTGTAAGAGAATTTGACACTCTCCAGAAGTCAATCCTTTGGATGGTTAGCGACCTTACTGAAGACTTCAAAAGTCGTCATCAATTTGTTAGGGCAAAAGTTGCAGAGTTGAGCACCAAGGTAAATCTCACTATGAGAGCAGTGGGAAACCAAGCCGCACTAGGAGGGAGTATTTTTCAATAGACGAGGTGAAAGTTCCAGACCTTGAGCTTTTGGAAAATTCCAAGGGTCTCGAGAACTTCATCATTGACCTTGAACAATATTTTTAGAGTGACAAGCATGGTGACCAAAGGAATCAAAGATCGCTTTAGTCACAATGCATTTATCTGACAATGTGAAATTGTGGTGAAGATAAGTAGATATCCAAGAAGGTCGGTGTACCATCGATTCATGGGACCAAGCTAAAACAAAAACTTCGGTCTCAATTCTTTCAAACAATGTAAAGATCATAGTGTTGGAAATTAACAGTCCTGTATAATTTTCCTTCCCACAGAAATATCCAAACACAACAGAAAATATGCAAATAGGAAGATAAACCGTAAAGAACAAGAAAAACGATACAACAAAATTATACTGGTTCACCACTAAGGGCTACGTCTAGTATTCCACTCACATGTGGGTAATTCACTAATAATGTTAGGATTGGATACAAAACTCTCCCCAAAAATATCTCCTAGAGGTCTCAACAAAAGGCCCCTAGCTTATAAGGGCCCGTTTGGTAACATTCCCGTTTCTTGTTTATCATTTCCAATTTTGTTAAGAAATCTAAGTATTTTAGAACTAACTTTGTTTATTGTTTCTCCTTTTTTTGGAACATTCTCACAATTATATAGAAATTTTTGGAACAATCAAAACAAGTTTCTCTTTTCTTGTTCCCATTTCCAATTTGTTCCAAAACATAAATAAAAATATTGTTTTATCATACTTGAATTCTTTGAGGTTGAAATCATGGAACACATTTTTCTTCATTAAAAATAAAGAAATAGAAACAAGAAATAAGAACATTACCAAACGAGCCCGAAGTATTTTACACAATTAATACTTGAACAAGAATGAAAAACCTCACCAATAGACACGAACACGAGTTGCCGAGCACTACAACCCAAATGTTCCTCCTCTTATCTCTCTGCCTAACTGTTACCTGCCACCACAAGTTTTATCAAGATGTGCAGCCACCCTTTTGTTTCTTTTCTTCACGACACACACCAAAACCTAAAAGTATCAACATATATATTGTGTTATAACAAAAAGCTCTAATAATTTGGGTCGTGGCCCAATAACCTTCAATTATTCTTCATTCTTTTATTTTTTTATTTATTATTTTGTCTCCAATCCCAACACATAACTTTACATAAACAGCTAGAGTTGAAACACACCCAAAATATTTAGGATTATGTAAAGCAATTTTCAGGATTCATGTTGAACATTAGCAATATGTTAGAAAATGACAAGGTCTTCTATTTTGTGGAAGGTATGAAACCGTAGGCAAGAGTTAAGCTATACAAACGGAGAGTGCAAGATCGCACAACTGCCTACCCTATGGCCAAGTGACTATACGTTCAACCTTAACAATGACAAACCTTAAGAATAGAGAAGGAACTAAGCTTCTTCTAGTGAAAAAACAAACTCGCCAGACCAGGCTCCTCTAAAAGTGGGGAGAGACAACAATGAACATCACAAACTTTTCCAACAAAGAAGTCAAAATACATTGCGGAGGCCAAACCAATAGAGTAGCAACAATGAGGGAAGACCTTCTTACATCATGTGTCAAAGTTAGTAGAGTATAGCAGTGCCTAAATTGAGCTGCCCTCAAGGCCTTCCAAGCTCCCTTGGGAAACAACCTACGAGCTCAAACCAAAGATATTCGAGATGAATACACCTCTTGAAGACGTCAACGAGAACCTTCACATGGGAGCACTTAAATTTTTGTCGACTCTTCAGAAGAAAGTGACGGGAGTAAAAGGACCATTTGAACACGGGCTGATATATTTTGAGGCTTGGGTCCAACGTAAAGTTGGAAAAAGTACTTAGGTCAACTCAGACTCCACAAATAAATTCATGACTGAAACAAAAGCACGTCGCTTGAATCTACAATGGGATAAAGTGGTGCTTCATGGATTTTATTCAATGCTAAACTTATACCCACTCCTGACTAAGTAAATCCCCTGATAGCGTAATGTGAGATATTTCATGTGAATTATAATTGAATTCTTTGTTAGTCTTCGTGTATTTATGAAAGATAGCATAGTTTGTGAGATATTTCATGTGCATTATAACTGAACTCTTTGTTAGTCTTCGTGTATTCATGAAAGATTGATGAAGATAAGACACATTTTGCAGGAATGAGTTATTGGGAGGAAATAGGGCGCAATTAGAATAAATTGAGAGAGTCAAAACTTGAGTGAATTAGGAAACTACACAATACATAATTGAGCCCAACACTCTGAGAGAATAACATCGAGGTGCTCCTTAAGGCATCATGCTGCCTGCAGCTTGTATAAAGAAGCCAGAAACCAAGAAGACAATGTTGTTGGCGTTGTCATCATGTAGTGCCATGGCGCTACGAATTTTTCAGCCTCCATTTAACTTTGGTGAAATATTGGTGCTCAATGATGGTGCCATGACACTGTCATGACCTCTTTTTTAAATACAGGGTTTGGGAAGGGTGGCACATTCATAGAGAGATAACACTGCATAATTCGAGAAGGAGAGCATCAACAAGCTAAGAGATGAGGTTTTCAAGGCTCGTAATTGTGAATATTGGTTCAGGGAGGATCAATCGATGTAACAACATTAATTTTCTTCTTTTCCTTCTTTTTTCTAGTTTTGTTATGGAACTTTATCTCGGGCTATTGTTTTAATTTGTGAATGAGTAGCTAAATTTATTGTCTTAGGGATTGATGTAGCCATTAAGTTCTATGAGTTAGATTAATTGGTTTTGCCTTGATTTATTTGTGGTTTAATCTATTTATGTATTTATATGCTCAATGCCTTTATTATCTGGATCACATATTAATTGTTTTTAAATATGAATCTATGCTCGAGAGAGGTGGTTTAGATTGGAACTTGAATGCATTCGTTAAAGTGTTTTAGGATCGAAAGATTTAGAATTACTTTAGAAGATTATAAAAGAAATTGACTTAAGACCTTTGCTTGTTAATCAAACTAGATAGGGATATTAGTTTTTTAATTAGCAAGAGAAATTAATTTTGCTAAAAAGAGCTAGTTATGAATTGTGATTTCTTAAGATAGGTTCATTCAACCAGCATTACTTCTTGGTAGGATATGTTTCAGGCGTCCCTTACTTCGAGCAATTGTTTGAACTTCTCAGGAGATGCCTATTGCATGGGTATCCAGCTTGGTTGTAAATTCAAATGTTTTACCGTGGATTAAATGGAAAATGATAACTCTCCATAGAAAAGTTATTTTATGTGAATTTGATCTTGGGTAGAGAAGTTTTTTAATGATTTGACTCTGATTTAGAAGGGTTCCAAGTGTAAAAATTGAATAATTTGTGTTTGGCATATTTTTGTGTTTTATTGGAAAAGAATTACAAGAAAATTTACTCGTTAAAAAGGCTTTGTCTTGGCATAGGAGATGTTGGAGGATTGAAGCTTCTCATTTAAAACTGAGTTGAAAAATGACAGAAAAGTTACCCGAGAAAAGTAGCAATAAATGAAGAAGCATCTAGTTTTTACTAATGAGTGGTAAAAAATACTTTAAGACAAGGGTTATCTGATATCATCATTCCTTAGGAGAAATTTTGCAATACGAACGGAGAGGAAAATTGTTACCCAAAAGAGAGAGAACTAACCCAAGAAATGATAGCAGTAGAGGTTGGGAGCCGTTTACCTAGTGGATAAATCACTCTTCCTTACTGTTTTCTTTTTCTTTCTTGCCCAAAACGAAATGAGTTTGTATCTTTTTCTTCCTTTTCTCGTTGTTTCATTTCGCATATGAGCTAAACCTACTGGTGGGGGTGATTAATTTTTGCTTATAAACGTTGCTTTACTGGTATTTGAAGTCGTTTTTATTTGATTAAAGCTTGTGATTCATTTTAATGATTGAGATTATCATGCTTGAACTGTTTGACATATTAGTTTTTGGAACAATTTGGCAGGATATGAAAAGCTTTAATGTTTACTAGATCTATTTTTTAGTATAGAGTAGGAGTGCTTAGAAATAATGCTCACTTAGCACTACAAGAATTAGAGCTACGGCAGAGACACCACTTCTCCAAACGCACCAAAAAAGTGTCGGTATTGCTCTAATTTACCAACTTTTATGAAAGCCGTCCAGAATAATAAATAAAATTATCTCCAACACTTTTGTGATAGCGTCCGGAAATGTCTTCTTTCCCGACACTTTTTTAAAAGCATCGGAAAAAAAAATTACTTTGCCCTATGTTGTTAAAAAAACGTCGGGAAAAATCTGTCAGTAAAATTTCAAAACTTTAACGACGTTCTTTTTCTCTCCAAGTCATTCTACGCCACCCCTCTTCAAAACTTTTCTGATTTCTTCTCTCCCCACCTTCTCCTTTGTGTTTATCGGTCGTCGTTTTCGCTTGCCTCCCACCATTGTCGCTCCTTGCCTGCTTCAGCTGCAGCTTTTCACTTTTTGCCCCCTATACTCCTTGCCTAATACCACCATCGAGAAATAAACTTAAGAACCTTGATTTAACAGAGAACTCAAAAGTAATGACGAACTAACTGCAAAGAGCAACAGTAATGACGAACTAACTGCAAAGAGCAACTAGTAGCAGCGATTAAGTATGTTTTTTCCCGTCGAGTAGCTTAATTAAATAAAGTAGATCGATCAACTTTGTATACAATAAACTCCATTTCATTTTTCATTTTTGTTTTTGCTTCCCTTCGTTGAATTTTTTATAAGAAACAGAAATGTGGGTATTGATAATTTTAGTGAAAATATATTTTGGATATTTCCATTGAGTTAATTTTGGTGGTAGACATGTTGTATATTTGCATTCTTGTTCTATCACTGGGAGAGGAGCCTAGATTTTGAGCTCAGATTACACATTTTGATTTTTCCTCTTTCTAGTTTTTGCAACCATTTATTTATATTAGATTTTGAGGCATTTTTTAGTGATGCTTATACTATGATTTTATGATGTCAATTATAGCAAACATGTTAGTCTCACAGTACATTTATTTTTGGTGTGTTAACCTTGCTCTATGAGACCAAATTCCAGTGTTGGTTGGTAAAGCTCGTCTTGATTCATGTAAATTTTTGTTACACCTTAACTTAATATTGCAAGGGATTGTCTAGTGAGGTGGATGTAATCTTATTATTGATTAAATTGCAACTTTCAAATATCAGCCCGTTCTTTTGATTAATGCTACTCTCTGTTTCCTATTTATATAAAATAAAAATCAATTATCTTACAAAATATAAAATTTTAAAACTTAATTTAGAATTTGGACGCTCAACATTTTAAAATCATCTTGGTGTTAACTATTGTGTACTTTTCTATATTTTAGGAGAAGATCTCACTTAACTTTGAACCGAAAAAACAATTATGAGAAGTAGTAAACATTAGATTGAAATGATAATTTTTAGTGCTTTCTATTCAAATGATTTGTTATCATATTTTCTCTTCAAGAGGATCAATATGAATGATGATTGGGTTTGGTCTTTAGTTTGCTAAAAAAAAATTAGTCTGTATTTTGAAACAAAACTAACCTGTGTATTGTATAGTCTTAATAATCTTTAAAAGCATATTGTCATAGCAAAGCAAAGGCTACTTATGCTTTAAACCTTAGTTTATATCAGCTCTAGAGAATATTAGACCAAACGAATAAGTTTATGCAAAAAAAAATAAGCAAAGAAATTTCCCCATTCCTTATATCTCACGTTTTCATTAATGTTTTAGAGTTTGATATGTGTTTTTTTGGGTAGGTCTTTAAACTTTATTTGAACTCTTCTTCTTAATTATGGTTCTTTTTTGACTTATTAATCTTTGCAAGTGAGTAATAGGGAGGTATAAGAATATATGTAATGTGATCTTTTTTATAAGTTCCACTTTTCATTTAAGTGCTTAAGATATGAGATGTTAAAAGATTGTTTGCTTGAAGGTTATATATAGGTACTACATTTATGTCAGTTCATGGAGGTAGTTTTTAGACTCATTTTGGCTACTTTGATATTTCTGGGAGTGAGCTAGACGGTTGAGGGTCATTTGAACTGGACCCAACTAGTATCTATAAGCTTATAAAATGCTTACGTAGTTTCGGAGTTGGGCTAAGTGCATTAGAATCGCTCTTAAAGTATGTTAAATTTCGTTTTTGCCTAAACAACACCCTTAGACTCTTAGTCCTACTTTAGATGCTTTGTGATTTCTAAGAGTGGATGGTTTAGGATAATTTGCAATTACCTTGTTGGACCCAAATAGACAAGTAGGAGATTTTAAGACACTTATGTAACTTTGGGGATGTGGGTGTTAGGATTAGTGCATTAAACTCACTTAGGAGCACTTAGAAGTAAATTTTGGCCACCACACCTCACTTGACCACTTTTTAGCCTCCTTTTTTTGTTTCTGCTACTTTCAAGATTTCATTGGTGGGATAAAGCCTTAAATGTCCTTAAATCACCTCACGAATATTTTTCTTTCGAAAATCTCTTTCATCTTTCTGTAACTATTTTTTGTTTGTTTTTGTTTTAAACACTTTCCTATTATTCGTTTCATTCTTTCAGTTGTGTAGCTATGTAATTTCGAAGGTTCATTTTGCAAAAATGCAGACATAGAAGAAGATTTGAAGGCTTTTAGGATTACTTATTTCGTTTTCCATATATTTTGAAACTTTCTAGATTTGTAATGAAGAACGTATACATTTTTTTTTTTGTGTAAAGATATTTGCAATTTAATGAATTGAATTTTATAGTATTGTGTACATTATGATACTATTGATAATATTAGGTTACAATATTGTTGAACTATCTGGTACTACAAAAATAGAATAATTTTAAAAAATGTCTTCTATACCAATGCTTTTAGTGTTCGAAAAAGCGTCAGGAAAGATTAAGATTTGCTGACGTGTTTCAAAGCAATAGAATACCCTACTTTGCCGACGCTTTCTCAAAAGCGTTAGCAAAACATATTGCGACGAACCTGTAAGGGCAAAGGAAGGAAGAATACGATATAGAAAAAATATGTTGTTGTGTCGTGGAACCCATTGCCTTGGAAGCAAAATTCAGCACGACCACGGTGCTAAATCGTCAATTGCTGGTTGCTTCCCAAGGTTAACACAACACCCGAATTCAAGCGTGCACTCACCGGAAAACGGATTGGAATCGGCTCAGAACAAAAGTTTGAAAACAGAAAATGGATTAAGAAAAATGAGAGAATGTAGGAGGAGAAGAATTTTTGGGTGTGTCTCAAATGAGAGTGGAGATGGGTTTATATAGCATTTGAAATTTTAACGTTTCTTCTTAAAAATTGATTATACAACCGTTTACATTAAAATTATTACAATCATAAATTGCAAACGGTAAAGAAACGTTCAATGTAATAATGTTAAGAAACGTTTCTGCATGGCCCAAAACCAATCAACCCACCAAATTTATATGAGTATGTTATAAGCCCAACATCAGCCCACTCCAAAGCAAGACAAAATGTGGGTATGTTTTGGCTCCAACACATTTAGTAATAAACTGGTTGTTATTTATTTCCAAAAAAATCCTTTTGATAAATCATTCCATACGAGAAAATAAAGGATATTTTGTTTTTTTTTAAAAAAAACTCTCTTTTGACATTCCTAACAGTCCCCCAAGAACGAAAAAAGATGAAAAAAAAAAAACAAAATTCTGAGCAAATAAAGGAATAAAACTTAAGTATTAATATCCTACGATTTGAATTAATGCATAGTGAAGTGAGGCAACAACCTAAGTAGTGAAAGTGAGTTGCCTCTTGAACTTTCAGTCGTTTTGGTTGAGACACCCACAACACATTTTAATCCTTCATTTTGATTCTGCGATATACAACATGTGCTTTTAAATGGCCATGCACATAGAACCTTGGGTCACGTGAAAGCTCTAGAAAGAGACCCTCAACTCTTTCATAGAAGGCGGTCCTTCACAATCACGTTAGTGCTTCATCAAGTTTATCAAAGATAAACCACTCAAAACTGAGCTATGAAGACTTTGTAACTAATCCGTCAAGTCTATGAATAGACCACCCAAAGACTGGGCTATGGATTTACATTACTCATTAATGATCCATCAAGTCTACTTATTGACCACCCAACAAGGGCTATGGATTAACAATTGATGTATTAGAGTTCTAGCCCCATACATGCTGAAGACTCAAGAATTACTCTCCTTGTTAGGCCTTTCGTGAAAGGATCTGCCAAGTTCCTCTCAATCCTCACATATTCCAAGGAGATTACCCCGCCTTTTAGCAATTGTTTCACAACTCCATGTCTCAGGCGTATATGCCTCCTTTTGCCATTGTACACACTGTTTTTGGCAATCCCTATGGCAGCTTGTGAGTCACAATGTAGGGACACTAGCACAGATGCCCCCCACAGTGGTACGTCTCCAAGAAGACTTCTAAGCCATTCAGCTTCTTGCCCTACTAGTTCGAGTGCTATGAACTCTGACTCCATGGTGGAGCGTGCTATTCAAGTCTGTTTGGCTGATTTCCATGATATAGCTCATCCACACAAAATGACACATGATACTAGTGGAGCTTACCTCATCGTTATCTGTAACCTAATTTGCATCACAATAACCTTCTAACACAGCAGGAAATTTGTTAAAATGCAAACAGTAATCCATTGTACCTCTCAAATATCTCAATAAACGATGAAGAGCATTCCAATGTTCTTTACTAGGATTATGTGTATATCTACTAAATCTACTCAATCTACTTACAGCATATGCAATATCAGGTCTAGTGTAGTTCATTAAAAACATGAAACTACCTATGATCTTTACGTATTCAGATTGAGATACACTTTCACCTTTATTTTTCTTAAGACTTATGCTTGCATCATAGGGTGTTCTAACAGGTGGTTTGTCAAAGCAATCAAATTTCTTCAACATTTTCTCAATATAATGTGATTGACATAAGGAGAAACCATTATCATTTTTCCTTATTTTAACACCAAGTATTACATCAGCCTCTCCTAAATCTTTCATTTCGAAATGTGAAGAAAGCAATAACTTGGTATTATTAATAACATCTATATTTGTACCAAAAATAAGCATGTCATCAACATACAAGCATATAATCACACATTCAGCTCCAAACATCTTCGAATAAACGCACGTATCACAACAATTTACTTTATTGTCATTGTTTACTAAAGTACCATTAAATTTTTCATACCACTGTTTAGGAGCTTGTTTTAGACCATAGAGTGATTTTTTAAGCTTGCATACTTTATTTTCTTGACCAGCTACTTCAAGACCTTCAGACTGAGTCATATAGATCTCTTCTTCTAAATCTCCATTAAGAAAAGTTGTTTTTACATCCATCTGATGTATCAGCAGGCCACGAATAGCGGCTAGAGCAATTAGAGATCTAATAGTGGCTATTTTGGTTACAAGTGAATAAGTATCGAAGTAATCAATACCAAATTTTTGTGTGTAGTATTTTTCTATTGAACCATCTGGTCTAATTTTCTTTTTGAAGATCCATTTGCTCCTAATAGGTTTATTTCCTGCAGGTAGATCTACCAAGTCCCAAGTTTGATTTAAAATTATGGAGTCTAACTCACTTTTAATTGTATCTTTCCATAAGCTAGAATCTATTGAATTTATTTCTTCTTGATAGGTTTTAGGATCTTCATCTATTAGATACATGCAAGCAAAATGATCATATATCTTATCACAATTTCCAATCAAGAAAGTAGTTAAGAAGTCAGGCCCAAAACTTTTGCTAGTCCTCTGCCTTTTACTTTTCCTAGGTTCAGGATTCATCACATAGGTCCTACGTTCTATCATAGTATCACAGGTAGAAGGAACAGACATAGACACTTGTTCTAAATTTCCACTAGATTCACTAATAGATTTTATCATGGGAAATATATTTTCAAAGAACACAGCATCTATATATTCACAAATTGAATGATCACTTAAGTTCATGAATCTATATGCAGAACTATTTTGAGCATACCCAATAAACACACAGTCAAAGGTTTTAAATCCTACCGTGGGTTTTTTTAATTTTGGAAACGCTACCTTTGCCAAGCACCCCCACACTCTCAGGTGATGGAACTCTTAGACATGCACAGCGGCAGCTAAGGATCATAATACACTTAATAAAGCAATTTAACTAAAATAAGCATGCTTGGAAAAATGATGAAAAAGGTAAAGAGAAGAAGATTAACTTTATACCTTTGAAGACCTCCATTATAACTTCTTCTCCTAACTCAATGGGACCACCAACGACAAATCCGTGCTATCCTCGGGTTGATGAACACGGTTGTGGGACCGAATTTTGAGTGAAAACAAAGGGAAAACACTAATGGCCAGGAGAAGACAATAGAAATTTGAGTGGAAAAATTCTGCACTTATGCAAGTAAGCATTAGCCTTATCCAAGTGATCTTCATCACCTATATAAAGACCAAATGCATGCAAAGACATGTCTTGCATGCCTTTCACTTCAAACTCCACTAGCATGTAAAAGATAGGTGTCATTGCCTTGAACAAACACTTCAAAAACCACTAGTTAGTGGGAAAATCCAACTTTGAAGTTGGATTTTTCCACTAACTTGATTTTTTAAATAAAATTTTGATAAAACTAATTTTTATAAAAACAAAAATTGAAATATCAATTTTCTATGAAAACAAAAATCAAGCCAAATCAATATCTCATATTAATTGGTCTTTGACACCTAAGCTTGATTAATCACATTAATCAAATTACAACTCTTTTTCATGTTTTGAACTTATTTAAAACTAATTTAAATAAGTCATACTATCCATAATAATTAAATGTAAATTAGATTATATATTATATCTCATATAAAATACAATATTCCCTTAAAAACCGAATTTGAACACTTCAAATTCTTGCTTCACCTAGTTCATCAATTTTATCCTTTATGGGCTAGCATGGAGACCTGTTGGACCTACAGATCATGGGCTCCAACAATTCGAGACTAACCGGTCAAACTCTTTAACTAAGATAATCAACATTCGTTAACTAACAGGACTATCCACTATAGCCTGTAGATGCACTCCCCTCACTGTAGATATATTTGCGTCCACTCGATATAACCGTCATTGGTAAGTTGATCCTTCACAGGCCATTCGTAACCTCAGCTAGGTAAAAAAAAAAATCGTTTTACCTCTGAGTTACATCTTTTCTCCTTAAGTACCACTATCCCTCTAATGAACAATTGATTTAGGATCAAATCACTAAATCCAATTCCTCTCAAGCCAATGAGAGGATGGGGCCCCTTGTTCAAGACCCGGGACCAGCCCTTAAGGGAACAACCTCTCTACTATCCCTAAATCGGGTAGGAGTGAATTCCGTCTTGCTAATTCTATGTCCCCAGCTATCTACCTAGTCTTATCCCTGAAATGGGAGGCATATTGAGCAGCGCTGATGAGCTTACTCTCACCTATGCAGATCAAGGGAGAATCCTTAATAAATAGGAGTTCATAGATGGCTCAGGATTTAGATCAAGTTATTTAGGTCATCGATAAACGAAATTAATCAGTGTTATCCGTAAACGGTGTTAATACGTAACAATGATTATATCAGGGTCAGTCTTACACAATCTCATTGTGTAGAACACCCCCACTCACATGTCTCTACACGAACGAATCAGGATCACTTCGTTTATGACACCCTACAACATTTGTAACAATCATAAAGCGGGCCGTATTCAATAGTGTCTCCAGGAAAATGTACCCTACTTGATTCATGTACTATAGACTGTTTAGGCTATTTACTTGAACTTGATCCAGTTTATGTCTCCACATAAAGTCCAAGTACTCATTATAATAGCCAAGGGTTCGTAGTTTATTGGATTTATTAAAAAACAAATTCACTTTCATTTAACAACATTTGTCTGAATAACCTCACATTAATGTTCACTGTTTACAAACTACGAGTTTTAGGATAGAGTACCCAACAAACTCCCACTTGGACTAAAACTCCTAGTGGGTTTACAACGTGGTTGAGTTAAGCGCGAGAAATGTAAATACAATAAATTAGGGCATCTCATACCCAATTTCTCCCACTTTCCCTATTTATTCTAATCGTTGTAAACCCACTAGGAATTTTAGTCCATGTGGGAGTTTGTTGGGTACTCTGTCCAAAAACTCGTAGTTTGTAGCAGTGAACATTAATGTAAATACAATAAACTAGGGCATCTCATACCCAATTTCTCCCACTTGCCCTATTTATTCTAATCGTAGTCTTAAACTTTTTAGACGACTGTCAAAAACACTAGTCGGGAGGGCCTTCGTAAACGGATCAGCAATGTTGTGCTCAGACGCTAATTGTCTTATACTAATGTCTCCTCTCTGCACAATTTCTCTGATGAGATGGTATTTGCGCTCAATATGCTTTCCGCACTTATGGCTTCTCGGTTCTTTGGAGTTTGCCACTGTCCCACTATTATCGCAATACAAAGTGATGGCCAAATGTATGTCTAGAACAACTTCTAGATCATTTAGGAACTTCCTAAGCCATACTGCTTCCTTGGCTGCTTCGCATGCAGCAACATATTCTGCTTCCATTGTGGAGTCTGCAATGCAGCTCCGCTTTATACTTCTCCACACTACTGCTCCTCTATTAAGAGTGAACACCGATCCCGAAGTAGATCTCCTTGAGTCTATATTAGTCTGAAAATCGGAGTCAGTATATCCAGTAAGGATCAGATCATTATTTCCAAACACGAGAACATAGTTCCTTGTTCTCCTAAGATACTTGAGGATATTCTTAACAGCAGTCCAATATGCATAACCGGGATTGGACTGATACCTACTAACTATCCCTACTGCAAAGCATATGTCTGGTCAGGTACATAGCATTGCATACATCAAACTCCCGACTGCTGATGCATAGGGAACACGTCTCATATCCTCAATTTCTTGAGGTGTCTTAGGACATTGTTCCTTCGACAGATGTATTACATATCTGAAAGGTAGAAGACCTCTCTTGGAATCCTGCATATTATATTTAGACAACACTTTGTCTATATAAGATGTTTGAGACATAGCTAACGTTCTGTTCTTTCGGTTTCGAACTATTTGGATACCTAGAACATATTGTGTAACGCCCCGCGTTACTCAGGTTAGTTTATCTCGAGTCCCCGGGCCTCTTTTCTTAGAAATATCTTTTTATTTAATTTCATTGTTGATTTCATTTTATTACGAGCTGCTGTGGTAATTGTTATGAGTGTTGAAGTGTACTCACGTGTCCAATTATTGTGTAAGGAGGAAATTGTTTTCTCTATAATTGTTCTGGTTAGTTGGGCCCAAATTAAGTATCTAAGTAAGTGGGCCTTTCTTGTTTTAAAACAAGAGGGAAAAAGAAAAGGACCTAGCCCAAGTGGGTCCCTTCTTGTAAAAACAAAAGGAAGGTAAGGAGAAAACCCTAGCCCCCAAAACCCCCTCCAATTTCGTGAACCTTTTCTCCCCCTCCCCGTTTTAGTTTTCGTTTTCTTTCTTCTACCGACGCCTCAACCCTCCCCGAAACACTCGACGGACAGCGACCACCGGCGGTTGACGGCAGTAGCAGCAGGCGACGGCGGTGTGCGGCGTTGGGCAGCAACGAGTAGGTGTGTGCTGGTGACGGACTGCAGCAGTTCGCGGACGTCGGGCAGCAGCGGTGCGCCGGCGTCGGGCAGCAGCGGTGGTGCGCGGATTCCAATAGCAGCGGGTCGTGGCGCGGGTTCTTGCTGCACACAGCGTCGTGAGCATCGTTTTGGTGAATTTTTACTGCTAATATAGTCCGGACAGCAGCAGTTTCCGATCCCGGCATCTACCCATAACCATAAGAGGCTCGATTTACTCAACCCACAACCATTCGAGTTAGGCCTGAGTTACCCGCACCTAGACGAAGTCGATTTTTGCGGTAATGGACATTGCAATATCTCTTAGAATGAATTTAGACGGCTGGAAATTTTGTATTAATTATTCCGTTGTCTATTGTTGTTTAGGTGGTGAGTTGACGCAGGATATAGGAGCATAGCAGTGTGTAAGTAGCACCAGGGGGCGAGTGCGTGCGTTATTTAGTGTTAACGGAATGGTCTTGGTGCTGATTTTTAATTAGAATAAATTATTTCGTGCATTAGAAAATTGTTAGCCGTGCTTGGTGAACTCTTAGTGATTATCGTTGTGTTACTTGTTGTTGTTTCATTGCTAGACATTATGAAAATGCATGATTTCTTGTTGTTGGTTGTGATTGGTCAGTTCTAATTATTGTAGTTGGAAGAAGTTAACCCATGACGTTTGTAAACATGTCGGAGACGAATTGCATGTGTTGTTAGCCTGTTATATAGTTTTATATCATTTTGTTGGAAGCTGCTGAGTTAGTGTATTTGTTTGGTACTAGGAAAAGCATGCTGGTAAAAATTGAGTTGTGAATTGAAATGTGGAAGACTTACTTATAGGTTATCTTTGTAAGATTAGTGGGAATTGTCACGAGTGTTGGGTCGGGTTAGTGGTTCGTTAACCTGTGGGGTGTCTAAATTGAAAATGCATACTAGACGCGTGGATTATTCAAAGCTTTGAGTGGGTGCCTTGGGAATAAATGGCAAGGCCGAACATCAGGTTTCTATGGAGAAGTATTGGGGTCTTGGGAATAAATGTCAAGAACCAATACACCGGGTAATCATCGGTACCTTGGGGATAAATGTCAAGGACTGGTGCACCGTTCTAGACCTTGGGGATAAATAGCAAGGTTGAACTTCAAGTTTCTGTAGAGAAGTATTGAGACCATGGGAATAAATGTCTAGGGCCAATATGACTCGAGGAGTTAGACTCGGAGGACTAACGTGAAGGGGTGCTTACGAGTAACAGTTCTAGACCTTGGGAATAAATGGCAAGGTCGAACACCAAGTGTTGTAGAGGGAGGTCGGTATCTTGGGAATAAATGTCAAGAGCCGTTACGCCTCGAAAAGTTAGACTTTGAGTACTAACATAGGGTGGGAGTGAGTGTTAGTTCAAGTATGGACAGAGGCGAGTGAGTCGTGTGGTTGGAGTCCCGGAAGTCTAGGCGTTGAGTTGCTTGTATGGAAATGTTAATTCATTATTATTATCCCGTGCTGCCTATCTGTTTGTTCTGCTATTATTCTTTTGATGTGGCTGTGATTACGAGCGTGTTGTGGTGTTTAGTTAGGGTGGGCTACTTACGGAGTATTTATGTACTCACCCCCCCTCTACCTTATTTGTTTCAGGTGTGAACCGGGCCGACCGTGGTGATGACGTGGAGAAGGTCTGACTGAGGCGGGATCACTAGCTGTGTCGGTTAGGCTAGGGAATAATGTCGTGCAATGCAGGCATCGTTAAAATCTTACTGCTATGGAATAAAATGGGGAATTAGACATTGGGTTAACTCAAGGAACACTTTCTCTTATTGCTTTATGGATATTTTTCTTTTACTATTCAAATTACTGATGTATTTGGGATTACGAGACAAAACGATTATTTTCTTGAATGGATTCCTGACCATTGAGGCGGGTATTATCTCCTGGATATTCCATTATTGTGTGCCTCCATTTTGTATGTTGCATTAGGAGAACATTACTGTTTCGTTACCTTAAATGGGAGGGTTCAGTAAGCATTATAGGGCCGTTACTTCGTTAAATGTGTCATAAATTTGGGTCTTTACAGTACGAAATCGGATTCCGAATCCTGGGCCTGGGGCGTTACAGATGGTATCAGAGAGGAACCTCTCCCAGTAAGATGTGGTTCGGGGACAAACCAAGGCGGAAGCTGGTGGGCATGTGACGCCCGAGAGGAGGGGTACATGAATGAATCGATACCACATCCGAATGAGAGGGATCCTGAGATTATTGAAGAATGGTAAATAAAGGGTTAAAAAGAATTGATAGTCACTACCTATACCAACAAGGTGTACCTTCCTTTTCGGTGGCTCAATCGTAAGAACTTCAAAGTTAAGCGTGCTTGACTTGGAGCAATCTTAGGTTGGGTGACCTCCTAATTCCTTTGGAAGGACTCGTGTTGGTCTGTAGGGGTAGTCTTAAATATCCTACATTATTCCCAATAAGTAGGATGTCATCTACATACAAAACAAGAAATGCTACCGTGGAGTTGATGATCCTTTTGTAAACACAAGGTTCATCAATATTTTGTTCAAAACCGTAAGATTTGACCGCAGCGTCAAATCTCATGTTCCAGGATCTAGATGCTTGTTTTAATCCATAAATGGATTTTTTAAGTTTGCAAACTTTTTGTTCCTGATCCTATTCTACGAACCCTTCTGGTTGGACCATATAGATACTTTCGTCAAGATTACCATTCAGAAAGGCAGTTTTGACATCCATTTGCCAAATTTCATAATCATAAAAAGTGGCAATGGATAAAAGTATCCTAATAGATTTAATAATAGCAACAGGTGAAAAGGTTTCTTCATAGTCTATCCCTTCCACCTGGGTGTAACCTTTTGCTACTAATCGGGCTTTATAGGTTTGTACCTTTCCCGAATGGTCTCTTTTACGCTTATAGATCCATTTGCAACCGATAGATCTTACCTCATCTGGTTTGTCTACAAGCTCCCAGAACGAATTGAAGTACATAGACTCCATTTCGAGGTCCATGGCTTTGATCCACTGATCTCGATCAACATCATACATTGTCCTTTTATAGGTCAATGGATCCTCTAAGCCATCATCAGGCATGGTGACTTCGGTTTCAATTAAACCATATAGTGGTCAGGCTGTCTTACAACTCTGCCACTACGTCGAGGCTCTCTCATCTCTTGAGAAGGATGTGACGGACCATATGTGCTTGGTCTATTATCAACTCTTGTTGATGGACCAGCCTGATCAACAACTCTTGTTGATTTATCTATAGCATCTTTTGAAATTTCTTCTAATACTAGTTTGATGCGGGGTTTATGATCTCGTAAGTGGTCTTCCTCTAGGAATGTGGCGTTTGTCGATACAACTACCTTTTCATCTTGATGATCATAAAACAGACCACCTCTCGTTCCTTTAGGGTATCCCATAAAAAGACACAATTTTGAACGACGTTCCAATTTCTCAGGATTTTGTACCAACACGAGTGCTGGACAACCCCAGATTCAAAAATGACGTAAACTAGCTTTGCGCCTGGTCCATAACTCATAAGGTGTTTCTGAAACACTTTTAGAGGGAACGTTATTCAAAATGTAAGCTGCAGTCTCTACTGCAAACCCCAGAACGAGTTAGGCAACTGAGCAAAACTCATCATGAATCGAGCCATGTCTAACAATGTTCTGTTTCTTCGTTCAGATACACCGTTCTGCTGAGGCGTTCCTGGTGCAGAGAGTTGTGGCCGAATTCCATGTTCTATCATATAGTCTTGAAATCTCAAGTCCATATACTCCCCACCTTGATCTGATCGAAGTGTCTTAATTGTTTTACCTAATTGGTTCTCAACCTCGGTCTTAAACTCCTTGAACTTTTCAAGGGCTTCAGACTTGTGATGTATCAGGTAAATGTAACCGTACCTAGAATAATCATCAATAAAGCCGATGAAATATTCATATCCTCCTCGAGCTTTAACATTCATTGGTCCACAAAGGTCTGAATGTACGAGTTCTAAAGGTTCTTTTGCTCGATGACCTTTTCCAGTAAAAGATCTCTTTGTCATTTTTCCCTCAATACATGACTCACATGGCGGCAAAGAATCATCTTCTAACTTGATTGAAGTCCGCTCTTAACCAATCTCTTAATCCTATTGAGGTTAATGTGTCCAAGTCTTAAGTGCCAAAGATAGGTACTTTGAGAAACACGTTGCCTTTTAATTTGAGTTTCAGCTGTTTTAAACATTTCAGTATTATAGACAGCTTCAACTTTGGTTGGTTTTAACTTATATAAATTGTTTTCTAGGTATGCAGAACATATTTGTACGCCTTTTTTCAAAATGAATGCTTCATTAAGATTGAAATTTACGATGTACAAATTTTCTAACAAACATGAAATAGATATCAAGTTCCTTTTACAGGAAGGTACATAAAGAACATTTTCCAAAAACAGATATCTATTTCCAAAAATCAACTTAATTCCTCACACTGCTTTTGCTTAGATGAGCTCCCCTGATCCAACCCGAAGAGTGGCCTCATCTTCTCCAAGCTGTCTCCAGGAACTAGTTTCCTGAAAAGAAGAACAAACATGATTAGTGACTCCTGAATCTAGTATCCAGGTAGAATCATCATTCTCCACTATACATGTTTCAATAACTAGTAAATCGAATTTACCTTGCTTTTCCTTCTCAGCTCTTTTCTCGGCGAGGTATTTGGGACAATTTCTTTTCCAGTGCCCATTTTCATTGCAATTTTTTCCTTGCCTTTTACCGCAGCCGGAGCCTTCCCCCTCCCTTTGTCCTTCTTCTTCTTCTGAATTCCTTTCTTCTGATAAGAAGGTCTAGATTTACTCCCAGAGGAAGATCCCTCGTGGAATTTCCTCTTTGAGGTAGTAGCAACATTTGCCTCAGCCTCAAAACCTTTGTTTTTCAATAAAGATTCGTAAAGTTTGAGTTCATTCAGAAGGGTTGTCAGGTTGTATTCAATCTTATTCATCATAACATTCGTTTTGAATTGAAAATAACTCTTCGGAAGAGATTGCACGATGAATCCAACTTGACTTATTTCTTTCATGACTGCACCGTTCACTTCTGCAACATTGAAGTGAACCATCATGTTCAAAACATGCTCCCTTACGGAAGGTCCTTCCTTCATTCTGCAATTGTAAACATACTTAATCGCATCATACATGATAGTTGTTGATGGTTGTCCAAACAAGGCTTGTAGAGAGTCCATGATCTCTCTTGCAGTAGCTAATCTCTCGTGCTTTTTGGACAATACTTCTGATATACTGGCTAAAATGTAGACACGAGCTTTTTCATTAGCTTTAACCCATCTATCATAGGCATCCCGAACTGTTCGGTTTGCATTAGGGGCAGGGGCTGGAGGACACTCCTCCGTTAAAACAAACCTTAGATAACTAGTATTGTGTTTAAATTTGATTTCCATATTCCGTAATTGTCTCCGTTAAGTTTATCGGAAGCTAGCAGTTGTATAGTTGAAGTAGACATTGCTGAAAAGTGAACAAAACTATTAGTGAATTGTATAACTCTTTAATTATTTCATCCAATTTTATTTAGCAAGAAATAATGTACGCATTCATTATTACTTTTGCAACGATACTTCAGTGAGTCAGAGTAGCCACCACCGAAGGGAAGTCGACTACTCCTTCACTGAATCAAGACATTCTTGACTAAATACTAACTCTGGAGTAACTCTTATCTCTATAGTACTTACTTATCGTTAATTTGGTCAAGAACTTACTAACACGTAGCAAGTCTTGTAAGTGTAGACCCGCCATTTTCAAATTACAGAGATCAGAATCAAACAAGCCCTTGAAGGAGAGACAATTGCTGAAAACGGACCTAAGTAACCCTATTCATTTCTGGAGTTCATGGTGTTCCGAATCCTATGTTAGAACCCTCCGAAGGGATAGGCGCTTATAAACACCAAGCAGGTGCAACATAAGAATCTCACGGCGTGACCTAATGGAAGAGACCATGGGACGTGTTGACACACACCGTTCACCCACTTACTATGAGCTACTTCCCCTATTCACCTTGTTATTGACCCATGCAAATACTTTCCGAAGGGAGGTTGCCCAAATAGCAACTCGAAGCCGAGCATGAATCTCACGGTGTGAACTCTTAGGAACGTGAGAGCTATAAATAATGTATCTCATACACTATTAATCTCCCACTAAAGTGTTCTATTATAAAAATTGGGTAATTATTAAGCTATATACCGGCTAATTATATACAACCTAAGTCTAGGTGATTTTCCCAGTATAACTTTTATACTGGGATTAACCTACGATGTCTTGGTGATAAACAAATTTTATTACCTCACATCTCTCACGCATGCTCATAAAACTAGGGTTATTGACTCAGACGCCAGTTTGATCTCCAGGTAGGAGGTGTTCCGTAAACCGTCAACTTAAGTACCCCCAACCTTAGACAAGATCTCACCGGGTGAGTAAACAACTTTTGTTTTATAAGTTATCGCCCTATTTTAACTATTAAACGGAATGAATTGCTTTGCACCGGTTAACCCTAGGTGAGCATGCAAGTTTATCTTTGTTATAGATTATAAAAGTCTAAGTGATTTTATAACACTTATAAAATATAGACATAACAATTATATGATTGACATAAATCTAAAACAAGCATCTACTTAGTAAAGTCATAAACTAATAACATTTATATCTAATTTATGATATTATTTCCATCCATTCACTAATTAAAGTCATAAAAATATACCATTTATATCTAATTTATGAAATTAATTCCATGCATTCACTAATTAAAGTCATAAACTAATATAGCATTTATATCTAATTTATGAAATTAATTCCATGCATTCACATACATTATAACTCTTATAACATAAATGCAACCATGCTTATCCTATGGTGGGGTTTTAAATCTATATGACATACTTTATGCATAAAGGATTTAATCTTCAATTAAAACATACATCAAACATGCATAAATAATTGAACAACTACTAAAAATGGTTGATTTTGGCATCCCAAGCACACACAAACTAAGCTATTACATTAATAAGCTTGAAGTAGCCTTGAACCGCCCAAACCGCCTTCCAAGGTGCTTGAATCGGCCTCCAAAATGTGAAATTAAGTGCTAGAAATTCAAAAAACAGCAGCAGTAACGGAAAAGACAGCATGCTTTTGAACTTGAACCGACTTCGTTTACAACCTCTGATTAACTCTAAATGACTCAAGTAAATTACAGACTCGATCAAGCACAACAAGGCCCCAAACGAGGGCTTAATTACAATAATTAAATAACCAAAAGCAAGCTAAAAGAAGGGATGCCAAAACAGAAACCGTTTTAGTACATGCAACAATTCATCTTATGAATTAAACCCCACCAAGCTAAATAAGTGTAAAAAGCATGCTCTGATACCACATGATGGAACTATTAGACATGCACAGCAGAAGCTAAGGATCATAATACACTTAATGAAGCAATTTAACTAAAATAAGCATGCTTGGAAAAATGATGAAAAAGGTAAAGAGAAAAAGATTAACTTTATACCTTTGAAGACCTCCATTATAACTTCTTCCCCTGACTCAATGGGACCACCAACGACAAATCCGTGCTATCCTCGGGTTGATGAACACGGTTGTGGGACCGAATTTTGAGTGAATACAAAGGGAAAACACTAATGGCTAAGAGAAAACAATAGAAATTTGAGTAGAAAAATTTTGCACTTATGCAAGTAAGCATTAGCCTTATCCAAGTGATCTTCATCACCTATATAAAGACCAAATGCATGCAAAAACATGCCTTGCATGTCTTCCACTTCAAACTCCACTAGCATGTAAAAGATAGGTGTCATTGCCTTGAACAAACACTTCAAAAACCACTAGTTAGTGGGAAAATCCAACTTTGAAGTTGGATTTTTCCACTAACTTGATTTTTTAAATAAAACTTTGATAAAACTAATTTTTATAAAAACAAAAATTGAAATATCAATTTTCTATGAAAACAAAAATCAAGCCAAATCAATATCTCATATTAATTGGTCTTTGACACCTAAGCTTGATTAATCACATTAATCAAATTACAACTCTTTTTCATGTTTTGAACTTATTTAAAACTAATTTAAATAAGTCATACTCTCCATAATAATTAATTGTAAATTAGATTATATATTATATCTCATATAAAATACAATATTCCCTTAAAAACCGAATTTGAACACTTCAAATTCTTGCTTCACCTAGTTCATCAATTTTATCCTTTATGGGCTAGCATGGAGACCCGTTGGACCTACAAATAATGGGCTCGAACAATTCGAGACTAACCGGTCAAACTCTTTAACTTAGTTAATCAACATTCGTTAACTAACAGGACTGTCCACTATAGCCTGTAGATGCACTCCCCTCACTGTAGATATATTTGTGTCCACTCGATATAACCGTCATCGGTAAGTTGATCCTTCACAGGTCGTTCGTAACCTCAGCTAGGTAAAAAAAAAACATTTACCCCTGAGTTACATCTTTTCTCCTTAAGTACCACTATCCTTCTAATGAACAATTGATTTAGGATCAAATCACTAAATCCAATTCCTCTCGGGCCAGTGAAAGAATGAAGCCCCTTGTTCAAGACCCGGGATCAGCCCTTAAGGGAACAACCTCTCTACTATCCCTAAATCGGGAAGGAGTGAATCCCGTCTTGCTGATTCTATGTCCCCAGCTATCTACCCAGTCTTATCTCTGAAATGGGAGGCATATTGAACAGCGCTGATGAGCTTACTCTCAGTTATGCAGATCAAGGGAGAATCCTTAATAAATAGGAGTTCATAGATGGCTCAGGATTTAGATCAAGTTATTTAGGTCATCGATAAACGAAATTAATCAGTGTTATCCGTAAACGGTGTTAATACGTAACAGTGATTATATCAGGGTCAGTCTTACACAATCTCATTGTGTAGAATACCCCCACTCACATGTCTCTACACGAACGAATCAGGATCACTTCGTTTATGACACCCTACAACATTTGTAACAATCATAAAGCGGGTCGTATTCAATAGTGTCTGTAGGAAAAGGTACCCAACTTGATCCATGTACTATAGACTGTTTAGGCTATTTACTTAAACTTGATCCAGTTTATGTCTCCACATAAAGTCCAAGTACTCATTATAATAGCCAAGGGTTTGTAGTTTATTCGATTTATTAAAAAACAAATTCACTTTCATTTAACAACATTTGTCTGAATAACCTCACATTAATGTTCACTGTTTACAAACTACGAGTTTTAGGACAGAGTACCCAACATCAGGTAGCTTAGGTTAGGTGGATATCATTTCCAGAGTTCATATGGTGTTTTATCCAATTTTTTGTGAGGAACCCTGTTAAGAATGAAACAAGCAGAAAGTGCAGCTTCTCCCCACATACAGTCAGATAAACCTTAACTCAAAAGCATAACATTCATCATTTCTTTTAGAGTTCTATTCTTACGTTCAACAATTCCATTCTGTTGAGGTGAATAAGGTGCAGTAGCTCCATGTATAATACCATACAATTCACAAAATTCTTTAAGTGAGTTGTCACTATATTCACCACCCCTATCAGATCTTAGCCTTTTTATCTTTCTATCCAATTGATTTTCTTCTTTAGCTTTGAATTTAAAAAACATGCTGCTTGCTTCATCTTTAGATTTTAGAAGATAGATTTTTGTGTATCTAGAAAAATCATCTACAAATGAAGTATAGTACTTTTTCCCGCCTTTACTAGTGGTGCTTTTAAAATCCGCTAAATCAGAATTAATCAATTCTAATAGTTCAGTGCTCCTAGTTGAGATAAGTTTAAACGGCTTTCTAGCAAATTTTGCTTCTACACAAACAGGACATTTTCTAGTTTCATGCAATTCAGAAGCATTAATTAATTTTGAACTTTTAAGTCTTTTAATCGAGGCATGATTCACATGACCTAGTCTACCATGCCATATATCAATGGATTCAACGATATAAGCAGAACGAGATACAATTTCATTTATTGTACTAGAAGTAGACATAGTGTTAAGAACAAATAGACCATCAGCCAGATACCCCTTACCAACAAAATCACCATTTTTAGTGATGATAACCTTGTCAGCTTCAAAGATAATCCTAAGCCCCGCCCTGTTTAGTAAACTTCCAGATACCAAGTTCCTACGTAGAGAAGGAATGTACAAAACATCACTTAAGGATAAAGTTTTACTAGATGTAAGTTTTAGAAGAATCTGTCCTTTACCAAGGACTCCAGCCATAGCTGAGTTACCCATAAAGACGCATTCACAGCCAGTGGAGTCTTGAAACTCATGGAAGAGGTCTCGGTTTGAACAAAAGTGTCCGGAAGCTCCAGTGTCGAGAATCCAGTCTGACTTGTTTTCCACCAAATTTGCCTCCACTACCACAGCAGCAATGACTTCGTCAGTCTCTGCAATGCTGGCTTGTGGAACATGCTTTTGTTCTGGCTTTCCTTTCCTTTGGTTACACTGGTAGGATTTATGTCCAGGTTTCCCGCACACGAAACATACTATCTTTGATTTTTCAATTCTTCCACTAAAACTCTTGAATTGAAATCCTTTCTTCTTTTGGATTCTTTCCTTGGCAACCAGGTTTCTTTTACCTTTGAATCTGTCTTTATTTGCAACAGAAGATTCAATTAAGTTAGCATTAACTGAATTGACAAACTGATAAGAGAACTTATCCTTTTGTCTATTGGCTTCTTCTGTGCGCATATGACTGATCAATTCTTATAATGTTAAATCTTTCTTCTTGTGTTTCAGATGATTGTGATAATCAGTCCAGGAAGGAGGAAATTTCTCGAGCAGTACATTTGCCTGGAGTATTTCGCACATCTTCATCCCTCGGACAGAACATTAGCCACCAAGTTCTCGTATTCGTGAATTTGGTTCATGATTGGTTTGTCATCTGCCATTTGAAAATGCAGCCATTTGCCAACCACGTACTTTTTTCTCCTGGCATCATCTCCACCATATCTTGACTCCAGAGTGTCCCAAATAACCTTTGCAAATCTTTGGGCAACAAAAATATCAAACAGCGAGTCATTCATGTGGTTGAGGAGATGCCCACGAACAGTCTTGTTATCTTTCTCGAACTTATAAGCGGCGGTGGCGGCAACTCCAGCGGCGACTGCTCCAGCGGCGGCAGTGGCTCCGGCGGGAACTCCTGCGGCGGTGGCTACATCGGCAACGGTGGTTGTCAGGACGTAGTCTACCTCCAATTGCTCGAAAAAGATGAGTAGCTTCTGAGACCAGCATCGGTAATTTGATCCATCTAATGATTCGAGTTTGGATAGATCTGGAAGCACTTTGTCGGATCTTAGTGAAGCCATAATTTTGCTTTCAAATTGTAAGAGCAAAGGAAGGAAGAATACGATATAGAAAAAATATGTTGTTGTGTCGTGGAACCCACTGCCTTGAAAGCAAAATTCGGCACGACCATGGTGCTAAATTGTCAATTGCCAGTTGCATCCCAAGGTTAACACAACACCCGAATTCAAGCGTGCACTCGCCGGAAAACGGATTGGAATCAGTTCAGAACAAAAGTTTGAAAACAGAGAATGGATTAAGAAAAATGAGAGAATGTAGGAGGAGAAGAATTTTTGGGTGTGTCTCAAATGAGAGTGGAGATGGGTTTATATAGCATTTGAAATTTTAACGTTTCTTCTTAGAAATTGATTATAAAAAACCATTTGCATTAAAATTATTACAAACATAAATTGCAAACGGTAAAGAAATGTTCAATGTAATAATGTTAAGAAACGTTTCTACATGGCCAAAACCAATCAACCCACCAAATTTATATGAGTATGTTATAAGCCCAACATCAGCCCACTCCAAAGCAAGACAAAATGTGGGTATGTTCTTGCTCCAACACATTTAGTAATAAACTGGTTGTTATTTATTTCCAAAAAAATCTTTTTGATAAATCTTTCCATACGAGACAATAAAGGATATTTTGCATTAAAAAAAAACTTCTTTTGACATTCCTAACAGAACCTACGGCCACACTTTTGTCGACGAACTTTGTTTCGTCAGCAACAACTTTTCCTGTCGTTTTTTGAGTTTTCCCCAATGCCAAAAACCATAAGGAGAACCCAAATTTCCTTTGTAATGTAGTATAGCTATAGACTATGTTTACAATTAGTTAATTAAAATGAGAGTTTGGTTAATGTAAAATTTGGGTAGGTCTAAGAAGATACCAAGTCTATTTTGCTAGTAGATCTAATAATTTTATTGCTAGAGCATCAATCAGTAGCAGTATAGCAAAAGGACATAACGTCTATTGTTTCTCCTTGATTGATAACTCGTTTGATTTCGTTCTGTCTAATGTGTTATTTGTTCATTTTCTTTCTTCACAAATTATAATTTTTGGTCACCCAATTATTGAGCTAAAATTAGTACATTTTGGTTACATAATCCAAGTGGACACGATCTGTTTATCACTTACTGCAACTTCTATTGTATACTTGCACGTAGGGTTGGAACTACAACAAAAAATAACAATATTGGATTATTCCCCCGAAGGCACTCTCTTTTCCAGAACTCCGTGAAATTGATGAGGTAATTAAGTTCCTATTGTTAGGGTGTTGGGAATGATAATGTGTATTAACAAAGGGTAAAATTAAATATATTTTTTTGAACGTTACTGAATTAATTATTTAACATTTTATTTAAGTATTTAATTTTGTTTTGTAACATTTTTATTAATTAAGTTAAAACGTTTTTTTTTATTTTCCCTTTTTTAAACTAAATCAATTTTCTTGATGCACAGAGAAGATGACGAGTTTTGACAAAAGATCTGAGGTGTTCTTCAATTCCATCCAGCTTCGGTGACTGCACGCTTGAGTTCGAAGTTGAGTTAACCTTGGCGAGCAACTGACATACATATGATTTAGTATCGTGGTCGTGTCAAAGTTGTTTTCAAGGCAGTGGTTCAACCACAGCACAACAATCGTTTCATCTAATTTTTCGTTCTATTTCTTACACCTAGAAATCTCAAATTGCATCTTTGACTACTACTTTATCTAAACTAGCAGGTCCAAGAAGTATTTTATGTGGCAGTAACAAACACATATCCCTATTTTAAAGAGCCAACCATTTTGCAAGATTAATATGTCAACAATAGAGATTTTGGCTATCAAGGAAATTAGAAACAAGATTCATTGCTAACCGAATACCATCATGGATTGAGAAATCATGAGAACTTTTCTTATGAAAATAATAGAAGCATCCTACAACATCCACCAGGCTATGCATCTCAATTAACAGAAAATAAGTCAACTCTTGAGGAAATAATTGGTGCCTTTATCACTAAGTCCAAAAGTTAAACTAGTCACCTTGAGAGTTAGGTAGAAAACACTCTTACAACCATAAAGAATATTGAAGTTCAAATTGGTTAAATTGTGTCTACCATAATGACATAAGAATAATTTGGAAGCAATAGAGAGAGGCACCCGATAAAGTATTGTCAGTTTTTAAATAAAATTTCCAAGCAATAACATGACATACCTAATAGATTATTGCAAGATTATAACTTTGCGAAATGATAACTGTTGGGATTATTAGGCCCTAAAGCCTTGTAATTTATCAATAAAATAATTTGATTATTTCATGTGCAATATGTATTATCTATCTTATGAAAATCCAAAGTTACTAGTGTAAAACTTGAACAGTATGTTATTAACATACAAGAGAATTATGTTCTAGTAGTAACCTAAAGAGTCTAGAGTATATGGATAAAGTTGGATGCCTTATCATGGTAACGTTATTCATACGACCCACTTTGTAAAAGTTACAAATAATTTTATTCTAATTACGCATGTGAAAACATACAAGTGGGAGTATCATATACAATGAGTTTGTATAAGACTAGACAATCATTTTTCTTGTATTTTCTTATAAAATCGTTATAGAAATTGCAAATACATCACTAGAATGATTATATGCTCATTTAATCTTAACCCTGAGTGTGTTATAAACTCCTGCCTATGCGAGTACGTTCTTTCATTCACATGGGTGAGTGCAACCGGAGTGTTCGTCCAAAAAACCTACTATTTTGATAATATATTCAATTGGAGAGTTGGGAACGTTCCTACACAAGATAGAATTCAGTGTCACTCAATATTGGGAAGTGAAAAGTATGTACTTCTCCTTATTGAGTGAGTATATAAGTTATTCCTTTAAAGTATTAGTTCGGGCCTTAAATAACAGGGTACCTTCGTTCTTGATACCTCAAGAAGGATTAACCCATGATGACATTATCAAAGACTATCCATGAGAGAACTAGTGGGACTTAAGGAACAAAAGATGGAACCAGGGGTAAATTGGTAATTTCGTCTAGCTGAAAGCATGGATCACTTATTGAAAGATTAATGAGCAGTTAGAATTATATTCGTAAACATAATTTATCAATAGTGCATGGAAGTTCAGCCCTTGGTCTATAGTGGAGTCCCATTAGGCTATTGGTAAAATTGGTTAATTAATGAATTGTTAACGATTGGAGACTAAAGATGTAGGTTCATAAGGTCCCCTACTGGTTCATTGACCTCTACAGCGAACAAAAAGTTAGGAGAAAATTATGACTTTAATAATAAATTAATTTATTAGGATATAACTTGGTTGGTCTCCTGGAAGATTTCATGGGGCGAAACCCATGAGAGAACCAGTACATTAATTAAAAATATTAAAAATAGTTTTAACTTTCATAATTAATTAGAGAATTAATTAGCCTATTATAGTTTTAGCACAAATTCATTATAAAGAGACTTATAGGCAAAATTGTATGGCATGTCAAATAGCTCTCTACTTTTCATCCATAGTAGCTAATAACTCTCCAAAATAAGATGTATGACCAATGCTGAAGCACGAGAAGTTCTAGCAAAATGCCACTCTGCACCCTAGGGCAGAAACTTCGGAGGACAGGGGACAGCAGCAGCCAAGGTTTTCTAGAGTGGGTACTTCTGGCCAACAATATTTAAAGATGTCTACGATTTGGTCTAGAAACGTGATGAATATTAAAGGGTAGGCAACATTTCAAAACGATCTGAGATGCCACTCACATACATCTTTGAGGTAGAGTTTTTCAATGTATGGGGAATGGATTTCTTGGACCCTTTTCCTCCTTCCAATGGAAACTTGTTTATATTGTTGGCAGTTGATTGTGTATCTAACTGGGTGGAAGCAATTGCTTGCCCCACTAGTGATGCAAAAGTAGTGACTAAGTTCCTCCATTAGAAAATCTTCACAAGATTTGGTACACCTCGAGTAGTGATCAACGATGAAGGATTGCATTTCATCAACAATGTTGTAGCTAGCTATGCTATTGTCAAAGTACAATATCATGCACAAGGTCTCCACAACATGCAATCCTCAGTCCAATGGTCAAGTTGAGATTTCAAATAGGAAAATGAAGAGCATGTTGGAAAATGTGGTAAGTACCAACAAAAGAGATTGGGCTACCAAGTTAGATGATACTTTGTGGGACTATCGAACAACATTCAATACTCATTTGGGTACATCACCATATAAACTGGTTTTTGGGAAACCCTGTCATCTATTGTTGGAGCTGGAGCATAAGACTTTTTGGGCAATGAAAAAAATGAATCTCGACTATGCTGCAACAAGGAATCTGTACAATCTATAATCTCTAAAGCTTGAAGAGTTTTGAAAGATGCATACGAGAAAGACAAGATATATAAGGAGAAAAACAAAGAAATTGCATGATGTGCAAATTCAACCCAGACACTTTGAGAAATGACAACAAGTTCTTTTGTATAACTTCATATTAAACTATTTCCAGTGAAAATTAAATTCACGATGGTTTGGTCCATTATAATCTCACACGTTTTCCCACATGGGGCTGTTCGAGTTACAAGAGGCTGATCTTGGAAGGGAGTTTAAGTGAACAGTCAAAGGCTGAAACATTACTGGGGAGAGGATTTGGTGAGAGAAACTGGAGCTCACCAATTTGCTGCAGAATGACACTCAACATTCAGGAATAAATGGAGCAGGGACAATTGTTTTATTTCCCTAATTTTTCACAGGTTTATTCATTTTCTTCCATTTTCTTTAGCTAGTTCTTTAACTCTGAATGTTTTTTTTTTATCTCTGTTTTCATTTACATTTGCGTTTTATTTAAGGGGTAGAGATTCGAAAGGCTGAGCAAATCACAGAATAAAAGAGCCTGGGATTTGATTTGACCAATGACGAGCGCATGGATCAGAAAACAGCAAGCATGTACGAGCGTTTAAGGATCTTGTGGTGTACGTGTGGTAGGCATGTAGGGAATTTAAAGCAGCAACGACTGAAAAATTAAATGGGAGAGAAGGTGAATTTAAGGATTGCTCCCACAACATAATCACTGGCATTGCACATCAATTCAAATGGTTGTGTCCAATCTGGTTGCGTGAGTCACAGCATATTTAATAGTATTAAATGCTGACAAGAAATTAGATGTGAAGTTAAAGTCCTTATAATTTTCAAGTAAAGAGCGAAGAGGTTTAGAGATCATAAAGACTCTTTGATGAATCTTGTGTAGAAATCTATATGCCCCAACTTTTGCCTTCTCTACCTCAATACCTTTCTTTGAAACTCAATGTCCTAGCACAATACCTTATTGTATAAGAAATTACATTTCTCTCAATTTAAGACCACATTTATGTCTTCACATCTTTGCAAGACATTTTTTAGATTCTTTATACATTCTGTGTATGATTTGCTAAATACTGAGAAGTCGTATGTAACGACCAAATATATATATATATATATATATATACTTTTTTTTATGTTGTTTTCTTTTATTTTCTCAAAGATAAACATTTTTGTTTTAAAAAATATTTTTAGAAGATAATTTGTTTTTAGAATTAAAAAAAAAAGAGTTTTTAAAAATCTTTATATTTTTAAGTTAGTCTTTTTAAAAATGTTTCATTAGGGTTTGTTTTAAAGGCCCTTAAACCCTAGGTTTTATTTTATTAAATAGCTAGACCTAGTTTTCTCTCCGGAAAAAAGAAAAGAAAAGAAGAAGAATTTTGGTATTTTCTCTCAAAGATCGGTAAGTTTTATTCCTTATTATTTTAGTTTTATTTTCTTGATCTGTAGTTCTTTAATTCAATTTATTGGGAAAAATTTTGATGTCTTTGTTTTTCGAATAAAAGATTTTAAGGACTTTTTGCCCTAAACATTTTTCATACTTTTTGGTTTAAATATTGTTGTTTAGGAGACTATTTTTGAGCTCTTTTGAGACTCTTTTTGCATAAAAAGTTTACCTATTTATATCCTAGAAACTATAGCATATTGTTCATGTTTTAAAATTGTATGTTTTTACCAAGTTTTAAAGGTTTTTTATACAGTTTTCAGATCTTATTTTTCTGTAAAAATCATTAAATTGTTAATTGTTTTGGGTAAAATTCTTGGAAGTTTTATTTTATAAAACATAAAATTTTTCATATTTAAAATTCCCAAATTTTCAATTGTTTAGAAGGTTTTTAAGCTTGTTCCATCGATAAACTTTCTGTAAATTTAGTCTGTATTGATTTATACCGATTCTTGTAATTTAAAAGTTTGTTATTTTTGAATTTAGAGGCTTTTTAACCCAGTTTACGCATAAAAAAGTGTTTTGAATGAGAAAATTGGGTATAATATTTTCTTAGTAATTGGTTGAATTTTAAATCCGTAGGTAGGATTTAAGGATTGATTTTGGATATTGGTTGTTTCTAGACTTCTAAGTTCCCAACTACCTAAGGAAGAAGTTAGTTAGATTTGTAGGATTTCCGAAAAATGTAAGTAATTTGTCATATCCCTTCCAAAACTAAAATTTATTTTATATTTGATTTGGAGATTTGAAATTGATATCTTGCTTATGAAATTGAAGTTTTATTATAGATTTGGTAAATATTTTGGTAATTGATATTATGTTTATTTATAAAATATTTGAAGCATGGTTTGTATGAATTGATATAGTTTTGTTTAAAATTGATCTGTGGTTTATCTGTGAAATATTTGAAATTATGTTTTGTATGATTTGATAACGTTTGTTTGGAATTATTTAAATGTTTTGAACCGATTTCATATTTAATATATGTATTTGTTTTGCATATTTATTTGAATGATATTTTTGATTGATTTGATACGGCTATTCGGATATGCCATATTTTTGTTTTGAGGAATGTTTTGATTATTTGGGATAGTAGCCTAATTTGGAATTGATGGATTTCTGTTCTGGCTTATTTGTGGGAAGATACTTTTGGTGGTTTGGCATTCTCTGGAATGTAGATTCATGTGTGTGTTATTCACTTACGTGGTTTCACACTTAAGTAATAATTATGATTGTTCTGGTCGATGTTAATTCGACAACTCTATTCTGATCGACATTAATTTGACAACTCTGATTGATTGATTGGTGTTACTGACGGGTAACCACATATGTTCTTTAGGCTACCCAAATAATACAACCTCCCACTCTGATTTTGAAAGTATAAATGAATGTAAGATTGTTTTGAATATTTGAATGATTTAGTTTATTCGAAAGTTTGAAAGTTGTATTAAATGTTTTAGAAGGACTTTTAAAAGTTTTGATATGTTTGTATTTTTATTACAAATATTTTGAAAGAGAAAAATGAATTTCAATGTTTGATATGGAAATTGTTTATTGTGTATTCTTGTACGCATCTTTCCGTTTCTAAATGTTTTCCGATGAACTGCTTAGATAGTGATTGAGGAATAGCGTTGTGGCATGAGGAGTCGGAAATCTTTATTATTTTCCATTTTTTTAGCTTATAAGAACTTAGTTAGTTCTAGTAGTTAATCTTTGGATTTATTATAGTATAAGTTTCTTTTTCAAAGTTTGACTTCTCCCCATTTTTTTGTCATAGTATCAAATTAAATAAATAAGTTTTTCATTTGATATAGTGTTTATTTGTTTACGCTTCCGCATTATTGTTAGAATGACCGTATTAGAAAATACGGGTTGGTTACATCGTCCATGAATACTTCCATAACTGACTCCACCAAATAAGAGAATATGACCATCGTACACCTTTGAAAGGTTGATGGGGCATTATAATTCTCCTTAAAGCAAATGTCCTATAAGGAATGGTGATTATTGTTTTTTGCTGATCTTGAGGAGCAATTGTTATTTAGTTATACCCACTATAACCGTCCAAAAAACAGTAATACTATTCCCTTGACAGTCTATCCTACATCTCATAAATGAAGGGGAGAGGGAAGTGTCCTTTTTGGTGGCCTTGTTGAGCTTCCTGTAGTCCATACAGATTCTCCATCCTGTTACTGTTCTTGTGGGAATTAACTCATTCTTTGCATTTTCCACAACCGTCATACCTCCTTTCTTGGGCTTTCACTACATAGGGCTTACCCATTCATTGTCAGAAATAGGATAAATAATCCTTGCATCTAGCCACTTAATTATTTCTCTTTTGACAACCTCCTTCATTGCATGGTTTAGCCTTCATTGGGGTTCTATTGAATTTCTACTAGCCTCTTCCAGCATAATTTGTGCATGCAAATAATGGGGATTATTCCCCTTATGTCAGCAATGGTCCAACCAATCACCCTCAGATGAGCTTTCAACACATCTAAAAGCCTCTGCTCTTTTTATTCTGATAGATTTGCAACGATTATGATAGGCAGAGTTTCTGAAGAATCCAAGTAAGCATATTTCAAGTGTTGTGGGAGTGCTTTGAGCTTCAATATGGGTGGATCTTCTGTAGATGGCTTAAGTGTGTTATATTCTCGGTTTGCAAGCTTCAACGACTCATATGCCTGTTTCACTGACTTCTCACTACTGCTCATATTCTATAGTTATATGATCTCTTAATCTTCAGTTGTGTCCTCATCACATGTTCCAACATCAACATTGCCAAGATGCTCCAACATTGCTTTTGCTCCTAATTCCTCTATCAGAGCTTCATCAAATCAGCACTAGAAATTCTTCTGATTCAGCAGGATATTTCATCGTGTCATACATTTAAAACTTCACTTCCTGGTCTTGCACCTGCATTGTCACTTTGCCCTTATGTACATCGAGTGCTCTTCTAGTGAATGGCCTTCCAAAGATGATAGGGACCTCTTTATCTGTATCATGATCCAAAATAATGAAGTCAACGGGGAAAATAAATGTGTCTACTTGTACCAGGACATCTTTGATTTTCCCTTCAGAATGCATAATAGATCAATCTGCCAGTTGCAATGTTACTGTTGTGGGTCGCACTTCTCCCATCCCTAATTTCCTGTAGATGGACAAGGGCATAAGGTTGATAATTGCTCCCAAATCACAGAGTGTTTGGCCTATCTTCTACCCACCTATAGACACTATTATGGTGAAGCTTCCAGAATCCTTCATCTTTCTTGGAATTTTGCTTGTAAGGATGGTACTACACTCCTTAGTGATCAGTGCTACCATTTTGAATTCTCCTGGGTTTCTCTTCTTCATAAGTATGTTTTTAAGAAATTTCACAAAGCTTGACATCTGTTCAATGCTTCCACCAATGGGATATTGACATGCATGTGCTTTATCACATCGAAGAACTTTATAAATTGAACATCTTAATCCTTTTTCTGTAGTCGCTTGAGATATGGTGGTGTGGGTCTATACTCGACTGGGGCATTTTCATGCCCCATTTGCTTTTGATTTTTGGTCATACGCACATGCGATGTCCCTGCATGGGTTGCATTAGCTTCAACTAGATTGACCTCTTTGCTAGTGTTATCCTGCGGTACCTTTGGTTGCTCATTAATCTATATTGCTGGGTTAGATAAAATTGTTATGTCTGGCTCGCATTCCTTGTCTGCCTCTGACTTTCCTTATTCCTATTGAGTTGATTCATTATGGGTTCAGGGAGCACTTGGATGGGTGGGAGGTAGTGCCTTCCCACTTCTCAATTTGAGAGCCCTACACTACTTTACCATCTCTCTTTAGGACTTCTGTATCACTTGAAATTGCTCTATATGGTCTATTCTTCATTTATGTTGTCAATTGGCCCATCTGAATTCCTAAATTATGGAAAGATGCGACTTGACTCTACACTATAGCATCATTCTATGCCATGTATGCCTTCATCAAATTCTCCAAGGAAGCAATTGTTCCCTCTGATTGCCTCTGAACTGCTAATTGACCTTGATTTATGAAATTAGGTGGGTAGTTTCCCTTATTGTTGGGGCATTTGATGTTCCTGCATTGTGTCCACCTTGATTTCCACCCGAGCTAAATTTGTGTCATTTCTCCATCCTGGGTTAAATTTGTTGGAATACAGGTTAATCCAGTTGTTCTGTGAATTCCATAGGTAGTAAACCGGTGCTGGGTTGCCTAGACAATCATTATAGTGATGCTCCATTCACAATAAGAGCAAGAAGTCTTTTAAAGGTGCTCACATTAGCCCTAGCAGTAGATGCTCCCACTGCAGTCTATTGTGTCATGATTCTCATCACTAAATTCGTTAGGTTCTCTATTTTGGAGTTTAGTGCAGAATATGAGTCAGCATCACTCAATCCCTTAGCACCTTTTCCTTGATTAGCTCGCGGGTCAGACCACTGGTGGTTGTTTGTGATATTCATTGTAAAATATTGAATGCTTCAGCATAGGGTTTGGCCAGAAGTGCTCCATTGGCTAATGCATCAATAACTGACCTTTTGGCATCATTCAACCCATTATAACATTTTTCAATCGGATGCATCTCGAAATTCCATGATGAGGACATTTCTTTAACAACCTCTTAAAGCGCTCCCAAGACTTGCTGACAGACTCCCCAGGAAATTGTTGAAAGTTGTTAATTTCACTTCTATATTTGGCATTCCTTCTTGGTGGGAAGTATCTCATGAGACATTTCTTAATAAAATCGTTCCAATTTGTAATGGACTCGGAAGGCAGAAATTCCAACCAAGGTCGTGCTTCATCTCTAAGCGAATAAGGGATTAACTTCAGTCGCAACACCTCTTTACTACATCTTTGAACCTTGAACGAGTCACAAATGCCCATAAAGAATTTCAGATGTGAGTGTGGATCCTCAAAGGCAGGACCATGGAATTGCCCCACGCTGTCTGCAGTATTTGAAACATCATCGGTTTCAACTCATATCTCTCAGCGTCAATTTCAGGCTCCGTGATAACTCGATTAAAATTGTAAAATGCTAGAGCTACATATGCTCTGATCTCCCTGTCTGTATCGTCTGCTAGTAGTACAACATTGTAAAGGGGTGTTGTTGCTTTAGGGATAGCAGCATAAGGATTCCCATCTACTATTTCCTATATTCTTACATTCGGTCGATTCAGTGGGTTAGGTGGATTCATGTTTGCTGTAGTTTAGTTCCTTCACTATTCTCTTCGGTTTATATGGAAAGTCTGCTCTATTTCGTGATCAATTAGATACTCCAAGCTTCAAAGTCGTTCATGCATCTACAACCAAATCCTAAATGTAAGAAAGAGAAAACTCTTTGAGCTCCATATTCTTAAACACTGTGACTTGAAATAAAACAACAAACTCCCCGACAACGGCACAAAAAATTTGTTGCGTGCTCACAACCAAGGTATACCAGTGCAAGTGTACACTATATTCACAAGTTGTGGTACGAACAAGGTCGAATCCACAGGGACTTAACGTAAATTTTAAGATTATGTTCACAAATACCTAATGTGCAAGAAAATAAAATAGAGATAATTAATGCTAAAAACTGTAAACAAAGTAACACATACAAATACAGTAAATGACTCCAAGAAATACACACAACCAAGGAATGCTGGAACAAGAAAATCTCTTACATAGAAAACAGAATAAGGGTTAACAGATATGGGTTAAGATGAGGGAGATTCCCTACTTTCACTCACTTTCAGCCTACACTCTAGCATAACTTTGCTACTACTGCTCAACTCAACATGGTTCCCTTCCAAGACACCCAAACAAGAATACCCAAAACTCTCGTCGCTAGATGTCCAAGCAATAAAAACGAGTTTTAAGCATGGCTAGGGACCTCATTCCTAAGCATCAACGAACCTACTAGAGAAAAGTAGCTAATCCTCAAATAGAGCAAATCACACTAACCATAGCACTTAGGATCATATAGAAGCTAGCTAACTAAATAAAGTGGACAAAAATGTTCAACAAGATGAAACAATATGCACAACTCTATTTAACAGCAAACAAAATCAAATAGAGTAAAACTTGTCAATGAAATCTCCCCTAAAATGGGGTTTAATTCATAAGGGAGGAGGAAAACGAAATGGGTAAGTAAAAGAAGCAACTCATTTTTAAGAAGAAAACAAAAACGCAGCCTGAAAAGTCGACAGCAACATGAAGTCGACAGCTTCTTCCTTCTATTGTCAACTTCTTCCCAAAAACGTGTGATTCCCTTCCTTGTCTTTAGTTACGCGTAAGAAATATTGCTCTCCTGGGATCTGTCTGTGACGGTTGGGTCCTCATTTTCCTTTTATATCGAGCTCTAATTTTTTGGTACCCAACTAGAAAGTGTGTGGGCATGGTAAAATTTCCGTGTGGGATAATTATTGCACTGTGAACCCATGCGACTTCATGCTTTGACATAAGAATGCTTCCCCACTTCTCCTATGGATCATGTGCTCTTTTCTTGACTCATTCCTTCAGCCTTTATTTCTACACAAAAGAACCGATAAAGGAGAAATAAGCAGAAACTTATGCCAAAACATCAAATTAAAAGGTTAAGGCTCGCTCTTCAAATCCTACATCAATTTCTTAGTCCCATGAACTAAATCAGACACACAACTACAATAATTCAGAAGAAATTACCCAAATAATTACTCATGTTTCTCTCTTTGGGAGAGTTATCACACCCCCCCCAAACTTAAAATGTTGCTTGTCCCCAAGCAAGAGCATGCATTACAACCCTCCAATAAAAAGATAAACTCTACAGCTTGCGAACAAGCATCCAGACTCATGCCCATACATTCTTCTTTTATAAAAATTGCTAGTACTTACATAAACCTAAAAGAATGCTTCGGTTAGAGCACTAAGGGAAACATCTTAACTCTTTTTCTTACTCTAGAAAAAGCTATGTTCTGCCCTGAACCATTTCTTTCTACTTCCTAATTCACAAACACACTTCTCCAAGAGATTCCTTTCTCAAACCCCCCCTTCACTTGCCTAGACCTTTAGCCTTTATAACACTGACTTGGGCTTCTTCAACTATGGGCTACTAGCCTTTCTTAATCCTGCTGTCTCTTTAACTAATGAATACGGGCTACTAGCCCTTTCTTCTTCTTTTTCTTTTTTTTATGGCTAAATTACAAGATTACAAAGATTCATACTTGTACAACAGTTAGCTATCGAAAGCTATTATAGAAAATGAACACTCATACCCGTAAACTTAGAAGATTGCATTATCCTCAATGCAGCTAAAGACAAGAGATGTAAAGCTCCAGTCATATCCCCAAACTTATAGCGAGAAAAGAAAACTTTATGAATGTTCGCTAAGAGAAGGTTTAGTTCCTCGGGGTGGTGAATGTTGAATTATAAGGGGTGATAATAACAAGATAAAAGTAAAGGTCGGTCTCGGATAGGTGGCCATTGAAAATCATCTCCAAAATCAGTGTGGTTTGTGATTAGTACTACGAGAAAGATGTTGGTGCATAGAAAATCAAACATAAACTAGAGGCCGAACAAAATTAAGACTACTCGCAAATAAATGCTCCAGCCTAGACAGGTATGGTGCGACTACATACGCCCTATCATTCATACTACTTGGAAAGTTAAAGGCAAAAATCAGACACTTGCTACACAAGACTAGCACTCTATATTTGTTTAAATAGGGGGTGGGGGATAACATATTGAAGGAAGGAAGGAAAAAAAAAACTAACTAAACTAAAGATAACAACAAAGTGGGAGGGGGTCAATCTAAGGGTCAAAAAGGATAGAGACTTCCTTTTTGTAACCAGACGGAGCTACTCTTTGAGCTCTCTTCCTCCTCTAAGGAATCAATTGTGAGTTAATCTTCCTCCTCAGAGCTACTGGAATGCTCCAGTAGATTCTTCGATCGAGCATGTATAGCGGTTGATGTCGATACAGCTTCCTTCTTTAAGGTGATGTAGCATAGCCAAAATATCATCCTCTATCTTCTTTGCCCGAGACGGAAAGGCTGCCTGGGCTTCCTCCATAACGCAATAACTACTTCAGGACCTTCGCTAATAGGATCGTCATTTCGTTGATGGCACCAGTAGGTAGAGATCTGAATGATCTATGAGTATTAGATGCTCCAACGTAGACTTGTTAATCACCAGCTTCTCCTTTATGAGCTCCTCGTCATCAAATACTGGAACGTATTTCCATAAACATAGCATGGTGATTAAACTTGGGAAGAACAATCAGCCATACTTTTTGGAGGTGCACTGGGCTATCTCGGGTGGATTATTTGCCCTATATCAATTGATTGGCCCTTCAATAAGCAAGAAAAAAGCAGCACTCTCTCTTTTGTAATATATGAGTCATATGTTATTGACATAACTCCACTCTTAACGTAGTACAGCCACACATTTGCTTATGGCGTAAGCAAAATGGAGAGTAGGAAACAAACGCCTTGAGGAGTGACCTTCCCGTAGCCCCTTCAACACCGACAATTTTATTTTTCAGTCGTTGCTCCTTTAAATTCCCAACATACCTTAAATGCCCACACCTACTTGTTGCCTTCTGATCCATGCGCTCGTCATCAATCAAAGCAAATCCCAACCTCATTTGTTATTTGTGATTTGTTCTTTCTTATTTAATATATTTTACTTTACCTTTGCCAAAAAAAAATAACTAACTAAAGAAAATGGAAGCAAATAAATAAATGATTTAGCAATTAGGGAAATAAAACAATTGTGCCCTGCTCCATTTATTCCTGAATGTTGAGGGTCATTCTGGAGCAAATTGGTGAGCTCCAGCTTCTCTCACCAAATCTTCTCCCCAGTAATGCTTCCGCCTTTGACTGTTCACTATAAACTCCCTTTCAGAATCAGCCTCTTGTGACTCGAACAACCTCATGTGGGAAAACATGTGAGATTATGAAAGGACCAAACTATCTCCACTTCAAATAAAGTTTTGCTAGCGTAATAGTTTGGATGCACCATCTTCCCTTTGCGTTGAGAAAGGACTGCTCCCATAGCATAATCGCTAGCATCACACATCAATTCGAATGGTTGTGTCCAATCTGGTGCCGTGATGATAGTAAGTCAAGGCATATTTAAAAATATTGAATGTCTGCAAGCAATCAAATGTGAAGTTAAATTCCTTATCATTTTTCAAGTAAAGAACAAAGAGGATCAAATCTTCTGTAGAAACCCGCATGCCCTATGAAACTGCGAATGCCCTTAACATTCACTGGTGGGGTAACTTCTCAATTACTTCAATTTTTACTTTGCCTACCCTTCTTTAGAACTTCATGCCCTAGCACAATATCTTCTTCTACCATGAAATGACATTTCTCTCAATTTAAGACCATATTTGTGTATTCACATCTTTGCAATACTTTTTTTCAGATTCTCCAGACATTCTGTGAATGATTTGCCGAATGCTGAGAAGACGTCCATGAATTCTTCCACAACCGACTCTACCAAATTAGAGAATATGGCCATTCTACACCTTTGAAAGGTTGCTGGGGCATTACAAAGCCCAAAAGGCATTCTCTTGAAAGCAAATGTCTCGTAAGGACATGTGAATGTTGTTTTCTGTTGATTTTGAGGAGCAATTGTAATCTGGTTATACCTACTATAACCGTCCAAAAAATAGTAATACTCTTGCCTTGCTAGTCTATCCAACATTTGATCAATGAAAGGGAGGGAGAGTGGTCTTTTTTTTTGGCCTTGTTGTGCTTTTCGTAGTCCATACAGATTCTCCATCTTGTTACTATTCTTGTGGGAATCAACTCATTCTTTACATTTTCCACAACAGTCATACCCCCTTTCTTGGGCACGCACTGCATAGGACTTACCCAATCACTGTCAGAAATAGGATAAATAATTTCTACATTCAACCACTTAATTATTTCTTTTTTGACAACCTCCTTCATTGCATGGTTTAGCCTTTATTGGAGTTCTATTGAATTCCTTCTGGCCTCTTTCAGACAACTTTGTGCATGCAAAAGTTGGGGCTCATTCCCTTATATCAGCAATAGTCCAACCAATCGCTCTCTGATATGCTTTCAACACATTTAGAAGCATCTGCTCTTTTTCTTCTGATAGATTTTCATCAATTATGATAGGCCGATCAATTCATTGTAGATCGAGAATAGTTGGTAAAATCTCGTGGAGTTCACCAGATCTAAAATGTAAGATATTCGATCTTTTTGTATTTTTTTTTTTTTTTGAGAACTTATATAAAACTTGTCATTGAGATCTGCTAAACAATTTATAGCACCGACTTTTACGGTGCCTGGCAACTGACAAATCTATTTCGGCTTCCCTCAAGATCAATTATAGGATCAAGAAAAGAAAGTAATTGAGGATCTAGAAATCATTGCTAGGGAGAAAGGATGCCTCGAGAAAGTTGAAAAGGCAGCAGCACCTACAAATGAGGCTACAAAGTATACTAGTTCTACTTTTCTTATTTTTCTTGTTAATTTACCCTAGGCTTGACTTTCAATATGCTAAATTTTTTTACATTTTTAAGACACTTCATATTAATCTTCCATTTGCATATGCATTCAAGCATATGCTCAATTATATTAAATTGATGAAAGAGCTGCTCTCTAAGAAGAAAAAAGCTAAAGGATTTTGAAACAGTATATCTTACTTATGAATGTAGCGCAAGACTTCTTTGTTGAATATAGGGTTTCTAGACGCCACCTTGGGAAGGATGACACAGTTCTGCAAGAGAGAACACTGCATAATTTGATAATAGAGGCAATAAGAGTATCAAAGAACTGAGTGAAAGGTTTTCAAGGCTCAGGATCGTGAAGATTGGCTTGGAGATGATTAATCGACACAAAAACATTACTTTTTCTCCTTTTCCTTGATTTTTCTAGTTTTGTTATGGAACATGATTTGGATTTTGTTGTGTTAATCTAGATATGAGTAGCGAAATTCATTGTCTTAGAGATTGATGTAGCCATTGGATTCTATGAGTTGGTTAATTAATTTTGCCTTGATTTATTTGTGGTTAATCTATTAATGTATTTATCTATTTAATACCTTTAATTTCTTGATCACATATTAACTGTATTTAAATTTAAATCTTACGCTCGAGGAATGTGATTTAGATTCGAATTGAACACATGACTAAAGTGATTTAAAGATTGAGAGATTTGAAATTGCTTTACAAGTTGATAAAAAAAAAAAAAAAACAACTTAAGATCTCTATTTCAATCTAATTAAGAATTTTTCATTATGTGCGGCCTAAGGACTCCACCTTAGTTCAGCCTTTTCTTCCTTGCCCAGATAGGGAACACAATAGAGAAGTGAATATGAGTAAAGCACGATAAACACGACACAATGCTTATGGGGCAACACCTCCAATTTTCCTACATTTGTCTATTTTACTTACAAGTAAGAAATACACTTGTGTGGGATGAGGTGGGATGCGCGAACACTCCTCAATGTCTCCCTTTTATAGGGTATCTATCTACCCTTTTAAAGGGTATACGTCTACCCTTCTACATTGCTACAAACCCACTAAATTTAACAAGTTCACTTCCTCAAGTTTAAGAAGTTCACTTCCCAAGTTTCTCAACCACCATCCTAATAGTAGTCTATTTGACCTATTCTTAACGGAAGTTGACCAAATATAAAGGATGACTAAGTCCCTTCTTAGTTCGTGGCTTATTGAATTCTTCACGTGGGTGCTTTTATTTAGCATGCTCAAAGACCCAAGAGTTTGTTTTGTGCATTGTCCGCCCATAGCCCCGCACGTTTCCGCACATGCCTGCACCTGTCTACGCACGCGTATGCCTGCTTGGGCGCACACCTCATGCATGTGCCTGGCATGCCACACTCAACTGTGCACGCGCTTGTCGACCTCCACCTGCCACCTACGTGCAGTTGACTCTGCCTGCCACCTATGTCTCCTATGCATGCGCGCTCCACCTATGCGCGCACATCCAGCTATGTGCTGTTAGGCTTTGTTGAACGCCCTTCTATGCCTAGTGCCTGCAACATGCACTACACATACCCATTGCATTGTGTAACTTAGCTTGAATAAGTCGCCCTTGTCACACTTTGATCCCATGTTGTCTCCATGTGCCTATGACTTTGGCCGAATTTGCCAAGCCACCTTTTGCTTGTTTTCACTCTTGTAACACTTTGCTTGTTAATGAAATTAAATAAAGATATTGGTTTCATAATTAACAAGGATAATTAACTCTACTCGAGAGGGACAATTATGGTTATTTCTTGAATTATATTAGATTAATTGCTCATTCAGTCTTGGCATATTTAATTTATCTACTTGTAAATTCAATTTGTGAAATAAATTTCCTAGGACCCTTTTCTCATTGATATTTTTACTTGCTTGTTTTTATTTCAATTGATTTTCGTGATTGTTTCTTTATAGTATCTTTGATTCTCTAAATAAAATTTGAGCTTCAGTCTCCATGGTACTCGAGTGAACTAGAAACTCAATCTACATGATATCATTGGTATTTACTTACTATTTATTTAAACTTCACCCGTGCACTTGTAGAAAGTAAATTTTTGCTACGACCCTGCCTATTATAATGCCAAAAAAATTGTTTCATGTTGCAAGAATACCCAAACAGATACTTAAAATTATAGGAACATCCTTGGTGGAAAATAACTCTTCAATTTTTGTGTATGTCTACCTTTGTTAATCAAGCTACTCACTTCTCTATTGGTTAGGGGTCCAAGTAAAAAAATGATTTAAAAAGTTCTCTCCTTTAGAATCCATTGGTCAGTATATACATCTGTTGAGTTTGAGTTTCCATCCCCAATCCTCCATCTTACACCTGTGATAGCCAACTCCCTCTCCCTAAGAATACTTGTCCAAACTAACTATTTATATTTATTATAGCGATCACAACCGGTAGATAGTCATATAATTCCAAACAAACCAATGACACTCAACCAAGAAGCAACTAATAAATTCTAGATAATGAGATGCATCATACAACCAAACATGCAAAATCCAATAAGTTTCAATGTGGTTTTATGACATTAAATAAACCATCCATACCTAGTTACAAGGGACTTATGTGTTTGCCATTGTACGATCAAAACAAATCTAGTTAAAAAACATGGACAAACTATTAGCAATTATAGATAAAAAGTTACAAGACAAAAATTTAATGCATGGTATAGTTTATGTTCATAATCATTACTCTAGAGCAAATTAAATGTAAATAAGCTTGTTATAGTACTCCTAATTGATCTCAAGCCAGCCTAAAATGTGCACCAAACTAGCTAAAACTTGGATAAAGGGAACTAAATGTATTTGACTCACTCATAAATCCTTTTAAACTGTCAGTTTGTGCATCAAACTAGCTAAAACTTAACTAAAGGCAATTGAATGTATCTAATTGACTAACTCATAATGCCTTTCAAAACTAGAATTTTATGGACAAAACTAGTTTAAACTGCCTAAAAGAATTTTAAGACCTCCAAGAATAGAAAGCGTTTCTAAAAGATGACAAACATATTGTGTCCACACAACCGTGTTGGATATACGTACAAGTGTACACTATATCTGTCGATTATAGTACGAAACGAGGTCGAATCCACATAGACTTCGGAAAATATTCTAAACTATGCTTGAGGATACCAAAAGTACAAAAATAATAAAATATAGATGATTGTGTTGAAAGTAAAGAAAGATATCATAAACAAACAATAAACGATCCCAATAGCGAACACGCTTTAAAATGTTGACAATAGAAAGAATCTATAGCACAGAATAATAAAAATGGGGAGTAAATAGGTATGGAAGAACAGGGGAGATATAACATGCTTTCACTGAATCTCAACCTTTACTCTAGCAGGAAATTATTCATTAATGCTCAACTCGACATGTTTCCCTTCCGAGACACCCAAACATGAATATCTAAAACTCTCGTTGCTAAAATATCCAAGCAATAAACACAAGTTCTAAGCATGATTAGGGGACCTCATTCCCGAGTATCCACGACCCTACTAGAAAAAAGTAGCTAATCACAAATAAAGCAAGTCAGCTACCCGTAAGCCCTCCCGAGTCAACAGATGCTAGAATATAAAACAGAGTGACCAACAATATTCAGTAAGATTCAAGAAATAAACACAACTCTATTTAATAACAAATGAAATCAGGTAAAGTTTCGGTTGTTCGTCAGTTACAGCACGTAAATCTCCCCTAAAGTGGGGTTTAGCTCATGGAGGAAGAAGAAAACATAATGGGTAAAGAAATTTTACAACCCATTTTGAGAAAAGAGAAGAAAACCGAAGATGGAGATGACAGCTCGCAGCAGCAGCCGAATATCCTCCTCTGTCGTCAGCTTTCCTCTGAAAATGGTGAGATTCTTCTTCCTTGTGTTTTCCAACACTAAAAAATGTGCTCTCTTGGGATCTGTGTGTGGCGGCTAGGTTAGAATGTCTCTTTTATATCGGGTCCCAACTTTACAGCACCCAGCTGGAGATTATACAGGCATGGTAATTTTCTTGTGTCTAGGACAGTTACTGCACTGTAAATCCATGCTCCAGCGATTCTTCGCTCCAGCTTTCTTCTGCCCTACCTTGAATATGCTTCATCTACTCTTTTCTAGGCTCAGCGCTTTCTTCATGCATTGTCTTCTCCTGCCAAACATGCACAATTAAGCCAAAAATACGAGAGTTTAGCACAATTTTTAGTCAAAGCAATGAAGACATGATACTTTAGCTCGAAATTCAATTTCTAAAATTATTGATGATGTTTAAGAGCTAAAATAGACACACTTTAACATTTCTCTGTATAAAATCACCCAAATAATCAATATAATAACTCTCTTTAGGAAACTTAGCACATGCCTAAGGCGTTCCTAAATAATTTATCAAAACTAAAAACTAAAGCACAAACAACATAGAAAATCAAATTCTCAATACAAAAATCTATTAACCAATTATTGTATCTTCACATAAGAAGAAAACGAATAAGAGATATCAAACAAACAGAACTAAAGAGTACAAGATAAAATAGTCAAACAGCTTACATAAAAGTATTTATTGAATTACAAAATGAAAACTTGTTTAAAAATAACAGTAATTTAATTTTGAGTCTCTAACAATATAGAGCTCCATAGAGAGAAAAAAATTGGAATTTTACCTAGAAAACCACCAGAGAGATACGCACAGAGACGCAGTGGTGACAACATAGCAGTGACAGCCTATTGAGAGGCTCAGATTACATCCTCATAAGAAGAAGAAGAGGAGTCTCGACCGATGAGAGAATGTGCCAGAGAGAGGACACGTCCACAGCCAACGAAGAGAGTGAGGAAGGTAGGAAAAGGGTGAAGAACGAAGGGAGGGCAAAAGAGCGGAGGGAGGGAGGGAGAGGGAGTGGTGATGGCAGGCAAAGGAGGGGGGCAACGTGGAGGTACGGAGAGGGAGGAAGGAAAAACACACAAATGGAAGGAAAATGAATAGGGCTAAATGAAATCGTGGTCTATGGCAACGAAATAAAAATTCATTTCGAAAACCTCTAAATTTCATTGCCTTAAGTTTCAACAAAAAAAATTAGGTGTTGAAATTCCCACTCTTTTATCAAAACATTTGGCGACGAAATTTGAAATTTGTTACCATAAGTTTTGAATAAAAAATTTCAAATTATTCAAAACTTTTGGCGATGAATTTCAACTCGTCGCAATAAGGTACTTTTGGCGACGAAAATATAAGGTACTTTTGGCAACGAAAATTATTTTTCGTCGCCAAAAGTAACTTATTGCGACGAAATTTAGTTTATTGCCAAAAGTTCCATCGCCAGAACAGAAAATTCTTTGTTGTATGGGAAGGTCATGTTGGTATATTTTCATTGTGGAAATTGTCATGAGGAAATATTTTTGCTTTTAAGATTTGGCTACCAGGGAATGTGTCGATTCAAAATCCTCCACGCATGTTTCACCAGCAAAGCTTTGTTAAAAAGATGAGAGCCATACAAACCCAGTCCTGTATTTCTTTTGGTTTCATAAATGTCTTTCTAAATGAACTTTATTGCCAAAGTGAGCATAGCTCAACGGTAAGTGACATATATCTCCAACCTAAGAGGTTGTGAGTTCAATCCCCCACCTCTACCTACCTGATGTACTAAAAAAAATTAAAATTAAATGAACTTTATTGCCTTTTTTTTATTAAGCTTCCCCCGCTCCAGAAGTTAGTTGCTAGGTGACTAATCTCATGCAACAACTGGGAGGGACTTTAAAGTAATTGATGGTATATATTGGACAACTTGAGAAGCTGTCTTTACTAGAATTTCCTTTCCATCTCCAGAAAAAATATGGCTCTTCCAAACTTGGAAAATCTCGTACACCTTATCTTTTATGAAGTTTAAGAATTTATTTTCTATCATTAAACCACATTCTATTGCTCATGTAGCACAAAAGCTCCATTCAACTTTATCATATAAGTTTTACCCATATCAATCTTTTAAGAGATGCTTAGCAAATGAGCCATTGATATTGTGAAGACATTGAAAAGCTACTACAACATTATGATCGGTTATTAGCCTACTAGGGAAAAAAGCACTTTGATTTTTAGAGATGACAAAGTCAAGAATTAGTTTTAACCTATTAGTCAAAACCTTAGGAATAATTTTATTACTAACCTTACATAAGCTAATTGATCGAAAATCATTCATCGTTTTTGGATTTTTGCATTTTGGAATAGCACAATGGTTAACCCTTCAAGGAATTTTCAAAATCATTCAAGTCACATGGAACGCAACTCCACCAAGCAATTGACCTCTTGCTTTTGGCATAAATGTCAAATGGTCGCCGACTCCTGGGTAATAAAAAAGAAAAAACGAATAGCACAATGGTTATCTTGTTAAGTTTTTTTTAGAGTACTTATAATAAAAAAGCGATGGAGTCCGTTCGGTATATGAGGTTTCGAATGGTTCATTTCTTTTAGTGCCTCATGAATCTCATCTTCTGTGAATGTGCAGCCCATGAAACTATTCATATTAGTCTACGTTACTAGCAAAATTTCATCCAGCTTGCATATCAAAAGAGGAGGAATAAAAAGCTTCGACGTTGAACTATTTTATATCATTGTCCCCTCATCTTAGCCAGTCTTCTCTCGATCGTAGATATTCTTTGGTAAGAATATCTTTCGAGCATTTTTCCTCTAGGTGCAGTTGTTGAATCTCTCTATCAACATAGCGATCCAAACATATTCTAATAAAGGCTGATGTCGTTCTCCTCTTTATCCATGTGAATCGAAGCCAAAATCTTGAAGACCGCAATCATTTAGCACATTCCAAAAATTTGTGGCTGTGAGAGGTAGTATGAGGCTTCTAATCTTCTCGATCAAGTCTAAGAAAGATGTTTTATGAGTCTGAGATTGGCTCACCATAGAACCCAATAAATCTAAACACACGCTGATATAAAAATATAATATGAACATCAATATGAACTTTAAAGTGAGATAATAAATAAATCAACAGTGACGTCATATTTGCTAAACAATGTAGGGCCCCCGCTCAATCCAGCAATATGATTGAAAAAACTTTTGAGAAACTCAAATTTTCCTTAAGGCAGCTCATCTTATGATTGGCTTTCGTTTCCATTAGGAAAACAACATGTGGCTTTCAATCGTGCACTAATTCTTCTAGTGTTTGGAGTGCTCGATGATTCTCCACCCCTCGAACATTACAACTTAAGCTCTCATGGGCTTGTTCTGCGAGCTCCACTGTCGGTAATTCATCATCTAATCTAATAGCATGTCAGTTTCTCAATCCTCAGGAAATTGACACATATGACCTAATTAAGTTTTCAATTTGCTCCAATGACCCAAAATTAAAAATTTCATTTTTCCAAACCAATCTATTACTTTAATATAAATCAAATAATGTAAAATTACAAACTTACCCCTCATTTTAGAACTAACCGTTGGTCTTCCCCCATTTCGTCTTCCCTCTTCTTTCGTTCCACTCTCGTCTTCCCTCTACTTTCGTCTTCCTTTTTTCTTTCGTCTTCCTTTTTTCTTTCCTTTTTCTTCGTCGAGTTTTTCATCGAGTTTTTTTCTTGTTCCCTACTTCATCGTTCATCCCTAGGAAACTCGTCTAAAATCTAAAGTGCAAACTAAAAGGTTAGTATCTCACATTTTTCAACATTTTTTCCCACCAATCTTGGGTTTTTTTTTGGCGATGACAGAGGTAGTATCTCAGTTTTTTATGGCGATTTTATGTTGGTATTAAATGAGTTGTTCTTTTCAGTTATTTCTGAGTGTTTGTGTTACATCTAAAAAAAATGAAGAGTAGTTTTTGGATTTGCAAAGTAAAATCTGGGTTTTTCTTTGAATCCTAGTCGAGTTTCATTAAATCACCCTCGAGTTCTTTAAGTTTGTTGGAAAAAAATAGGTGTCAAAACTCGAGGAAGTTTCCATGGGATTTCAATCTAGGGTTTAATTTAATTTAGGGGATTTCAAATTAGTGTTCAATTTGGACAATAAATATATAGGATCTTAAATTCGGGTTGAATTTAGAATATTCAAATTAGGGTTTAACTTAGGGGATTTAAAATTAGGGTTCAATTTGAAGAATTTGCCAACTTTCTCGATGCATCCCGAGGGAGTTCGTCCCATTCCAGTGAGCTTAAATCTTGAGCAAACTTCCTCGAGTTTAGAAACTTGAGGAAGTTTGCTCGAGAAGCTCACTGGAAATAATCCCAAGGACGAACTCCCTCGGGATGCATCGAGAAAGTTTCTAGAATCTTCACATAAAAGATTCAATGCTACATCTTTCGTGCACCATGCCTTTTCATACCTAATATTAACCCGATAATACTTTCGCATGTCGTTAATAATATCCCTCGATCTGTACTGACGACTTACGTCCTTGAAATTTGACTTAACTAATTGACCAACCACCCAACTTCCAGCTTGTTTATGGTCGTGGTATAGTAACTCACATGTGCATTTGTGGACATCAGTATACTTTGAAATGATGAATGTGTCAAAAGCTCAGATATTTTTAGCACGCGACCCCCACTTGCAACCTTCTTTAGTACATCCAATAGTTTACAAAGTCTTTTAAGATTCTTTTACATGAAATTCAAAATTACGCTTCATTGTCAACACCGAAAGTTTGACGCGCAGCACTTCCTTTGAAGAGAAAATACCCCCAATGACAATTTCATCAACATAATCTACTACATCCATAGTTGTAATAGTCTGCATTGAACAGTTACCTAATCCCTAAGCCGTTTAACTAGGTGCATTTGCACTTACTGAATGAACCTCATAGACAGGTTCAACTTCATTCTCATGTTGATCATTAATCTCATCCTCATTCTCATTGTCATACCCATGCTCACTCTCATACTCATATTCAACTTGATCATCCTCGTCCTCAGTGTCATCTTCAAGAAACCTATACTCAGCCTCATTCTCAATCTCATAATCAACCTCGTTGTCATACAATTCACCATAATGTGGTGGTTCGTCATCGCCTTGTTGGAATTAAGACAGTTAAGAGGGTTATGAGATATTTGCAAAGAACGAAAGATCACATGCTCACATAACGGAGATTAGATAATATAGAGATCTTTGGCTTCTCTAACTCTGATTTTGCTAGATGCCAAGATATCAAGCGGTCCACATCTGGGTATATCTACATGATATCAGGAGGAGTCATTTCATGGAAAAGTGTCAAGCAATCACTTGTAGCTCCTTCAACAATGGTAGTAGAGTTTGTGGCGTGCTATGAGGTGTCGAATCATGGAATATGGCTTAGGAATTTTGTCACGGGACTTAAGATAATTGACAGTATTGAAAGACCATTGAAAATTTACTGTGACAATAATTCAGCATTGTTGTATTCCAATCACAACAGGAACTCGACAAAGTAAAAACATATTGACATAAAGTATCTTGTTCTTAAGGAGAGAGGTCAAAATAATTTGATAGCTATAGAACACATAGGAACACATAACATGCTAGCATATCCTCTTACCAAAGGCTTAGTATCTAAGGTCTTTCATGATCATGTAGGCCGTATGGGTGTAATTTCAGTAGATAATACCTTGGTTGAGTGGGAGAATTTTAATTACAGCTATGTTGTTCTATACTTTTTCTGCAGAATAAAGATGATGGTTTATTTGAACTCACAGTGAATATGTATTTATATATATGTTTATTGCGTTGATCTCTATAAAGTATGATTAGGACCAGTTGAGAATAGACATGAATAGATCACTATGAATGTAATTTTCATGCTGCTCTTCCACACTTCATCTATGTCATCAAGTATATTTGGTGTGGTGATCATTGAAGGTTGAGTTGCGCTTTTACATGTGACAAAAGCCGCCTTGGTCCCACATTGGTATACAAGATGGACTAGATTGTAATTAAAGGAAGTTGTTTTTTAATAGTATTTGGTTGCACTCTAAAAGTTGAAACTTATATGATTTGTCGTAGAATTTTGTTACCCAAGTGGGAGATTGTTGGAATTAATTTAATTAATTCCATTAAATGGGTAATAATTTATGATAAATTAAATGTACTACTATTCATGGGAAAAATAAGTGGCCTAGTTAGGGTCCATAAACTTCCTATATGTGGTGTGGCCCGTTGGGCAGATACCAGCTCATTGATCCTAAGGATTATGGGAAGCCCTAGAATCAACTTATAAATACAGAGTTATGGTCCCCAATATACTATACTCTTTTAGTCTCCTATTCCCATCTAATAGAGAGTATTGCTCATCTTTGGTCAAAAGCTGCATAGTTGAGGAAGACCCAAACCACGCAGATATTGCTATAGGAATTTGGAATCTCTACTCATGGATCCAGGTAATTCGAAAATAACTTATAGTTCTTTAGCCTACATGCATAGATCCTATATTAAAGTTTTTGTTTTCTAACAAGTAGTATCAGAGATTAGTTTTGCATGGTTGTTTGCTAAATATTTAATTGCTGTTTAGGAATAAATTTGTTGGTTGTTTCCTTAGTTAAATTTATTATGAAATAGCATGAAATCTGAATTATCATAACTATTTTGATTGATCTGACAATTTTAAATTATTTAATTTGAAAATTGTTTGAATTGATTGTTGATTGATTTGATAAAGGTTAAGATATATGTTCTTCCTAATTTTATCAATTCGGTCGTGCCAAAATCGAATTAGTTACTGTTAAAAAAAAATTAAAGTGACGTGAAGTGCTGCATTTGAAGAATATGTTATTGTTAAAAAAAAACAAATAAAGTTTGCGGCACTCCACTAGAGTGCTGCATAAGGCTACTGTAGCACATAAAGACAATTGCTAGCCCACTACAACTTAAGGTTATTTATTTTGTTTTTTGTTTTTTTTTTTCCATTCTTTATTAGTATTTTATATATTTATAATATGTTATAAATATTTTGGGCATAAAAGGTATGGAGGACTGTTTATTTTTCCCCTTTTAAATTGTTCTAATTAAAGGTTGACTACTATGGTCAATAAATTTATATTTCATTATTGGTAGCACAATTTATCTAATTACTTTGAATGTTTTGATGTGTGAAATATGCTACCAAAGTAGTCTCTATTCTAAATTGGAACATTTAAAGTTCTTTAGTGTATTTGTTGCTTATGCAGATTGTGATTGGCCCAAAGGAAGGTTGCAATTTGGCCAAACAACAAACACACATGCAATAATAAATATGGATAACATAAGGTTGTGTCCTTGAAGTTGTTAGCCGGCCCAAATGAAGGTTATCATCTAAAAGGAATGAGTTATTAATGTTTTATTATTGTAGTGATAGTATCACTAGCAAATTAACATTTTTGTCCAAAGACTGAATGTAAATGTTCCATTAGGTATCTCACTTGTCCTCATAAAGTTTATTTAGAATGTCAGGAATATTTATATATATCTGTGTGACATTACTTACTATATTGAGCTTGTGTTCTTTATACAGTTAAGGTTGCTAATTCTGATAATATGTCAACTTAAGTCAACAACATTCCTAGACTGAATGGGTCTAATTTTAAGGACCGGAAAGAAGACATCCAGATAGTACTTGGGTGTAGGGATTTAGACCTTGCATTAAGGGTAGACCGTCCTACTTCAACTGAGGAAAATCCTAATAAAGTTGAAATTGAGAAATGGGATAGGTCTAATCGCATGTGTCTAATGATCATGAAGCACTCAATTCCAGAAACATTTAGAGGCTCTATTGTTGAGGGAACGAATGTCAAAGGTTTTCTAAAGTAAATGGAGCAGTACTTTACCAAAAACGATAAGACAGAGGCAAGTACCCTTATGGCAAAACTCACCTCTTCAAGATACGTTGGTAAAGGAAACATGAGGGAATACATAATGCAAATGTCAAATGTTGCAACAAAACTTAAGGCACTGAAGTTGGAAGTTTCTAAAGACTTTTTAGTGCATTTGGTTTTGAACTCTCTTCCAGCAGAGTATAGCCACTTTTGGGTGAGTTACAACACTCAGAAGGATAAATGGTCCATGAACGAGCTAATCTCTCACTGTGTTCAAGAGGAAGAGAGGATGCAGCGAGAAAAGACATAAAGTGTTCACATGGCTTCTACCTCAAAAACTGTAAAGAGAAAGAGAGTGAATAATGCTGCAGAATCTTCTAATCAGAAAAAGGAAAAGAAACAGGATTCAGGACCTGCTTGTTTCTTCTGTAAGAAGACTAGGCACATGAAAAAACAGTGAGTCAAATATGCTGCATGGCTATTGAATAAGGGTATGTTTCTCTCCCTTGTTTGTTCTGAGATTAATCTAGCTTCTGGACCTATGCATACGTGGTGGGTAGATGCAGGTGCACATAAGTGTATCTATTCATGGTTGCATTTGGAACCGACCGTCAAGTGATGCTGAGGCTTTCATCTACGTGGCTGACGGTAATAGGGCAAAAGTAGAAGCAATAGGAACATTTAGATTATCTTTAGGAACTGGTTTTCATTTGGATACTTTTGTTGTTTCGTCATTTAGACGGAATTTAATTTTTATTTCTTCGTTGGACAAATTTGGTCATTCTTGTTCATTTGGAAATAACAAACTAAGTCTTTTGCATAATTCAAATATTATTGGTACTTGTTCATTAATTGATAATTCATATATGCTCGATAATGTTCCTTTTGATAATGAAACCTTGCATGTTTCATCACGTGGTACAAAGCAAAAATTAAATGAAAATTCTGGTACATTATGGCACAAACAATTAGGACATATCTCTAACACTAGAATTACGAGATTCGTGGATGAAGAAATCCTTAATTAACTTGACCTAACAGATTTTCAGGTTTGTGTTAATTGTATCAAAGGAAAAGAAACAAACAAGAGGAATATAGTTGCTGAAAGAGCTAAAGAAGTCCTAGAACTGATACATACTGACATATGTGGATCATTCCCTACAGCCTCATGGACAACAGTATTTTATCACGTTCATCGACGATTATTCAAGATACTACTACCTATATTTAATTTATGAGAAATCTCAAGCACTGGACATGTTCAAATCTTTTAAAATAGAAGTTGAACTTCAACTTAACAGGAAGATTAAAACCATCAGATCTGATCGTAGAGGAGAATATTATGGTCGATATGATGGATCGGGTGAACAACGTCGAGGACCCTTTGCGCTTTTCCTTGAACAATGTGGCATAGTTCCTCAGTACACGATGCGTGGGAAACCTAGCATGAATGGAGTTACTGAGAGGCAAAATAAGACTCTTAAAGATATGGTAAGAAGTATGATTGCTCATTCTTCTTTGCCAAAGTCTCTTTAGGGAGAAGCATTAAAAACCGCAGTGTACATACTTAACAGAGTGCCTAGCAAAGCAGTAAACAAAACCCCATATGAGCTATGGACAGGAAAAAGACCCAGCCTAAGGCATTTACATATTTGGGGATGTCCAATGGAAGCAAGGCCATAAGCCAAATGAAAAGAAACTGAACTCAAGAACCATAAATTGCTACTTTGTTGGGTATGCTGAGCGCTCTTGGAGCTTTAAGTTCTATAATCTCACTTCAAGAACCTTTTTCAAGATGGAAAATGCTCGATTTCTTGAGAATATTGAGTTTGAGGGGAGAATAAAACTAAATATGTTGTCTTTTAAGAAGAAAACGCTACTATCAGGAATAATGTGGTTACTTTACCTACGATTGTCAATAAAGTAGTTTTAGATAATGACACTCAAGATGAAGTTCCAACGCTTGATGTCATTACCTCTCCAGACAACACTGAGAACACATCACTCTTCCCTATAGATCAACCTCAACATACTCAAGAAGTGTCATTAAGAAGATCCACTAGAGAAAGAAGAAGTGTAATACCAGATGATTATATTGTATTTCTTCAAGAATATGAGAATAGCATTGGCCTTACAGAAAATGATCCTATCAATTTTCAACAGGCAATGAAAAGTTTCAAGGTAGATAAGTGGATTAAGGCTATGCAAGATGAGATGAAATCCATGAGTGACAATGGCGTCTGGGATCTAGTTGAGTTGCCTGCAGAAAAGAAACCTATTGGTTGTAAATGGATATTTAAAACCAAGAGGGATTCAAAAGGCAACATTGAAAGATATAAAGCACGTCTTGTTGCAAAAGGTTTCACTCAAAAGGAAGGCATAGATTATAAAAAGACTTTCTCTCCAGTTTCCTCGAAAGACTCTTTTAGAATTATTATGGCACTGGTAGCACATTTTGACTTAGAGTTACATCAGATGGATGTTAAGACTGCTTTTCTCAATGCAGACATTGCTGAAACCATTTACATGGAGCAGCCAAAGAACTATGAATCAGGAAATCCAAAGTCAATGGTTTGCAGACTAAAAAATCCATCTATGGACTCAAGCAAGCTTCTCGTTAATGGTACCACAAATTTCATAATATCATTACTTCTTTTGGTTTTGAAACTAATGTAGTTGATGAATGTGTGTACCTTAAGAACAGTGGGAGTAAATATATCTTCCTAGTATTATATGTAGATGACATCTTATTGGCTTGCAGCGATTTAAACATGCTACAAGAAACCAAGAACTTTCTGATAAAACATTTTGAGATGAAAGATCTTGGCAATGCCTCTTTTGTCTTGGGTATACAGATACTGCGAGATCGTTCTCAAGGTATCTTATGGTTATCACAAAAGAGTTACATTGATAAAGTATTGAATAGGTATGGCATGAATGGATGTCAGCTACGAGATACACTCGTAGCTAAAGGAGACAAACTCAGTTTGAATCAAAGCCCTAAAAGTGATCATGAAACGAGTGAGATGCAAAAGATTTCATACTCATCAGCCGTAGGGAGTCTTATGTACGCTCAAGTTTGCACCCGACTTGATATACCTTTTATAGTGGGAATGCTAGGCAGATATCTGAGCGATCCCAGTATGCAACACTGGAAAGCAGTCAAGAGGGTTATGAGATATTTGCAAAGAATGAAAGATCACATGCTCACATATCAGAGATCAGATAATATAGAGATCTTTGGCTTCTCTGACTCTGATTTTGCTGGATGCTAAGATAGCAAGCGGTCCACATCTATGTATATCTACATGATGGCAGAAGGAGTCATTTCATGGAAAAGTGTCAAGCAATCACTTGTAGCTCCTTCAACAATGGCATTAGAGTTTGTGGCGTGCTATGAGGCGTCGAATCATGGAATATGGCTTAGGAATTTTGTCACAGCACTTAAGATAATTGACAGTATTGAAAGACCATTGAAAATTTACTGTGACAATAATTCAACAGTGTTATATTCCAATCACAACAGGAGCTCGACAAAGTCAAATCATTATCTTATTGTTAAGGAGAGAGTTCAAAATAATTTGATAGCTATAGAACACATAACATGATAGCAGATCCTCTTATCAAAGGCTTAGTACCTAAGTTCATTCATGATCATATAGCCCGTATGGGTGTCAATTCATTAGATAATGCCTTGGTTGAGTGGGAGTAATTTTAATTACAGCTATGTTGTTCTATACTTTTTATATAGAATAAAGATGATGGTTTATTTGAACTCACAATGAATATGTATTTATATATATGTTTATTACATGTGACAAAAGCCGCCTTGGTCCCACATTGGTATACAAGATGGACCGGATTGTAATTAAAGGAAGTTTTTTTTTTTTAATAGTATTTGGTTGTGCACTAAAAGTTGAAACTTATATGATTTGTCGTAGAATTCTGTTACCTAAGTGGGAGATTGTTCGAATTAATTTAATTAATTCCATTAAATGGATAACAATTTATGATAAATTAAATGTACTAATATTCATGGGAAAAGTAAGTGGTCTAATTAGAGCTCATAAACTTCCTATATGTGGTGTGGCCCGTTGGGTAGATACCAACCCATTGATCCTAAGGGATTATGGGAAACCCTAGAATCAACTTAGGGTTATGGTCCCAAATATACTATACTCTTTTAACCTCCTTCAAACTTGGACCATGGTCCCCAATATACTATACTCTTTTAACCTCCTTCAAACTTGGACCGATCACGGTGGCAACGACATTGCATGTTTCTCTGGCAGATCGTTTTGCTGAAGCTTTGTCCAACTTTCACCAACATATTCCTTTACTTTTCCTCTACTTTGTACAAGTTACACCTTTCCTCACTACTCTGTAGAAGTATAACATAAATCAAGGCGTTTATACTTCATTTTGATCCAAACCATAGAGGCTAAAGGTGCATTTTGACCTTATTTTAATCTAGTATACATCATGGGCCATTTTTGTAATAATTAAATTTTTATATAATTTACTTTTAATATTGTAGTACCTGAAAATTCCCCTGCAAGCTTTATTATTTTAGCATCATCATCCAAATGTATTAGCTTCTAAAATAAAGTATTATGTGATCTGTTTATTCACAAGAAAGTTACCTGTGAAAACTACAAATATTACCACCTATTAGTCTACCAAATTAACAAAATGATCACAGTGCAACTGACGACCTTATTTAAACACTATGGTGTTTGTGAGAGTTTTTTTCTAAACAGGTGAGCAAGTGATCAGCCACACCGTGATGCCCAGTTCCAACAATTTCTTGACTTATACATGTTAAACATCTCATACTGAATTTACTAAATGAGTTCTGATAACTGTTAGATGCTACGTCGCCACCCCAAGCTTCTCACCTGCCAATCCTTAGCAGATATAGCATTTGAAGTTTTTACAGAACGTATTTCCATTTCAATATCGGTCGGAGAACTTACTGACAAAATTTTCATACATGAACTGCAGGTCTTGATCATATGATGTAAATTATGCAGATAGAACCAGGCCTTTAAGTGCTGGGATTCGACTCTCCAGAAGCTCCCTTTTAGTCAATATTCTGTCCGATGAACAGTCTTCCTGAAAAATTACATACATAGTGCAAATGAGTTATATTGCCAGACAGAATATAAAGATACTAGAAGTTTACCAAAAAAAAAAGTAAGTTAAAAAGTACGTACCACGAACGCGCATGCACACATGCGACATGCATGGGTAACTCACACAACATATTTCAACAGTTTTCAATTAATTATAATCCTTTAAGGTCCTAATTACATAATCTTAATGACATAAGAACACTCAACTAAGGTTAACAAAAACCAACTTGAGCGTACATCAACTGGTTAAGGCACTTACCTCCGACCAAAACATTATAAGTTCAAATTCTCACCTTCACACGAACTAAAGAAAACTAAGGTTACCAAAAGAAATCCGAAACCAAATTTTACATATTTTATCAGAGATCTGTTTGATGATAACTTTGAATTTCTACGTTCTACTTAAAAAAAGAAGAAAAAAAAATTTTGCTACCATTTTATATATTGGGTTGAAGAATTTAAAATTTATGATTCCCGAAAGAACTCACTTATTTTTATTTTAAGAAATACAAAATACTTTATAATATATTGTGAAAGAGTGAAGAGTGTAGAAAGTGTCAGCAAAAAGAAAAAGTGTGAAAAATGAGAGTATATCTAAATAAAGTGGTCAGTAGAGAGATAAAAGATGCTTGCAAAACATAATGTGCGAGTATTTAGATCTCTAACACATTAATTTAACTATTAAGTATCAAGCTGGAGTCCGAAAGCACCCTGATAAAAACAGGTTATAGTAATACCAGGACATTAAATTTCCATCAATATTTTCATCGATATTTTTATATGTCCATGGTTCAACATCAACACGAGGGATGAATCAACGTATGACAGAAAATTAAAAAATATCAACAAAACATCACGAATATTAACATGATATAATAATTTTGAACTTATTTAGAAAGGTAAAAGACTTGTCTGTTAATTTAAATATTTGTTATAAAGTTTTTCGTTTCTAAATTTTTCTACAAATATCTATTTCGTCAATCCTTCCATTGACATTTCGATAAAATTGAGATCTCGACATTTTCCATCAATATCAAATAAGGCTAAAGATTTCAACCTTCTTCACAATAACAATTTCTCGTTCTTTAGTGTAGACATCCTGGATCAAAATGGTAAATGAATAATCTGAGTAGGAAATTTTCACTTACATCACCAGTAGCAGCTGAAATAAGTGACAAGAGAGTCACAGTTGCAGATTGATAATCTGTTAAGATCTTGTATGCCGAATCATCCAGTTTATCCTGAAATTTAGTATATAACTTCAGATATGCCAGATAGCGAGAAAGAGATTAGCCTAATCTGCCTTTGTAATATGCAAGTCTCACCAGTCAACATCACACATATGCAGTGTACATAATAAAATTCAGTCGCGGAAGGAAATAAATTGATAGGAACCCGATGGTCTATCTTCAATATATTTCAACACAAAATCCCTTGGCAGTTCGAGAGGTCAAGAACGCTCCCTTCTCGAGGATTATTTCCTCAAGCCTAACCACACTAAATAATTGCCTACCTTCCTTTCCCCTCATTGTATTTATAACAACTCTCCCTAACAATTTTATATCTAATTACTAACATACCCCAACTATTCTATTAATAACCCTAAAAACCCCTAAAGGCCACACCTAACATAAATCAGAGAAAAAACTAAAGCACGCATATTTCAAAAATACATCCTGCATTGATGAAATTCAATCTAAAAATAGTGAAAGTTTCCTAAAATAAAATGCAGTCCATTTAAATAATAATGAAATAGTTTCCCACGACAAAAATTGTAAGTGATTTCACTCTTCTCTCAAACTGAACTACAATTTGAAAGATTATATTGTTCTAGTTCCCTACTTCCAAGCAATTAGAAACTCAAACACGTACAACCTATAGAACAAATCCTATTCAAGTAAGGTCGTCCTACTTCCAAACAATTATGCCTTCTAAAGCCATTTGGTAACCTGTTGGACCTCTTCAGCGTCAAGCTTTTGGAATTACTTACTCTTCTAACTAAAAAGCCCATCAAGACAACACTTTTTGTAATCCCATTGTTGCCCTCTTTTTGTAAACCTCTTCATTTTTTCTCTTTCTTTTTCCTTTTTTTTCCGTCTAACAAAGACCACTCCTTCCAATAAAATGGAAAATTAAAACAAGTATGGGTTGGAAAATTACAAAACTTCTAGCCGTCTAATTCTTGCATTGGTATTGGTGGTTGATAATTCTTTGAACCAAAACTACAACACTGCTGCAACTAATTTGACAATATTAAGTTCCGAAACACAAGCCTACTTTAGCATAATGCTTGAAGATGATCTTTTAACCGTAAATAGACCAATTAGATGTATTCACTTTATCCTTTCTTTTGGAATAGTGCACTACGGTACCAAGGGGATGGACTTCAGATCCACCTCTGAAAAGTGTAAACCTTTCCAGGAGTTAAATCAACTCATTCTCCATTTTCAAACATAAAAACTTGATTTTGTCAGCCCTAACACTAGGTTCTGCAAATTATACTTCCTGCAGCAAAGACCAATAGCATCACAAGCTAAAAATAGTTTAACAATTTTGGTCTCCATGAGTACAAGAGGAAACCCTTCCTCCGTCTTCTAAATCAGACTCTAAATTGCATACCTAATATGAGCACTATGATTATTTGCAACTACATTTGCTTGATTATTATGATAAAATACATCTGATTATTCCACTAATCAGGCGATCTAATTTCATTACCATCTTTCTTTTATCAAGTTTTATGAAAACATACCTTCAACCGAGAAATAGCAACAGAGATTGCCCTTCCGGGGGCTTGAAGAGCTTTATGATGAATCTATTATAAGAAACCCAGATCAACACTAGCCCAAAAGAAAAAATTATGGGCGGGTACAATTAGTTTAATTCAAATGATAGTCAAATTTCACTAACCTGTAAGTAGAGAAGGGAAACAACTTTTGGTAGAAGAGCAATTGGATCCATTTCAGCAGAAACTTGAGATGTCAATTCCTGATAAATAACAAACAAAAAATAAGAAAAACGACTGTTGAGTAAATCCACAAAACCAAGGACCTTTAACTTTCAACTTGATGCGTTGCAGCATGCCAAAGCAATTTTTTTAATATAACAGCAACCCAGGTCAAATATCTAACGTTGAAAAAGTCCATTTAAGAAGGCCTACTTAACCCAAAGCCTCATGGACAAAACTGATATTTTTCCTTTTTATTATTTTTTTTCTTCAGGCCAACCGTCTAACCCTATAACGTTTGGTGCAGGGAACACATAAGAATTGGAATTACTAATTCCTAAGGTAGGTGCCCATCATGGATTTTGAACTATATTTCCTTTTTATTCTATACATATTTCTCGGATTTTTTTCTTCTTCATCAGATGTCTTTTCTCCCCTTCCATGTAAATTTACTACCGTCAGCTTTGTTTCCTTTCTTGTAAAATCCTCTCTTTAAATACAAGGTTGTAACGTTGTTTGTGAATAAAGTTAAATAAGACGTTATTCCATCGTAAAAACATTGGATCACAGACTTTACTGGGGATCATATTATTTTTTGTATTTTTTTTTTCCAATTTGCCTCCAAACCTTGCATAAGAGCCATTGTTTCTGTACTACCCCCACCTCGCATGAGAGGGATTTCAATGCACCAAGCTCACATCAGAGGAAGAAGGCTCCTTCCAGTCTGTTCATCAAATCGTCAGAGGGCTTTGTGTTAGAGGCAACATTTTTCAACTATTCATAAGCTTGTAAACCAAACGCTGTGGTTCTCTTGTGATCCTATAATCTTCATCGACTTGGGCTGAATTTAATGTAAGGTTTAATTTTCTAAGATCCAACATTCATCTTTGTCTGAGCTCAATGAAAGGAAGGAATATCTCGAGATCAATCGGTTTCATCCAAATCAATTGCTCATCTTCCTTGAGTAGATAAAACTAAATCAAAGTTCAAAAATTGGTTTTAGCATCATTCGTTTTATGTGGGCTTCAACTCCATTAATTTTTTATCTATATATCAATATAATTTCACGGAGGTTGTTCTAAGCATCTATAATTTATTGAATATCATGGTTACATCCTTCCAATTCAATTTATAGCAACACTACATATATAATGAAAGTGACAGGACCACCGATAAACAATCATAAACTCCATGGAAGGAACTACATCTCCTGATCAGTTTGTAATAATGTTTATAAATGGAAAAGGAAAATATGAAAACCTATCAGACACGAATCTATAACCTTCTACCACCTAGGAAGCACAGACACTTTGTTTTTGACAAAATGTCCATGTCAGACACGTGTCGACAGGAGCATGTCTGATTTTAAAAAATAAAAAAATCATACACGTGGGGGACATGTTGCGGACGCAGTGGACACTCCCACTTAAAAAGAAACCTTTTTTTTCTCTTTTAAATTCAAAACAAATCTAAAATCTAATGAAAAACAAAAGCTGAGCCCATTAAGCACTTAAAACCGCACTAAGAATAAAAATAAATAAAAAGTTATAACTTTATTATTAAAAAAAAAAAGAATAGGAGTAAATGAATAAAAACATTTGCATTTTTTGTTCAACAAAATGAATCAAAGCATATTTTGTGAAAATAAAATAGGAGTAAATGGCAAAATCTCTAATAAATGCAAGTCTATAAGTTTCAGACGTTGGACAAAATCAGAATCAATCTTACAGAATATCTTACCTTACGATATGAATGCAGAAGAGTCCTCTCCAATTTCTTGTCAAGTTTTTTAAAGACCATTCCACTGAACCAAATGCAGATTCATATGCTCAGCACAGTACGTTAATGAATTACACTCTAATGGAGGTAAACACCAATGAATAAAAAGGAGGCTACCTCTCTTCCACCAAATCCCCCAGCGCACTCACAAAGGTCTCCACCCGCTGTTACATAGAGCACTAAAACTGTGGGTCATAACATTCACATACATTGTCCTTCCAAGTTATTTTTAGTATTTAGATACTAGAATACAATAGCTTCGTCAAGAGATAAGTTGCATTGAACAGGTAAGCTTTATCCTACAATTAAAACCACAAAAGTTGACGTTCGACAAATATCTAAAATTGCTATGGAATCAAAACTATGCTGAAAAGTCATAATAGTGATAACAGAAAACCAAACCATGTGGCAAATTTAACGATAAATAAAGAAAGCTTTAGTGTTGCAGGAAGAAACTTGAAAAAGAAAACATTTTGATTGAAATTCTGGAACAATAATACTATGGTCTTAATATTTATTCATATTTGAAAAGGCATAAAATATAAAATCCAATTAAAGTTAGGACCAAATATTTCATCTACATACTAAATGAAGTTTTCGAATTAAACCAACTACAAAGAAACAAACACTACGAACCTGATTGGAATGAAGTTTGAAAATTGATTTAAATTCTTAAAATAAGAAAAAGGAAAAGAAATGAAAACTTGCATCTCATTTTAAAATTTGTTTTCTTATAAACAGAAAAAAAAAACAGACAAAAAAAGAAATGAAAGAAAACTCCAGTGGAAAAAGTGATTGTGATGTTAGACGACAATGGCAAATTTTGTTGGGCTCAATTTAACGTTCAATTTGAGAGTTTGGAGATCCTGGTGCGCAATAATGGCTAACAAAATCTGAAAAACAGAAGATAAGATGAAAAGAAGAATGAAAAACAAACCAGCACCTTGGCAATTATCTAGGATTTAAGCCTTCCAGGATACTTGAGTTCACAAGACCTTAAAAAAAAATGGTATATGCTACAAAACTCTGTAAAAAGTACTGCTGTATCCAAAGACAAAGCAACTATAACCCAACAAAGAAACTTATTACACGTAAAATAGAAAATCTAATTAAATTAGAATTTTAAAACCTTATAGAAGATTGGTCTAATTAAAAAGAAAGAAATTATTAGACTTCAACTTAGAATATCCAATTAGATTTAGGAAATTTACCAAACAAGCACAGACCCTAAGCACCTAAGGAGTTCAAGATAGAAAAAGCAATTCCAATTGTTAAAAATTAATGCAACATATTTTCCTTCATTTTGATTCATCAATTTCTGCTAACTTAAGTACTATAACTTGCAATAGCTTCTCATAACCAAAAGAGAGAGAGAGAGAGAGCAAATAGAAGCATAAATATGATACATTATCTGCCAAACAGTTCTCCAAAGTAAAAATCAATTGAAAATCATTCTCAACAACGGTTTTTGTTTTAATTTAAATTATACGATGAAACAAGGGCAATTGTCTTCAATCACTTACCTTCCCTTCCAAAGCTTCAGCTACAGTAAGAGCCTTATTTGACAAAGTTCCAGGCAAACTCTTAGCCTAAAACGTGCAAGTAAATAATTACGACTGTCAACATATCATTTTCTGAAAACAAACCCAAGTGTTTTAGAAGTTTCAAAACAAGGAAAAACCATGATAATTTGTCTTTTTCTCCAAATTGTTATATCATGTAAAGGTTCGGTTCATACAAGAGTAGTTCTTTCTCCGGTATTTAGTGAGACTGATTCAGAATTCTGCAATTCTGCAACTTCAATTCCATTCTTCAACTTATTGTGCAAGTCCTACATTAAGAATCCATAATTCAAACTGAATGTTAACCAATGATTCACTCTGGATTTAATTATTAAAAGTATTATAGAGAGAAGAATCTATAACTTCACCAAGTTATGAAAAAGCAGATCCACAATCGGTGCAGCTGATGTTCTTAACAAATGTCGATGCAAAATGACCTGTAAAATCACCAATGTGTCTTTTATGGTTTTACCCCATTCAGATGCACCTCTTCAAAAATTTACCTAACAATTTACTTACAGAGATTGACTGGTCGTCTTCAAATAGATCTAAAGCTTTTTCATACAGCTGCAAATTTAAGAAAGTCTGCACAAAAAAATGCAAGCTTAGCATACATTTCTTCTATGTAGGTTTTCATCAACATATCATAAGCTGCCTTGGGACAGGCGCGAGAGCCCTTGGATATAGGGGAGCAAAGCTCCGACTCCCCGTTATCAAACAAAAAAAAGAAAAAAAATATCATAAGCTTCATAAACTTAATATCCGATAGAAACAAAGTGAATGTCAATGGTCAAATAAAACATTCATATGATTCCACCAGCATAAATGGTATTTACCTCGTCAAGTTTCTGTTGGGTGCTGTCAAGTACGCGTTTCATTTTCTCAGCATTTTCTGTAAATAATGCCTTCCTTCTCTCCCTCCACGAATTGTTCAGCATAGGTCTAATATGATTAACCAAAGGTTGGAGGATTATTGCAGGATCATCTATGCCTAATATAATTTGGTATATCAGAACAAGGACTAAAATGAATGCTAAATATTATAAAGTGTTGAGTTTCACTTAAAAAAAAGTTTCAAACCATGTTCTTCAAAATCAGGCATCATTGTCTTAATCTTCTCAGTAACCCATTCTTCAGTAGGGATATTAATGTTGTTCTCTTTTGATTTAACTGATTCCTTTTTACCCCCTGTTTTAGCCTCTGCCACTTGCACAGAGGATGTAGCCTTAGCTTTCCTCTGGTTTTTCTTGGATTTCGTTGAAGATTCCTGGTCATCCACAGCACTTTCAGCAGCTGTAGATAGAGTATTTCCAGTTGATTTACCCTTCTTTTTCTTTGACCTTTTCTCCATGATCTCTCCAGTTTTACCACTATCATTTCCCGTTTCAACTGACTCGGCAAACGTGCTTGGATCATTTCCAAGTTTACTGCTGCTCAGTGAATCTGCAGAAAAAATGCCAGCAGAAGATCCTGGGACATTTATTGTCTCCATCTCCTTTTCCATGCGATCATACAGATCCTGGTTTATGCAAATACAAGATTGCATAACATATCAATTTAAACAATTGATTTATAAAGTAAAACTAGTTTCAAAAGTTACTTCAATGTTCTGTTAGTTGTATGTTACTTCTTAAAAGTCATATATCCATCATCTTCTTGGAAATTTTACCACTAATTTCATATGATTCTGGGACATGGCTACAAATTCAAACTCCTTAATTTGGACAGGAGAGAGATAAGAGGCAAAGCAGAGAATATAGATCAAGTCAAAGTCTGATGACTAAAGCTACTACAATGCAGCGCACAAGACATGCAAAATGGTCAAGAAACTCCATTTCACAATCAACCTCATAAGTTAGTATGTAAACACCACAACCTTTCTCCCCCTCCCACTCCAAACTTCGCAAGAATTTTCAGCATGGTATGGCCCAGCCATCCTAACAAGACTAGTTCACTGATAGTAAGCTATTATACAAAACAAAATTTTAGTAATGAGTTACACCTTAAATTCACAAAAAAATGGAACTTTTATTTTGGTGAAACTGAAGGATAATAAAATTATAAAAGAAATAAAGTTAAAAAAAATAGGTCGTACCTTGATAAAAATATTGCTGAATATAAATGAATCACCAAATATGAGAGCTTTATTAGACTGCAAAGCAAGAGAAACACAAGAATCTTATAGTTCTCCATGTCATTAAATGAGCAATAACATAACTTTGCAGTTAGACTCACCTTTAGAGCTACCTGAACTGATGGGCAAGATGATAAAATTTTAGATGCATCTTGAGGCTCAAATGATGAAGGAAGTACAAGAAGAGAATTGGTCCTGCACCATTAGATAATACGTGTATCAAAAGCATTGGAAACGTTATACTGAGCATTTTTTTTTTTTTTTTTTTAACAAGAAACGAATTTTCCATTGATTAATGAAAAGGAACGAAAAATTTCAAGTTCAAAGAGGCATTATAATATTAAAAATGCACATAATTGTTTACATAAAAGGTAAATTAATCATTTAAGAAATAATTATGAATAAAGTAACAGCTAATGAAAACATTCTTACCAAGTTCCGCTCAACCCTTGAGTATTTACAGTTTCAAATAGTATTTTAAAATAAAATAAGTTCCATTAATTTATGAACAATGGATACAGAAGACAAGTTAACTAGACGACAAGAAGAGAACTCTCACCAGCTACCACACTCGAGGATATCCTCAACGGTAGAATCCAACATTTCAATTATTGAAGGGTGAATGAATGTAGTACTTAAAGGTATGCCATCAGGATATCTGGACTAGAATGAATCAAGACCTCAATCATAAGTTTATGATGTAAGCACAGAAATTCCATTATTTTAAAGCATAAAGAGGATGAAAGAAATAAAATACCTGCAAGAACTGAATGGGGTTGGGAATTCCAAGTTTTCGCAGATACTCATAGCTAACAACGGAATTCTGTATTCAATTATAGAAATAACATACATGAGCACATAGCATTATTGTGAAAAAGTATTTTCCAAGTCCCTTTTACGCCCCAACGTCTCCAAGTTTCTAATTATAGCCACAATTACTTCTCGCAAAACTGCAAGTAATAAGTTCTAGCCTAAGATGAGACGTGCTTCTCCGTTTCTGGATAAGAAACGAAGAAATCACATTATATACAGAAACATTTTTATGGGGTTGGAAAGAGAAGAAATCAGAAGAAAGCAGAGAGCGAGAGAAGGTAAACTTAAGGCAAAATATTAATAAGAACTCACCTAATACACAAAATAGTATGTATATCATGAATGACATCACCTTTATTATAAAAGAACATACATTTTAATCTAAAATCTAAATAAGATTAGGATACTACACTAACTATACTATATTTCAATATATTACTAAGAGTAAGAGTTAAGATTTGGCACTCGACTGACCATAATATTTGTAATATCTTTTTGCATGTGTATTTTTATAAAGAATTATAAACATCATACAAACAGCATAAAATTATAAAAAAAGAGAAGGAAAGATAAAAGCATCCTCCCACTCCTAAGCTAAAATAGATTATAAAATGGTTACCTACTTAATCCAAACTAAGGATAGAAGTTAAAGAGATTCATAAAGAACCATGGAAGAAAATCAAATCTTTTACATACCTTCATCTTTAAGAGTATAATAAAAAAAAAGTCTATGATTCCTTTCAAATGATATTGATACGCTAACTTTGAAAATGACGAAGAAATCTATATTCACAATTCCACAACATAAACACGGAGTGTAATAATAAGAGCTCCATACCTGTGAAAAGAAAGAATCTATGCATTCTTTTTGAGCAATGGAAAATATCTGCATTATAATTCCACATTAACCAAACTACATAAGCTTTTAAAAGATTAAATGAGGAGCAAAAGTAATTATATGACTACTACCATGTTTATTCTCTTATAACCCAAATTCTTTCTTTTTCATCTCCTTCAGTGTTGCTGTACAGAAGTTGAATTAAAGAAATGCATCCAAGTGCACGTTTGCAAACAGCTTGAACCTTTTTTTTTAATTTTCTTTTTTTTTTTGTGATCATATATACAAATAATACTAAGATGAGCAGACAATCAGCTTACACGTGCTATAGGCATGACAAAATACAAAGATAATCGAAACTGCAAATAAGCACTAACTGAAAAAGATTACATACAGTTGGTGTCCAATGAACACCTGCACGAAGTGATCCAAGAACCTCATTTTCCTTCATAAGCCCATTAAAGAGTGACTGGAAAAATGAACCATCGACAGCTATACCACTAGCTCCATTAATTCCTTGCAATAGTTGCTGTAAACTGCTCCATATTACAGTTAAATTTGTAGGAACAGTGATGGATCTAGTGGCACCACGAACCATGGCAGACACCCGTGCAACATATGCTGGGGTATACAGCTGACCACCTTCAAGTCTACCTTTTACCTAAACCCACAAAACTACAGTTAAAACGTTTCCCTTCATACCATAAATTTGATAGATCATCACATATGAGCATAAATTACCAGTGTCCCAAGGCGTTGATCCAACATGGATGCAAGCAGTTCTGAACCAACTTGCAACTCTGCAGCAATTTCAGCCAAAGCAATTTGACTAGATTCCTGCAGCCGCTCATTTATTTCTTCCGCAACAGAATCCCAATAAGATTGAGATATTATTTCCCCTTGAATCAACATAAGTCGTGGATCATCTGAAATAATCTGTTCAGCTTGCTTTTCAACATAGTATAGATCCACACCAATAGTGTCCGCAAGATCTATCAAAGATATGCGTCCTAACTTCTCAATCTCAGCCAATATTTCACGCCTTAGGTGCTCCTAGTACATCATAAGGCATCAGAACAAAAGAAGTTGAACTCCATAATGCACTAGAACTGAGGAACAATAATTTATCCTTCCGGGTAAAAGAAATTACATAAGCATTTGAATTTTAGTCCAAAACCTAATGATATTATCCCAAGTCAATACTGGCATATATCCTACAGTTTCAAGAAGTAAGCTTCTTGCGGGGCAGGGGCAAAAACAAGCCAAAGCAGCTACAAATTGTACCATTTGGACAAGTTAACAAATTCGCAATTACATTCATCAGTTCAACAGAATCAGATATATGTGCAATAGAGTGTTTGCATTATGCGATTAACGAGCAGATGATGGAAGAAAATAAATTGGCGAGTAGAGGAATATAGTAGTACAGGCGTGATGTATTCTTTGCCGGAGACGGTGTGGAGGAGGTCGAAATCGAGGATACGAAGCTCTTGAAGCTTTTGGACCAATTCAACAACGTTTCTTTCCGATAACCGAATGCTTGATTTCGCTTGCTGCGCAAACTCGAACTGTCGCTGAAGTTCAAGCAATTCATCGTCCATTTTGCGTTTGAGATCACAGGGCGAACCAGAAGCACAGCCAAGCACAGAGAAATGGAGTACGACAAGGGAAATGAAATTGAATTTGCTCTTTTGAGTAGGCTACGTATTTGGGAATTCGGATACATTTTCAGTATCTTAATATTATTTTTTAATAAAAAAATACTTTTTAAATTTTATAGTGGAAAATAATTTTAAATGAGAAATGATTTTAAAATCTTTATCTGGTTAATAATGATTTTAAACGAGTTAAATGAAACTTATTTCTTTGGACGTTCCCTGCAATAGGGGAAAAAAATTCATTGATTTATGTTCCGTTTCACGTCTAGAATTGGTTTGAAATGATTTTAAATTCTAGGATTTTAAATAATGGAAATGAAAATTCTTAATTGTGTTTGGAACCAAATGGAATTAAAATGTTTAAAAATAAAATTTCTTGTTGGGATGTTTACGAGAAATAAAAAGAAAGTATAATATTTTACTATTATGTCTTATAATTTAGTATGATATTATATTAATAATTTTAATAATGAAATAGTAATGTGAACCACGTATAAAAATGAAATCATTTAATCAAATCAAGAGACTAAATTAAACCTTACCAAACTTTGTAAACAAATATTTTTAAAAGAAAAAAAAACTTAAAAATCGAATTATTTGAAATCTTTTGTGTTTACTTTTTTTCTTCAAAGCAACCTCTTATTTGCTTAACTTAAAAAAAATTTACTCAAGTCTCAAGAAGAAAAACACAAGAAAGGAAATTTAAAATAAAAGTACAAAAATGAATTAAAAAAAAACTATAGAGAATTTTTAAATGTATCAAAAATTGTGTGTGTTTTGCTTGAACGATAATTCAAAAATTGTTTGTAGTAGAGAAACAAGGAAAAAAGAAAGAAAAAGTAGCTTACTTTAATTACTATTTGCTTATGAAGCTATGTTTGAACATTATGTGAATGTAGGGTAAATTTGGAATTAAATACTTTTTAATTTCAAATCTTGACAAATCCGAGCTATTTAGAATGGAAAATTTCGAGATTTAAAACGTGATTTCAAATCTATTGTGATTCAAATTCATTTTTTTACTTTCCAGACAAACACAAGAAAAATCATTTCAGATTTGCAAATCACTCCTAGTTCCAGGGTTAAACTTTTAGTCTAAGGTTAAATATCTAATTACTTTGAAATTCTATGAAATCCTGCAAAATCCAACCATTTTGAGTTCGAAAATTTTTTAAGTGAAAATAGGATTTGAAATCCGGTGTTTGAAAATGGTACCAAACAATAGAATTCATTTGAGTCATGGTTTTAAAATCCTTCGAAATTTGAGGTACCAAACAAAGCATTAACGATTTTATAAATTTTGAGAAAGCATTTCAAAATACTAATATTTTATTGTGAGGTTAGAGATTTGAATTTTTGAATTAAGGCGTGATTTGCTTACAATGAATAAAAGAAAGATAATATGCATGAAAATCAAAAGGAAAAAAGAATGTTATTTATTTGATGTTGTTTACTAAAATTTCTTTTTACGAAAACTGCGTGAAATAAAATAGAAATAAAATATACAACAACCAAAATTAGAAACTCTTATTTACGAAAATTGTGTGAAATAAAATAGAAATAAAATATACAACAACGGTGAGTATACTCCTTTCTTATTTCTGATTATAGATATATTAACTAAAAATTGTACTAATATATTTGTTTCTAACACCGTGCTAGTATTATTTTTAACTACAATAAAAATAAATTGTAATCTATTTTATTATTATTTTATTGATAGTACATATTTTTCATTATAGCAATTTATTTTAATATTAACAAATAATAAATAAATAAAATAACTTTACGTAACTAAAAGTGATTAATATATATTTTTAGTTCAACAATAATTATCAATTCTATTTTAATAGTAGATAAATTAAATAGAATTTTGTAATATTATATAGTAAAATGTTAGATAAGAAAAGTTAGTATAATTTTTTATTAGAAGAAACATCATTGGTAATATAAATTAAATAAAGAGTAAAGTCTAAAACAATTAAGAGTCATGATCAACATGAACTTAGCTCAACGATAGTTGATATCTACCTCTAATCAAAAGATCATAAGTTGGAATCCTCCCGCCACTCTTTATACTAAAAAAAATTAAAAGAGTTAGAAGAGGAGTGTTGTTCAAATTTTGTAGATTTTGAGAGAGAGAAGAGAATAGGTGTTATGTTCAAAATTTGATAGGTAGATTTTGAGAGAGGGAGAGAGAGAAGAGGAGGGATGTCCTTAAATTTACTCAAGAGATTCGGAGAGAATGGGAGAGAATTGGTATGAAGTGAACCAATTTTTCCTTTTATTTTAAAGTAGGAAAAATATAAAAATTAATAAAAGTTACCAATTATAATATAAATTAAATTTATGAAATAGAAAATTATTGATTTCTAACATCTTATTATTCTTTTTTAAGAATTTATTAGATATTTATTTTATATTATATGAATAAATTATTTATTGAGATTTAAATCAACACCTACAATGTTTTGTAAATTATATTATACATTAATTATAGTTCTATTGTGATTAATTATAGTTTTCCATATCTGATTAATTAATTGAAAATAATGATGAATAAAAAATATCACAATAAACTATTTACTTATAATTCTACGAAATTCAATTTTTATTCAAATTTATGATTTAAGAGAAAGAGTTAATTAATTATTCTGTTGCAAAATTAAATTTAAACATTTTATTCATATTAATAATATATTAACACTCACATGCATTGGACGTATTTTTCAACCGTCAAGCTTAAACTTAAATTGTATTGATAATTAATTTATATAATACAATATATTATTTATTGTAATTTTTTTCTAAGATTAAACAAGTTAGTTTAGTACCTATTTTTCTCTTTAGTAGCCCAATATCATCCCATGTAGCCCAAAATAAAATTCAGTTTATAATAAAAGTCACCTATAAGCTACTATTTATATTTTCTTAAATAAATATTGATTATATAAATTACAAACCCTAGAAACCTATTTCTCTCCTTTCACGTCTGTAATACCTCATATACCTCCCTCTGTTGTTTCGCTGTGTCTTCTACCTCTCACAAATCGATTGTCGTCGTCTCTCTCTTGCTCCACTGTCGCACAGCCCCAACAGTTATCTCAAACTTGCTGCCACTTAGTGATGCTAAATAGATTACAGATTTGATAAACTAACCCCAAGAAAGCTACCCCCAAGAAAGTTAAACAGATTTGTGCTTTGAAAGATGATCAATGATCAAGAATAAATGAGAACTTGTTCCATTATTGAAGATTTCAAACTCTCCACAACGTAATTGATCAAACTATATTGAAAATTCTAAACATGCATATTCTAAACATAAGAATACAAACAAAGCTCAAAAATTAGAGAGATTAAACTCAATCTATTTCATTCATCAAATGTTGTGTGTTTGGAAAGCAAATATACATCCCTATTTATAGTCATTGAAAAGACACAATGAAAAGACACAACCCTTAGCCAACTAGTCTAAATTCTGCCTACACCCTTTCACATCTATATATAAACCTTATTAAATGAAAATAGATGAATTTAAATGGTACATAATTTATTAAGTATCACACTGGATTTTTAGATTCATTAAGGGTGTGTTTGGTTGGTAATCAAAAAACAAGGGATTCAATGAACAACAGAGTTGTATTATTTGTTTTCAGTGTTTTCAGATGTGTTTGGTAGCAGATTTGGTAATTGAATCTCAATTTAAAAAATTGTTCAAAGCATGTTTAGTATTATATTTGTAAGCTATAAATAATTGCAAACTAAATATTTAGTTTAATATAAAGTTATATTAATTAATTTATTAACATTTTTTATGATTTTGTATAATTTATATAATTTAGAATACATTATATTTTATATGTTTTAATTTTAACAAACATAAAATAAGTTTATAATATGAAGTAATAAATTTATCGAAATTTTTATCATTTTTAATGTAATTCTGCGTCTTAAAAAATTCAAATTCTAAATCTGAAAACACTGAAAACATTAAAAAGTCATTTTCAAAAGTTCAAATGTTTGGATCACAGAATCCGAAAACAGTTTCAATAACGAATCTTCGAAATCCTGCTAAACGCGTATTCACTAAATCAATTCAGTGAATCTGAAAACAAAAAACAGAATCCGAATTTTCAACCAAACATGATCAAAATGTGTCTTATCTTACTTGAAGGGAACCAAGTGTGAACATAGCTTGGATAAGATGCAACACCATACTACACGAAGCTTCAGATTTGGTGACGAAAGGAATCGTTGCTGAAAGTCAAAAAATCGTTGGGAAAAGATTTTGGCGACAAAATTTTTTCATGGCCATCATCGTCGCTATAGCCCCATCGCGAAAGGCGGTCTTTGGTGACGAAATTTGAATTTTCATCGAGCGGCGAAAATTCGATTTCGTCGCCAAAGACCTTTCGCGACGAAAATTAGATTTCGTCGCCATAGACCTTTAACGGCGAAAATTAAAATTTTGTCCAAAGGTTCAATTTTGTCTAAAATCTTCACAAGCATCTTCTTCTTCTTCTTTTCTTCTTCTTTTTTTTTTTTTTTTTTGCAATTTTGTTACCTAAATATTTCTTCAAATTTAATTCAAACGGCATAAACACGTATTCAAAATTATCATATCAACTTAGATTTACATTAAACAAAAAGTGATTTTACAATCGATATAGTACAGAAAGTCAAACACAATATAAGCTAAATTTCGATTATAGCGTAAATCTAAACTTATTCTAGAAAGTCCCGTCTTCTTTTGACTTCATATAACCTTCTCTAATTTCCAAAGCTTTCAAGAGAAGAATCAAAATAACCTAAAAAAATAAAGGAACAATAAATAAATGTGAACAAATAGTTGTATACTTTAACTCATTCCACTATATTTTAGCTAAACAAACTTAACTTTAAACAATCAAATGAGCGGTAAAGCAAATAAAAAATTAACTTGAAGAATAGTGCCTAAGTGGTGCCAAAGAATCCAAAAAATGATCCCACAACACACAACTTACTCCAACTGAACTTAAATAACCAATAGGTATTTTAATGCAACAATGTGATACAGTGTCAAAAACTCAGCCCCTTTTAACGTAGCCCTAGTTAAAATAATTCACAAAGTTGCCAAAATGTACTTAAAATATATAAGGAATGAATGATCCATATCCAACATGGTATGAAATTTTTTTCTTTTTTTGTAAAGTGTACCTAAGTTCATATCTTAATCTATATTCTATATCCAACATAATTTACAAATAAATGTCTAACTCACTCCACATGTCATAAACAATTCCAAAACAAACCATAGCATTAAATCAAAAACCAACTAATAAATGCTAGATAGTTATACAAGCAAATAATTAAACGTAAAATACGATAAAACATACAACCAAACATGCAAAATATAATAAGTTTCAATATGATTTTATAACATTAAATAATCATATGTACCTAGTTAATTCGAAGGGATCTCTTGTGTGTTTGCCATTGTACGATCAAAACAAGTCTAATTAAAAACTAGGGGACAAATAACAAACAAAAAAAAAACAATTTTCTCAATTCTCTACAATAATACTTCAACAACCAAATTCAGACTTCAAAATTCTACAATTAAAAAACAGCATTGATTTGATTTCAAGTCTATAACAACATAGATTCAAAGGAAAAAAAATTGAAATTGTACCTACAAAGAACAGTAGAGAGACACAGCAGTGGCGACGACGGTGGCAAATAAGCATGGGCACTTTGTGATTTCTAGATGACTATATTACTTTTAAAAAATTACAACAAAACAATTAAGAATTTTACCTCAAAGGAAGAAGAGTGGCAGTGGATGGATGACCACGATGGACCAACAAAGGGATGGGGAGAAGTGGATGGAAGGAGAGAGGAGAAGAGTGGAAGGAGGGAGAAAGAGCAGATGGAGGGGAGACGGCATGGTGGTAGCAAAGGGAGGGAGAGGGAGAAAGAAAAAAGATGCAGAAATGAAAGGAAAAGGGATTGGGCTAGGTTTAATCGTGACCTATGGCGACGAAGCCCCTAATTTCGTCCCCTTAATTCTCATTGAAAAAATTTGGCGGTGAAATTCCCACTTTTTTTTTAAATTTTTGGAAACGAAAATTACATTTTGTCGCCAAAATTAACTTATGGCGACGAAATATAGCTTTCGTCGCCATAAACTTTATCACATTAATTTTCACTAAAAATTTTGGCGGTTAAATTCCCGCTCATTTCTCAAAACTTTTAGCGACGAAATGTAATTTTTGTCGCCAAAAGTACTCTATGACGACGAAATTTAGCTTTCGTCACCAGAAGCTTTGAATAAAAAAATTTCATTTCATTCAAAACTTTTGGCGATGAAATTTTAATTGTCGCCATAGGATACTTTTGGCAACGACGTCGTCGCCAAAAATACCCTATGGCGACGAAATTTCTATTCGTCGCCAAAAAATAAAATCTTGTAGTGCTACCTTCTTATGAAAGCAACCACACCATTTGTCACGCATAGCATAATTGATTTGTCCTCCATCCTAGGGCATGTACTGCGTCGCTCTCTATTAAAGCATGGTGAATGAGATTCTTCTGCAAGTAAAAATATTTTGAATGCTCTCTCCTACGCATATATATTGTATTTTCCTCACCCATTATGCATGTATATATATCCCAAAAAGATAAAAAAGATTAAACATTTTTATGGAACTTGAATGGAATGAAATAGAGTATTAAGTTATTTATTAATTGGAATCTAGATTCATAGTACTTGTGGGAGTATTAAAAGAAGAAGATGAAACGTCAAATGGTGCATGGGGCATTATGGCAACCGCAAGGTTAAAAAAAAAGATGAGTACGAATTGACACTAACTAAAATTAGTAATTAATATATTAATTGTAATTAATTATAATTCTCTAATGCAAGACAAAGACAAATTTGCCATTAAACTTTTATAAAAATTAGTTATAAAAGAAGGGCAAATTGGCTTCAAAAGTTTCTCATCATCCTACCTTTTTTATATATACTATAGATAGATATATCCATGATTCAAAAAGAATTTTTTTCTTCTTTTACTATTGCTTGGATTCTATGAACCGAAAGATTTTGATTTTGAGTAGAGAAAAAAAAAAGAACTGACATTAACGAAAAAAAATAAATTGAATTGACAATTGTGATCTTAAGAGCATAGAGAAAAAAAAAAGAAACATACAAATTATCAAGAGCAGGAACGTTATTAAGAGCGAGAAGTGAAACAATTTTACGTAACTGGTGGTAGGGGTGTTCACAGGTTGGGTTGGGTCGGGTTAAGGATATTTACTGGACCAACCCGAAATTTTGGGTTAGTTGGTTCTCCAACCCGATAGACCCAATTCAATCACCCAACCCAACCAAACCCTTATTTCGGGTTGGGTTGGATTTGGTTGTCAGGTTGGTTCTGTTTCTATAGATTCACAACATATTAAACAAATCAGAAAGTGGCATAGTGGGATTGGTGAAGATATTAGGGAGGAGGTGAAGCAAAACACCAGCAACGTACCTGAAATACGAAATCTACGACACACTTAGAATACAAACAACAGTGCCGACGATAAAGTTTGAAATAGAACATCACGATTGAGGAGAGACGACTGGAGGTTGGAAGAATAAAAGAGAATGAAGGAGAGATGTGAGAAACCTTACCTCTTGGGCTGCAAGCACGTTGGATTAATTGACAAATGACAGCATGAGAGACCATGAGAGAGTTTGTGAGAGAGAGGAGGGTGTAATCGTGAGAGAGAGATCTGAGGGTGAGGGAGATGAAAGGGGCGCGGCAGATTTGATTAGAAAGTAGAAAAAACTTAAAACAAAATGTCTATATATATTGGTTCGGTTCGGGTTGAATTGAACTTTTTTGTTTTGAACCTGTGAACCGAATCGAATCGGTCAAGTTGGAAATTTTTCAACCCAACCTGGGTTGGGTTGGGTTCGTCGGGTCATCAGACTTTTTGAACACCCCTAACTTGTGGTATCAACAAAGGTTAGAATAATAAGTTTTTCAAAAATTAGACAAATGTCATTAGCGCACAAATATTTAGGTCATCCCATCCAATTTTCTCAAGGTAATGACATTTGTAAAAGAGTAATGGGATTCCCCTTTTCAGGAGGAGTGATGCCCAAGTTGGAAATCAAAGTGTCCATTTCAGCAATATTTTTTTTTTTCTTGTTTTTCGTTTCCTGTTTCTTATTTTTTATTTCTTGTTTTTTGTTTATTGTTTTTAATTGTTTACAACTAGAAATAGGAATATGTTTGGTAACCATTTATGTTTCTTGAAAAAAAAAATGTGTTTGATATATTTCATGTTTCTTATTTTTATTTTTAGTTTTTTTAGTACAATAACTTGTCGGGATGAGGATTCGAATCCATGACATCTTGATCGGGAATATATGTATTAATTGACGTTGGTTTATTTTTATTTTTAACATGCTTGAAGGCTGATAAATGCTGATAAGTGCGCGCTTAAACCGTTAGAGTTGGGGAAATTTATTTTGATATCAATACACAATATTAATTATTATTTAAACTAGGATCGAGAAAACGAAACTGAAAAAATGGAACTATTTTTTGTAGCTAGCTCCTTTTTTGGAAATGTTTTTCAAAATTTAGAAACAAAAAACGGAATGGGTTACCAAACGTGTCCATTTATCAAAAATGAGAAATGAGAAAAAGAAACAGAAAACGAGAACGTTACAAAATGACCCAAAATTTTCATTCTCTTTAATGATGTTTACTCAATTGTTGGAATGAAATCAATTTCAATTTTAACGTTCTATCCTTTTACGGTTTTTCCTTTTCTAATATTGGGCTTGGGGGAATGTAAAGCTTGGTTCGCCTTCACACTTCGCAGTCACACACACTCGTAGCACAACAAAATAGCATAAGTAATATGCGACAACCCAAGCATATGGACTACTGGAGCCTCTAACCACTTGAATCCAATCCTATATAGATGGTTCAACTCGAAAGGGAAAGGTTAGATGAATTACTTTTGCAGTTGATTACCTTAAGCAGACATGTGACTCACTATGCTCGAGGCCGAAAACACTCCATGAGTTTGATGACCAATCAAGCAACCATACTCCAAGGGTAGAATAGATTATCCTAACTCCAACCAGACTAAAGAACACAATATTTTTGGGGAGGGGGTTTGCACGCATGCAAAGGGTTAAGAGAAACCACTCAATTTGTATTCAACTCAAAATTCACTACTTCAACTACAAGAGGGGACACCTATTTATAGGCCAAGGCCAAAGACCTTTGTCAATAATTTTGTAAATAAAATAAACCTATAAATCTAAGGAGAATAAAATAAACAAAATAATTACAAAATAATTTCGTAAATAACGCTAACTTGCTAATCAAGCAAAACAACTATTCCTTAAATCTAATTTTGATAAAACAAAATAAAATTGAGGAAAATAAAGAGGAAATAATTTCCTTAATGGCAAGGGTTGTCGGGACCCTCCAAAATAATTACTGATTTTACTAAATCTAACTTGTAGAAGTAGTGAGACCAGGTCAAATCCTAAGGGAACCAATGAGATTAATTTCTCAAAGTTAAAAAAAGGGGGTTGACTTCGAATTTTGAAATTTAAAAAGATAAACTAAAACGAAAACGCAAGTCGATCTTACCAAACTTTCAATCCAAAGTTGTGATTTTCATCCAATTGTAATTTTGATCATAGACTTTACACAAAATTGATTTCTTAATTCATGAACTTAGTTTACTTACTTGGAATAGTCATAATAAGTTTTAATTCTCCTAATTTAATTAATTTAGACCAAGTATCAAAATTAAATCTTATTAATTAATCAACTGGCCATAATATCGTTCCATATTAATCAAATAATAGCATTAAGAATAATGATAATAACTAAACCAAAATCAATTAATTTGAGATAAATTCAAGTTAATTAATTTTATCCTTCTGTTTCACTAAAGTCTACTATGAAAGCTATGTCAACATGGTAAAGTCATAAATACACATACATAAACCACAACTCCTTGCTACTTATTTCAATAATTCATGACAATTATGGATCACAAACTCATGGGTGGAAGTAGAAAAATTAATATGAATAAGGTGTCAATTTAATTAATATAAATTGTTTGTAAATAATAATAACAAGAAACAAAGAATACTTGAAAAATAAGAAATACCTATCCAACTCGAGCCTCCCAATCTTACTATTAGACTTGAATCACCTTTGAATTGGAAAAATTATGGTCTAGCCACTCACGATAAAGAGAGAGAACTTGAATTTCGGAGAAGATAGCTTTTCGTTGGAACTGGAATGATTAATTTTCCAATAAGACTCCTCTATTTATAGGAGATTAATTATATCCTAGAAGGAATTATGTCTAATAAGGAATTCCTAACTAATTGAGAAAATTCTATTTAAAAGAAAATAAATTAAATAAAAGAGTTCTTAATCAATTTAGGATTATGTTTCCTAATTTGATTAATATCTTTTTATTTACAAAGTATCACAAAAATCTATAACTCTTAAAGCGTCCCACTATAATAATTGTGTCTGTATTTTATCCACTGAGCTCCCCCCAATTTAGTGAAGTCCGCATTATCCTCTAAAATTGCGCTTTTAAATTATTATTTTTTAATAACTTCAATCTACCACAAAATATTAAATAATAATTAAATTCAAATATTTAAACATAAAAAATTAATAAAATGCAAAATAAAAATATAAAATAAGAGTATATTTTTCATCTTAAAATTAATTAACAAGGACTGTGCGGGAAGTCACTTTGGCGCCAAAGGCATGGAATGCGCGCAAGGGCAAGGCAGTAGGGCGTGGGCGCGCGCGCAAGGGCTATAGGTGGGTGTGGGGGTGGGCGCACTTGAGGGTGGCTGGCGGGTGCTGGGCAAGGAGCGTTGGCGAGGGCGTGCGGCAAGGGTGTTGGCAAGACGCGCGCGGCATGGAGCTAACGTGAAGGCGCGTGGGGGCGTGTGCGAGGGCGTGTAGTTGGAGGTGTTGCTGGGTGTACATGGGCACGACACGCACGATGTGGGGGCGTGTGCATGACATGGCTTACACATGGGCAATGTGCGAGTGACAATGCATGTCAACTTCATGATGGGTTCCTCGGATGCCAAAAGTTATACTTTGCACTTATTTTTGATCTTTATTCCCTCTTTCTCCTCGTCATGTACGATGCTCATCTATGTTGCACATAGTGATTCATGATTCCTTGAAGCTTTTTGGCATGAGCTCTTGTAATCGGCCCTTGAGGTAGACTTTGTGGTGTTATGATCGCATCATCTCCTCCTTCTTAAAAAGGATTCGTCCTTGAATCAAGTTCTCACCTACATTAAAAGGAGTTAAGTCAGCAACATTGAAAGTAACAGTAACATTGTACTTACCTTGTAGATGAGTCTTGTATGCATTGTCGTTGATCTTTTCAATCACTTGGAAGGATTCATCTCCTCTTGGATTGAGTTTGGAACTTCTCTCATTAGGAACTCGTTTCTTTTTTAGGTGCACCCAAACCCAATCTCCTTTTTGAAACACTATATGCTTGCGGTTTTGGTTGACCCTTGAAGCAACCTTGTGATTGTTCTTCTCGTTCCAAAAACTTTGAAATACCCAATAATTACAACTCTATTCAAAATATAACAAGTGATGTTAATGGCTTCCGCTCAAAAGTATGAAGGTAAACCATAATCATGACATGTTGACCTAGCAAATTCTTGCAAAGTTCGATTTTTCCTTTGAACCACACCGTTTTGTTGAAGAGTTCTTAGAGCGGAGAAATTATGAGAAAATTCATTTCCTTCACAAAAAGTTTCAAAAGCATTACTATCAAATTCTCCTCCATGATCACTCCTAATTTTAGAAATCAAGAAATCCTTTTCAATTTAAACTCTTTTTGCAAAACTAGAAATATTTTTCAAAGCATCATCCTTATGTTTTAACATCAAAATCCAAGTAAATCTTGAAAAATCATCAACTATCACAAAAGGCATAATAGTTCCCTAAAAAACTATCAATTCTAAAAGGGCCAAATAAGTCCATGTGTAATAGTTGTAGGGGTCTAGTAGTAAAGATCACATTGTTAGATTTGAAAGAAGACTTACGCTCTGTTTGGCATTGGGAATTGGTAGGAAATGATTTCGAATTCCATGATTTTAAATGATGGAAATGATTTCAAATTCTTAATTACGTTTGGAACCAAAATGATTCAAAATCATTAAAATTAAAATTTATGGTTTGGACTTTCACTATAAATGAAAAGAAAGTATAACATTTTACTATTATGCCCTTAATATTTTGTAGAGTATTATATTATTAATAATATAATATTTTAATATAAACTAGTAATTTTAACCATGTAAAACATAAATATTTAATAAAATCAATCTAAAACACTTGTCAATGTCACTTTTATTTTCAAAACTAAACTAAAAAAAAAAATTATAAATGTCTTGATTCATATATTAAAAAAAAAACTTTAAAATCAAACAATTTCAATTTATTTGTAGTAATGTGTGTTTTTTTTTATAACATAGTTATTTTATGATATGCAGTACTAAAAATAAAAGCAAAAGAATAAAAGAAGAAAAATATACAAAAAAAAAACATAAACATAAACATAAACATATAAGATCTGAAAGATATTGAAATATAAGAAAAGTTAAATACACCAAAAACAAAATAGAAAATCAACATTAGTATATATGAACGGTGATAAAAAAAACCAATGGAATGAGAGTTAATTTATATTTATTAGAATTAAAAATAAAAAAGAAAAAAGGAAAAAGCTATGACATTGGTTGAGGATGTACAAAACAAAGGAGATGGTGATAAGTATTTTTTTCCACCAAATAGGACAAAATCAAATTCGTTATGTTTAAACCTAAAATCCTCCCAAATCCGATCTATTTAGAACGAAAAATATTTTAACCAAAAACAAGTGAAATGATTTCAAATTCTTTTTACTTTATCTATCCAAACAAGTGAAAGGATTTCAAAACCTCCAAATCGGAGGTTCCAAACAAGGGGTTAGTTTCCTTACCCATTTGACAAGCATCACAAACTTATCTTTTTCAAATTTAAACTTGGGAAGACCTCTAACGAAAGAGTTCATGGAAATGTTTGAAATTAAGTAGATGCTAGCATGTCCTAGTCTTCTATGCCAAAACCAAGAATCATCATGCAAAACCAATAGACATTTTTGCAAAAATATTCTTCATTTAAATGCTTGGTAAAAATATCCGTTAATTGATTAATAGAGCTAACAAACTCAAGAGTAATACGACCATTTTGCATTCTTATAAAGTGATGACTAATATCAATGTGCTTAGTCCTTGAATGATATATAAGATTTTTAGTCAAATTTATAGTACTTCTATTATCACAAAATATAGGCACATTTTCAAACTTTAATCTAAAATCACAAAGAGTTTATTTCATCCAAAGAATTTGATAACAACAACTAGCAACTACAATATATTATGTTTCGATAGTGCATAAGGCAATCAAATTTTGCTTTTTACTAAACCAAGAAACTAAGGAACTCCCAAGAAATTGACAAGTTTCACTAGTACTCTTGCGATCAAGTAAACTACCCGCAAAATCCGTATCGAAATATCCTACCAAATTAAACTCAACATTTCTAGGATACAACAAACCTAAATCAATAGTTCCAAGCAAATATTTAAAAATTCTTTTAACGACATGCACATGAGATTCTTTACGACAAGATTGAAATCTAGCACAAACACATACACTAAACATGATATCGAGTCTACTAGCGGTTAAATAAAGTAAAGAACCGATCATACCTTTGTTGGGTTTAGTGCCCTGAGCTCATGAGTTTGTAATCTGTAAACATTTTATTTATTATTAATAAAAGTTATTTTATTATTTCTTTGCATTACAGATAATCCAATAAACTAAGATCCAAGGTTATTTAATGTAACTGTAATAGTATATATTTGATATACAATATATATGTAATATACATCGTATATATTTTATATACAATATATATAGTATATATTCAATATATAAGTGGATAATATTTCAGCAATAACCTAAATGGTCTATAGTATATGGATAAAGTTTGGTACCTTATCCTGGTAATACTATGGATACAGTCCACCTTGTAACAGTTACAAACGACTTTATCCAGGTCGTTCATGTAGAGACATGCGAGTCGGGGTATCCTATATAATGAGTTTGTATAAGACCAGACCGCGAAATAATTAATCATTGGCTCTAACACCGTTAGTCAATATATTGTTATCTCATAGGATAACCTGATAATTGGATCTTAATCCTAAGCGAATTATGGACTCCTGCTTATTAGGGATCGTCCTTCGATTTATATGGGTGAGAGTGGCCCGAGTTGCCGACAAAATAATCCTACCATTTTAGGGACGACACCAAGTGGGGAGCTAGAAACATACTACCCAAGATAGAATTCAATCCTTCCCGATTTTATGGAAGTAGATGAGTGTTCCCTTACATGCTAACTCTGGGACTTGAACAAGAGACCCCACCTTCTCACTAACTAGAGAGGGACTTCCGGTCATTGATCGGATCATAATTGGGTTGTTCTAGAGGAGCAATGCTATTTAAGGAGCAAGATGTAACTCAGCACTAAAACGGTAATTTGACCCGCTAGAGTTACGAGCAGTCGTGAATGATTGACTTGCCGTTGATGGTCGTACATCCATAGGGGACACGAAAATATTTTGCAGTGAGAAGAGTGCAACTGCGGGTCTTTAGTGGGAGTGACCTACAATTAATGAATGTTGGTTAACTCGGTTAATAAGTTTAATTGATTAATCTCGCATTGTTAGAGCTTCTGATATATAGGTCCATTAGGTCCTCTTGCCAGTTCACAACGGGTAAAACGAGGATCAAGAATTATGAAATAATTTGAAATGTTCAAATTATATAAGGGAATGTATATAATGTATATTAAATATATGTTAATTTTAGATAAAAATTCAAAATTAATGCTATGTATTTTGAGAGTGGAGGCTAATGTTATGGATGAGAAAAATCCCTATTTTATACATTAGGAATTCAAAAGAAGAAGATATCATGATGGTCTTGAGATTTCCCCTAAATTCAGGAGAACATATCCTATATCCAAAAGGATAAGATATCCTGATGGTCTTAGAATTTTCCCTCCATAAATATAATGGTAAGTTGAACCCTAAAGAAAAGGCTAAAAATCTCTCAACTCTCCTACTCTCTCGATCCGTTGTAATTGGATCCCATAATCTGGATTCTCGATCGAGAGACTTAGCGATGAAGATTAAGTGGTGTTGTCTCATTGGGTTTATATGAAGAAGAGTCTTCAGAGGTAAAATCCAAGATAAAAGAGTCTTCAGAAGTTAAATCCAAGATTCTTTCCTATTTTTTATTTTTTCTCTGTTTTAATTCAAAAGAAATTTAAGAACGCATTATAATACTTCTGCTCCGGGATTCACATTCCTATCATTTGGTATCAGAGCTCGATTTTTCGTTCTAAATTTTCTGTTGAAATTTATACAGATTTTGGTGGGTTTTTCACTGCATTATTAATGTGGGTTTGCAAATTGGACGTTTTCGAATTTTGGCATTTAGAATTGCAATTTTGTTTGATTTTGATCATGTAAGGGCCTGTTGTTTTGGGCATTCGTTTATGTATCGAGCCTGTAAGTTTGAATTGATCAAGAGGTGTTCAGGGCAACAGATTAGATATTTTTTTTCCAGAAAATAGGGAAGAAGACGAGGAAGTTATGTGATTGCAGCGCCATGGCGCTGCGCTTCTGTGCTGTAGCATCGCGACGCTATGCAGTGCCATGGCGCTGTGTGTGCCAAAGTATGCTGCAGTAGCGCCGCGACGTTTTCCATGATGGTTCCAAGGCATCGATTTACGGGTTCGAGCTGTTTCGAGTGTTTTTTTATTTCTTTTTAATTTTGCTTTCTTAAGATGCCAAAATTCAGTCCAATTTCGCTATTTAATTATTATGCATTATGAATGTGTATTTAATTAAATGTATAATACATTAAGTATGCCATTTAGATTAAAATCCCACTATATGTTAAAACATGATCATGTATTGTATTAATATAAGTGTTATATGAAGCATGATGTATTTTTTCTTGTAATTAATATAATTGTTTTGTTAATTAATGGAAAAATGAGTTGCACTGAGTATGACATTTCTTTAGTAAATATAATTGTTATGAATGTCATTTGATTCATGCCTATAAGTTTAATTATATTTGTAATGTTATATGTATGTTTAAAGCTTAGTATTGCATGTTTAGGGTTAATTAATTTGTTTTAAAAAGGGGTTTTAAATTAATTAATTAAACCTTACGTTTTTTTCCTAATAAGATTAGAGTTTTTTCTTAAAAAAAAAACATAGTTATAAAGTATTGCCTACAAAGGAACCTTATCTTAGCAAAGTTCTGTCTAGGTTGAGGTAGTTAAGCTGGCCGTTTAGGGAACACCTCTACCTGGAAACCGACATGGGGGTTGAATTAGTAAATATTTTATAAAAGCATGCAATAATGTTTTATTTTATTAAATCGTTTCATAAACTAAAAACATTAGTGTAAAACTATCTAATATAAACAGTTGTATTGGGGAAATGATTTTTAAGGAAAAATGTTTTAGCTGGTTTTTTCTTAAATAATAAACGCTAAGTTATAAAATACTTAGTGGGAGGATTACTGTATGTATATAACATACCATTATGTTTCATATACGAGATATGTATAATATATACTCTTTTTCCTCACGCTCTCTGTGAAGTTCACACTGTGAGAATCATGCTTGACCTCGTGGGGTCTTAGGAGCATCCTCACTTCGGAAGGTGTTTGCATGAGTCAATATCAAGGTGAATGGAGAAAGTATTTAAAGTAAGTGGAAGAATGTCGTGTGACAATACTTTATACGGTCTCCTTCATTAATTTGTATAGCAAGGGTTTCATGCTCGGCCTCGTGGCACCCTGGGAGCATCCTCCATTTGAAAGGTGTTTGTGACGATATGGCAAACTCTAAAAAAGGATAGGATTCTAAAGTTTTGGCGACGATATTTCTTACCTTCGGTGGACGTGTTTGGCGGAATTTTAGGGTCTAAAATGAAAGGGCTACACTTACAATAAATTATTAAGTTAGTGAATGATTTCTGAACCAAATGAAATGGTAGCTAATCATTATAGGGGGTAAGAGTTATCCTAGTATAGTGCTTAGTTGAGATAGTCTCAATTAAGTGGAGGAATAACTGACTACCCTTCGATGGCGGTTGTTCTAAATCGTTGAAGTATTAGTGAAAATTATTTAATTGGTAGGGTTGATTATTTCTTAATTTTCTAAATTTGATTGGTTTATAGAGTTTTTGCAAAGTTCTAATGTAAATAACTTGTTTGCTTGGCAATTATGTCTACGTCATTACTTCCACTTCTCGCCGCCAATAAACTGACGGGGGACAACTATCACATGGGGAAAACTAACTTTAACGTCATACTCGTAGTAGATGATCTCTACTTTGTCTTAATGGAGGCATGTCCAGAGGCCCCTAGACCTGACGCCACGAAAGCTGTTCGTGGTGCATATGATTGGTGGACAAAGGCCAACTCAAAGGCCCGAGTCAACATCTTGGCCAGCATATCTGATGTTTTGACTAAGAAGCATGAGACCATGATCACTGCACTCGAGATCATGGATTCATTGTGTGACATGTTTGGAAAACCTTCCTCATAAGTCTCGTATAAAGCTCTCAAATTCATGTCAACTTACAGATGAGGGAAGGAACATTTGTTTGGGAAGATGTTCTCGGTATCATGGTCCACTTCAACATGGCGGAGATGAATGACGTTGTCATCAATGAGTCCAGCCAAGTCAGTTTTATTCAGGAGTCTCTTTCGAAGAGCTTCCTTCAGTTTCGCAGTAATGCTGTGATGAATAAACTAGAATACAACCTGACCACGCTCCTCAACGAGCTCTAGACTTACGAGTCCCTCATGAAAAACAAGGAACCTAAAGGGGAGGCAAATGTTGTCACCTCCAACAAAAACTTCCACAGAGGTTCGACCTCTAAAAGTAAGCCTGGACCTTCTTCTTCGATTTTGAAGAACTTTAAGAAGAAGAAGGGTGGACAGGGAAATAAAATTGTCCCTATTGCTTTCTAGAAGGGGAAGAAGGCTAAAGTTGGAGCCAAATGAAAATGTTTCCACTGTGGTGTTGATCGGCACTGGAAAAGGAACTGCTTGAAGTAATTGGTCGAGAAGAAGAAAGCCAAAAAAGGTAAATTTGATTTACTCGTTCTAGAATATTGTTTGGTGGAGAATGATGATTCTGCTTGGATAATTGATTCGGGAACCATTAATCACATTTGCTATTCTTTGTAGGAAATTAGTTCCTAGAGGCAGCTGGAGGTCGGAGAGATCGTCTCTACTGTTGCGATGGGCAGCGTCAAGTTATTTTTTAACAAGTATAGATACATGTTATTAGATAATGTGTACATAGTTCCCCAAATGAAGAGAAATTTAATTTCTGTTGCTTGCTTACTTGAACAATCTATGTCAATCTCTTTTCTTTCTAATGAAACGTTTATTATTAAAAAAGATGTTTAAATTTGTTCAGCACAATTAGAAAATAACTTGTATGTACTAAAACCAATTTTAACTAAAACAATTCTAAACACTGAATTGTTTAAAACTGCAACAACACAGTCCAAAAGACAAATAATTTCTCCTAAAGAAAATGTCCATCTTTGGGATCTTAGGCTTTGCCATATTAATCTCAACAGGATTGAGAAACTTGTTAAGAGTGATCTCCTAAGTGAGTTAGACGACAACTCTTTACCAGTATGTGAATCAGACATTGAGGGTAAAAATGACTAAAAGGCCATTTACAACAAAATGTTATAGAGCCAAGAACCTTTAGAACTTGTACATTCAGACCTTTGTGGTTCGATGAATATTCGAGCTCGAGGTGGGTATGAACATTTCACCTCTTTTATAGATGATTATTCAAGATTTGGGTATCTTTACCAAATGCAACATAAGTCTGAAGCTCTTGAAAAGTTCAAAGAGTATAAGATTGAAGTTGAAAATTCATTAAGTAAGTCCATTAAAATATTTCGATCAGATCGTGTGATTACGCTGGTTTACATGCGTAAAAAGAAGGTTTTAGATGCTGTTTTTACTATGTTTTAACTTTGTTTCGGACTTTTTCTCGGTCGTTTGAGTTCCAATTCATGCAAAATTCATATATGATGGTTTGTGGTTGACTTATATTGTATTTATGACATTTTAGGACCATTTGGGAGTGCAAATTAATCAAAAGAAGCAAAAAGAAGGAAAAACCATCATGGGAGGCGCCAGGCGCCTGGGAGGCTGCAGAATTCCTGATTTTCTTCCAACTTTGCCCTTAATGAAACGCGTCTTCCAATGCGTTTTGGTGGTTCCAACCGATGCATACGTGTAGAAGAAGTGTTCCACTATCAGTTTGAGCACGATTTAGTCAGTCAAAGGAGTTGGAAATGGGTGATCCACCAGCGTTTTAGGACCTACCTAACCAATTCTGCACAGCTATAAATTCCAGCAGTTTCTCCACCAAATGGATCAAGCCTTGCTTCCTTCTCTTCATCATTCTTAGTGTTTCTTTGTTGCTTTCTAAGTACTTTTGAGTTGCTTTCATTAGTTGCTTTTAGTTTTTAAATCCTGAGCACTTTACATTCCTTTATTGAGCTTTGTTTTGTTTCCGTTGTTACTTAGTTATTTTCTACCTATTCAAATTTATAAAAATCCAGCACTTAGCTTATCTTTACTTTGCCTTTACTTTATTTTTAGTTAAGAGAATTGTGTTTTTGGAGGAAAGAGCACGTGACACTCCCCCTTGCTTGAAAGAGAAGGGCGAAGCTCTCAATCCCGAGCAAAACTCTCCGTTAGTTAACTTTTGTTTTTCACACATGCATTTCAATTTCAACCATTTTACTTGCTGTATTTTCTTCAATATGTCTTTCTAAATTCCCGTCTCTAGCCCGGTTATAGATAGTTAGCCTTTTGTTTCTAAAAAGGGTTGCTAAGAAGTAGTGTTTTTGCTTTCCACTCATTGCTCAACATGTTTTCCCAAAAAGTTAGGATTTAGAGAAGGCCACTGTAAGTCTTAACAAGTCAATACTGAAAAGGTTGCTTATTTGCATTGTTGCGTGGTTAAACCGAGGAGAGGAGCGCCTTAGACATAAGGGTTCCGGTTAAGTAGCCTAGACATAGGACCTTAACCCAAGGTTGCGACTATTTCCATCCTAAAACTAAGATATCTCTCATAATAGACATATTAGGGAATGTCTTAGGACTTTGAACTTGCTTAGACATAAGTCAAGTGAAAAGCATAGTCGTTGGTTCCTAAAGTAAAATGCATATCGTCCTTAGCGTATCCTTGACTCTTTGTTGGCTAACTTGAAGTAATTCGGGCTAGGTTTTACCATTATAAGACCAAATCCCAAATCCAAAACCATTATTTGTGACCACTTCCCATTTTACAAGAATCACTCATTTCAACGTTCACTATTCATTAAAACTTTAGAGTTTGGAAATTATTTAGAAGTCCTTGAGGATCGATACTTGGATACTTCATCCATTTTATATTACTCTGACAGGTGTGCACTTGCATCTATAGAATTGTTACCACGCTTAGTGCGTGCGTTCAGCATAACCTCAGTCATCGTGGTGGTGAGTACATTGACTTAAGATTTCAAGACTATATGATAGAACATGAAATTGCTTTCCAACTCTCATCACCCGGTACACCACAACAAAATGGTGTGCCAGAAAGGAGAAACAAAACCTCTTAAACATGGTTCGGTCAATGATGAGATATGATCAATTGCCTGACTCATTCTGGGGTTATGCAATGGAGATTGCAGTTTATATCCTTAACAATGTTCCATCAAAGAGTGTTTCTGAAACACCGTTTGAACTTTGGAGAGGTCGTAAACCTAGTTTAAGATACTTCAGAGTTTGGGGATGTCCAACAAATGTGATTGTGGCAAACCCAAAGAAATTGGAACTATGTTCAATGGTATGCCTATTTGTAGGTGGTTACTTCTTCGATCCTAGAAAAATAAAGTATAAATGCTACTTTTCTAGAAGAATACCACGTAAGAGATCACAAACCACGTCGTAAAATAGTGTTAAATGAAATTTCTAATGAAGCTATCAGTACGACAACAAGAGTTGCTGATACTGTTAGACCGTCAACAAATATTGTTGATGGAGCCAGTACATCGAGCCAACATCAAACTTCACAAGATTTGAGAGGGACTCGACGTAGTGGAAGGGTTGTAACTCAACCCGACCGTTATGTGAGATTAACAGAATCCTAGGTCTTCATACCTGATGATGGCGTTGAGGACCTGTTGTCTTATAAACAAGCAATGAAAGATGTTGACAAAGATGAATGGGTCAAAGCTTTGGACAAGGAAATGGAGTCTATGTACTTCAATTCCGTCTGAGAGCTTGTAGATCAACTTGATAAGGTAAAACTTGTAGGTTGCAAATGGATCTACAAGTGGAAGAAAGATGCCAATAGAAAGGTTCAGACCTTTAAGGCTAGACTCATGGTAAAAGGTTATACGTAGCAAGAGGGAGTTGATTATGAAGAAACTTTCTCTCATTTTGCCATGCTGAAGTCTATGCGCATTTTCTTAGCCATTGCCACATATTATGACTCTAAGATATGGTAAATGGACGTCAAGACAACTTTCTTGAATGACTATCGATGAGAGTATTTACATGGCTCAACTAGAAGGATTCATAGAACAAGGTCAAGAGCAAAAAGTTCGCAAGCTTAAGAGATCCATTTATAGATTGAAACATGCTTCGAGATCCTGGAACATAAGGTTTGACACTGAGGTCGAATCTTATGGCTTTGACCAAAACATTTATGAACCTTGTGTTTACAAGAAGGTCGTCAACAATACTGTAGCTTTCCTAGTTTTATATGTTGATGACATCCTACTCATTGGGAATGATATTTGTTTTCTCACCGACGTTAAAAAGTCGCTGGCAACACAATTTCAAATGAAATATCTGGGAGAAAGACATTTTGTTCTTGTGATTCAGATCTTTAGGAATCTCAATAACAAAACGGTAGCTATGTCTCAAGCATCGTATATTGACAAAATACTAGTAAGATATTCGATGTAAAATTTCAAGAAAGGGCTACTGCCTTTTAGACATGGGATTATGTTGTCTAAGGAACAGTGTCCGAAGACACTTCAAGAGGTTGAGGATATGAGACGTATTCCCTATGTGTCAGCTATGGGCAGTCTTATATACGCCATGCTGTGTATTAGGCCTGACATATGCTACACATTAAGGATTGCCAGTTGATATCAGTCCAATCTAGGACCTGCACATTGGACTGCAGTCAAAACAATCCTCAAATATCTTCGGAGAATGAGGAACTACATGCTTCTGTATGGTGCTAAGGCTTTGATCTTGTCTTGGTCTTTTTTTTTATCCGGAAAAAGATCTCAACTAACCAGGTATGGAAGCTATAACCTCACCGGGTACACTGACTCTGATTTTCAGACTGACAAGGATTCTCGGAAATCCACGCCAGGATCAGTGTTCACTCTTAATGAAGGAGTTGTAGTGCGGTAGAGTGTTAAACATGGGTGTATTGCGGACTCTACTATGGAAGCTGAGTATGTAGCTGCTTGCAAAGCTGCTAAAGAAGCTGTCTGGCTTCAGAAGTTCCTGACAGACTTGGAAGTCATTCCAAATATGTCTCTGACCATTACACTATATTGTGATTATGGTACAGTGGCCAACTCAAAGGAACCTCAAAGTTACAAAAGAGGCAAATGCATAGAGAGGAAATATCACCTGATAAGGTAGATTGTGTAACAAGGAGATGTGATCGTATCGGAGCACAATATTGCTGATCCATTTACAATGGCACTCACGGCTAAAGTGTTCGAAGGTCACATAGAAAATCTAGGTCTACTAGACATGTACCATTCAATCTAGGGCAAGTGGGAGATGTCATTGGGTATATTGTATGCCCTAGTTTATTACAATCTTTATGTACATCCCACTCGCTTTAGGACAAGTGGGAGATTGTTGGGTTTAGTGCCCTGAGCTCTTGAGTTTGTAATTTGTAAACATTTTATTTATTATAAATAAAAGTTATTTGTTTAATATACAGTTAATATATTTGATGAACCAAAATCCAAGGTTATTTAATGTAAGTGGAACAGTATATTTGATATACATTATATATTTAATATACAGTTCATATATTTGATATACAATATATATTCGATATACAAGTGGATAATATTCTAGTAATAGCCTAAATGGTCTATTGTACATGGATAAGGTTGGGTACCTTATCCCGCTAACAGTATGGATACAGGCCACCTTGTAATAGTTACAAACGACTTTATCCAAGTCGTTCATGTAGAGACATGCAAGTGGGGGTATCCTATACAATTAGTTTGTATAAGATTGAGCCACAAAATAATTAATCATTGGCTCTAACACTGTTAGTCAATAAATTATTATTTCATAGGATGACTAGGTAATTCGATCTTAATCCTGAGCGAGTTATGGACTCATGCCTATAAGAGATCGTCCTTTGATTTGTATAGATGAGAGTGGCCCGAGTTGCCGACTCAATAATCTTACCATTTTGGGGACGAGACCGAGTGTGGAGCTGGGAACATAACTACCCAAGATGAAATTTACTTATTTCCGACTTTAGGGAAGTAGATGAGTGTTTCCTTACATGCTAACTCCGAGACTTGAACAAGGGGCCTCACCCACTGGCCCAAGAGGGGCTTCCAGTTGTTGGTCGAACCATAACCGGGTTGTTAATTAAAGGAGCAGTGGTATTTAAGGAGCAAGATGCAATTAAGGGGTAAAATGGTAATTTGACCCAACCAGAGTTACAAGCACTCGTGAAGGATTGACTTGCCATTAACGATCGTACATCCATGGACACAAAAATATTATGCAATGAGAAGAGTGCAGTTGCGAGTCTTTAGTGGAGTGACCCGTAGTTAAAGAATGTTGATTAACTTGGTTAATGAGTTTGATTGATTAATCTCGCATCGTTAGAGCTTCTGATCTATAGGTCCATTAGGTCCCTTTGCTAGCTCACAACAAGTAAAACGTGGATCAAGAATTATGAAATAATTTGAAACGTTCAAATTATATAAGAGAATGTATATAATGTATATTTATACATCATATAAATATATGTTAATTTTGGATAAAGATTCAAAATTAATACTATGTATTTTGAGGGTAGGGGCTAATGTCATGGATGAGAAAATTTTGATAAAAGAAAATATATGAAAAATAATGAAATAGCAAAAATGTCAACATAGAATGCCCTCGACATGGGAATCATGGAAATCCATGTTTCAAAAAAGCACCCAAAACAACTCGGATGCCTACCATATGGGCATCCTAGGATACTCGGACATCTTGAGATACTCGGGTATCTGACATTTTCGTAAAACAAACGTGAGAATCCGAATGCACGTCTCATGGGAATCTTGGATTCCTATGAAACAAACGTCCCTTAAAGAAACAAATGCACTACATTTAAAACACTCAAGGATTGACTTGTTCGTTTGATACTCATTGGAGACATTATACAACCAGTATACAGTATGTTATGATATTCATAACGGTATATGAACTGTTAATAACCTAATTTCTAGTCGTCTGTTTAGAAGAAAATGAGTTTAGTAAGAAAAGACAATATGTACTAATTAATTAATTATTTACTTAAAGAAAGAAATTAAAGTTTGGTACTGAGTTTTATTTGGAACACATGTTTGCCTAAATCATAAAAGAATAAAGTATTAGAAATTCTCTTGATATTCTTGGGAAATTTGAACATATAGTAAAAAATATATTATCAAGTTGCCACATAAGGTATAAAGAAAACATGGCCTGTCACTTTGGGTATTTAACAAGTTAGAGTTGCATATGAAAATTTATCATATGTGTTGAATAAACTTTAATGTTCCTATTCACTGCTCGTTGGTTCTCAAGATTAAACAGACATCCAAGTCTATATTAGGAATGATAAAGGGACATAACTGGAATTGTCAAATTATGTACTATTGAGAGCTTTAGTATTTTAGAACAGTTATTTATAGCCTATTTGTTACGACTTCTTGAAATATTTAACAATATTGTATAAAGTTTTAAGAAATTTACTCTCGTTGAGGGCATCATATTTGATATAGGAGAGATATTTATTTCGGGATATCTTAAAAGCCGTCATAATAATTTCTAGTGACTGAAAATATTATGAAATGTGATGGATGAGGAAGATAAGGTCTAGGACTTTGCTAACTCCTTTAAGGATTTACAAAGCTAATAAGTAATACATATTTTCAAGCAACTCTGAGATGTGTGTTGCTCATAAAATGATTCAAAACTCCAACATATGTCTTTTAAGCATAAATGACAAAACTTCTAACTCTATTTTAGAGTTACCAGAGATGGATATAAAGGATGATTTCTCAATTATACGCTTGTATAGTTTTGAAACTTTTGATCTAGTACCACAAGGTTTCAAAGGTTTACATTCATATGTGATCTCGATAAGGAATTAGTTTCTATCGTAGTTTCATAATTTTCATGAAATAATGATATTATCACATGCAATGTCTTAAGGTAATAAGAGTAATAATCATGAATAACAAGTTAAGTGGGAGTAAATTTATTTCCTCGGTATAATAGTATGTCGTAATATGTCTACGATATAATAAGATTTTGTTAGAGGATGAAAACCTCTATGGACATATCTCTTTTATATTTGTGAAAGGATATTGTAAGATCAATCTCAAGTAACATAGATCGTTCATAAACGAGTTATGTTAAAAGGCTTTGCAAGTTCTCTCGCATAAAGATTTATGTACTAGGATATATTGAAATCATTAAGGGCCCGTTTGAAAACCAATTCTGTTTTTAGTTTTTGGTTTTTGATTTTTCTTGTTTTTGGTTTTTAGTTTTCTGTTTTTTAAAAACAAAACCATATATGTTTGATAACTAGTTTTTATTTTTTGTTTTTAAAAAACAGAAAACAAAACATGTTTGATAACTATTTTTGGTTTTTCATTTTCAAAATACAAAAAACCAAAAATCAAATAGTTGTTTGATAACTATTTTTGATTTTATGTTTTTTAAAATAAAATGTATAAAAAATTATTTTTCTAATATTATTTTAACTAATATATGTACGTGCCTAAATCTATTTTAGGTTGTTCTGAATATCTAACATCCTTGTAACCGCTCTAATGACAACGAGATAAATGTTCAAATATATATAAACACATCAAAAAATAAACAAATCCATCATCACCAATATTCATATAACAGTACATTTACTCTTAATGTTTACTAATAATGACTCATTTAGTGAACATAAGATAACAAAAATTAGCAAGAGTAACAATCCACCTCGTGCTTGAGTTGCCCTCAAAAGTTGATCGGCAATTCGATCCCTCACCAAAGCCACATGTTTGAGTTGATTTTGACACACATCTATCTGAATAGGTGTCTGTGAAAGGTCACCTCCATGTTGCATGTTTTCTTCTTCAATGATCATGAATTCTCGAGCATACATTAAAAAGTTCATCATTTCTACCATGTAATTTATTAAAAGTATGAATTGTACAATATATTAGAGGTATATATTTTTACGTGCTAATAGGATATGAAGACATTTGCTTCAAAATAGGAAATCGAGCCTTTAATACCCCAAAACATCTCTCTATCATATTGTGAAGTGATGAGTGTCGATAGTTGAATAACTCTTCTTTACCTCATAGTTGACATCCATCTTCTTGAAAATCACGTAAATGATATCTTTCTCCACGATAAGGTGATAAAAATCGAGGCATATTAGTGTAATCAAAATCAACAAGATAATATCAATATGTTCAATAAGAAATATTATCAATAAAACAATAATAATATACAAAAGTTACTATTTAAATACATAAATACGCATACCTCTTGTGGGCATCAGAAATTTATTTGCAGGACCTCTAATACATTCCAGAAATATTCGAGCGTCATTTGCTGTTCCTTTCCAACCAAACATGACATATGTAAATCGCATATCAAATGAGCAAACACACATTATATTCCATGTGGGGTTTGTTTTTCTACCATGATATGGAATTTGCTCATCTTGTCGAATGGATGCACTTATGTGAGTTCCATCAATTGCACCAACACAATCCTATTCAACAAAAGTATGTATTTCAAACTATTTTCACTCAAATAATTTGCTCGTAAAATAATAACTAATTAAAAAAATTACCTTAAAAAAAGGTAATATTTAGACCTTAACATAACTTATGGAGCGACAGTGTCAAATTCCACTGGACAAATAATCATGGTTCCAAGCTCGCAAACTTTTTTTCAAACTTGATTAAAATATCGATAGATTGTCTGGCCAGAATGTTGGAATCATTCTGCTACTATGCGGTACATCTCGTTATGTGAAATGGTGAGCAAAAATATAGCAACTTTTTCTTGAAGAGTCAAATACCTAGAAGCTCTTAGATTAGTGGTGTTTTTTTTAACTCTTCACAAAACGCTATAAATACATCTTTTTTCATCCCAAAACAATCAAAGCATCTTGTATCGCTAGCATTTAACAATTCAACCACATAATCATGACCTCTAAGTGTAGAAGTTCTGCAAGGTCGTCTAAGCATTTGTGCTTTATAAATTCTTCCCTTATTAAATGAAAAAATATCAATATATCTTCATCCTCATATTCATCTTCTTCAAGCAAGTCCATCACATTATTATCAGAAAGTAAGCAAGCTTCAAAAGCAGTATAATCTAAATCCATAATTAATACCTGTTTTAATCATGTTGAACTTACATAAATTAGTAAAAAGGAAAAAATGACTAAAATCTTTCAAACACGAAGGATAATAATGAACCAATAATATATTAACTAGTCAACAATAACAAACTCAAAGTCTTTCCTTGCACAAAATACGTACCAACAACACATCAACTAGTGATCAATAGTAACAAACTAAAAGTATTCCCTTGCACAAAATACGAACCAACAATATATCAACTAGTCAACGGTAACTCTACAAGTTTTTCCTCGACAAAATATAACAAATGACATAAAATTAAATCAAAGGTGGTTAATAAATTCTCTCCTTCTTGATTCAGGAATACCCAAGAATGCTTGTCTCCAAGATTTGTCCTCAAGCAAATGTTTCAATATTTTGGTATAGGCTTTATCACCAATATCTACCATGTTATTTAAAATTTCTAAAAATATGCTCAATCTTCATCAATACAATATTTTGCTTTTGATGAAGTCTCATTAATGCCAGCTGATGAAGAACCAATAAGTCTCTTCTCAAGTATATCATTTCTTCTCTTTGAATTCTCGACATAAGCATCTACGAAAGATAACATAGTTTCGCTTATTGCTCCTCTATTTCTTTTAGACTTCTTGCTCATGCTACTTTGACCAAAACATTCACTGCTTATAGGAGCATTACTTTCACTTTTAGTTTCACCTTCGGAATCTGATGGAATTTTTTATGATGGATGAGAATGACATCCTGTTGCCATTGTATCTCCATAAATTCTCATCAACTTCTCATATTGTGGACAACCATTCATTTTGAACTTCCTAGCTCTCTGTTAACCTATAAAAATTAACCATTTAACACTTTCTATAGAACATTCTATTTTAAATAGTAAAAAAAAATGATAATAATAAGAATAAAAATAGTACCTTAATAAGATCGCTCCATTGCTCTTCTTCCAAAGTAATAGTTCCCAATATTGGATCCCAACCTTTTCCCGTAATATCATTCAATAGACTTTTGAAATCTTTATAAACTTGTCTAAGATTGTTGTACTTGTTTTTAATTTGATTATGTATATAGTTGTACCTTGTCTTAGAAAGGAGTTGTTCCTTCATGCAACTCCAACTAGTTTTAGTAAATGTTGTAGTTGGACGATTTCATTTCATAACTTCTTCATCCATCAAATCTATAAAGATTGATTCATTTTTGAAATACCACGGTCCATCATATTTTGATCCATCAATTTGAGTAACATCATCAGTACAGATGGGCTTCATGGTAGTCTTTGATTCGCTTTCATTTGCTCTCAGCATCGTAAATATCAGTTCTGGACAAAAATCAAAGCATCAAGTTGACCTTTCTTACATTTATGTCCACCAAATTTCATCAATCTTAAACAAAAAGTCTTCCACTTCCACCAATAAAAAGTTTTAGCTATAGATCATTCTTAATTCCTACGAACATGGGATGAGATTATGTTTTGTATCTTTTTCTTTTTCTTCCTTATTTAGGAGATTGGAAGTTGGCTGAATATTTCAATCCCACTCTCTCTCCATCATCCTTTAAGAATCATCATGCAAGATAGAAATAACAAGAAATGAAAATAACAAGAAACACCACAACTACCTGATTCCTAGTAATAAGGTAAAGGTTCAAAGACAAAAAATTCAAATGATACAAACAAATCTACACATCCATGAATTCCTATAAGAGAATAGAGAACAAAAGGAAAATGAAAACCCAAAGAACTACACACAAGTCAGAGGCTAGATAAACAAAAAAGAAAGTTGATAAAAATAGCTTCCTCTGTTAGGAAGTGGGACGAATAACAAAGGAAAAATGGGAGGAATAACACCAACTCAACTTTCGCTTAATTGCAACTAATTCTTAGTCTAAAATCAGTAATGTAAACTTAAATGGAAAATATAGTAGAGCGTAATAACTTAAAGCTTAAGAAGATAATGATCCACAACTGAGAATGCCTTCAGAAATTTGGAATGCACAGATTATCTGAAAACTGATAGGACTTGGCCAACCAAAAACTGTGACGATAAGATGCATATTCTTGAATTCAGCAGATGAAATAGAAAGAGAGTCTCCTAAAACCGAATCACTGAAGCAAATTTCAATCTTACTAGAAGGGTGTCTCGGTTAGCCCCTCTCTTGAAGTTGCATCGAAGTTATACCACTCATAAGAAATCTTTAAATACTAAGTAAAGTCATCCAGACGAGTGGTAGAACAATAAACCTCATCAACGCCAATAAAATCAAACCAGCACAACCTTATCACCTGAAGACGTGACATACACAAGCATACTAGTCACAACAAGCTCGAATCAATTAATTTATTGACTCCATTACACCTCAAGAAAGAAAGGGAAACAAAAATCCATACATTTGAAATCCACACATTTCAAAAGTCGTAGATTTTTCAAACAAACCAAAAAACAAAAGGAACAAAGAAAAATCAAGAAATTTCTCAAATGCTCAAATGCCCCCTCCATTATAATAAAGAAACCTACATTGAAAATCACAAAACAGAGCAGAAAGAAAGTAGAAATTAATGGAATTACAAAACACAATAGTGATATCCGACACTGTCTCATTATTTGAATGAAGAAGTCAAAAAAATCATAAAGGGAAACAAATATTATAAAAGAAGAAGATGAAGCTTTAGAACTAACTACACCCAAGAAGTAATCGAAAATATTGGATGAAGGAGAAGGGTAAATTAAGAATTGCAAAATAAGAAAGTTATGGGTTTGTTCTTCCTCCTAAAACTATTATTTATTACATTGATTAGTAATCCACCTTAAGCTTAAAACAGTGGAAGAAAAACGATGAATAGGAATTGAAGAAATCTCCAAAAACAGAGACATTAAAGTTTCGAAATCGATTCAATCCAAAGATGCAAAACTCAGAAATCAAAAATCACTAACAAATCCGGCCCTAATCAGAAAAAAAGTTTTGAACATCACTCCAACCATGAACTCATGAAATCCTTAACCTAAACATGCAATTACAACAAGAAAGAAAGGAAACGACCAAACAAATTGAATATAAACTCACCTGAATGTGGAAGAAAACTCAGGAAAGATCAACGAGCTTCGAATTGTCGAAGGAGCTATGGGTTGTCGAAGGAACTCTGAGTTGTCGAAGGTGTTCTAGGGCTTGCGTGCTCACTATCTAATTTTAAAAACGAAAACCAGTTTTTGAAAACTGTTTTTCAGTTTCCAAAATTTCTTCAAATTTCTAAAAACGTTTTTGAAAATTCAAAAACCATAAATTCAATTAATTGTCAAACACCCTTGTTTTTTAAAAACCAAAAGAAAAAAAAAACAAAAAACCAAAAACCAATGGGTTTTCAAACGAGCCCTAAGTGAAGACAAACTCAATTTCAATAAAGGTCTCTCTTGAATAAATAAAATAAGAATTCATGCTTAAAGTTTGTATGCTTCCTTTTTACCATTCATATCAATAATATAAGACAATTTTTTATAACTCCTCATTGGATCCAAATAGTTATAAGTTTCTTAACAAAAGGATACATGCCTGGTCATCAAAATCAAATCCATTAGAGATCATAATGTTGGAAAATTTAAATAAATCTCAATTCATAATTATTCTATAATAAAAGCCATAAAATTCTAGAACAATCAAGACCAAGATCTATAAAGAGATTAGAATTACCTGGAACCATTAGATAAATTGACCATGAACTACCATGAACTGCAAAAAGTTGTGGTTTGTGGTATTCCTCAACTATGCAACCCGGACCAAATATGGGCAATACTCTCTATTTGTGGGGAACAGGAGACTCAAGAAGCATAGTGTATTGGGGACCATAACCATATATTTATAGGTTAATCCTAGGGTTTCCCATAATCCCCTAACATTAATGGGCTGGTTTCTACACAAGTCACACCACTAAATGAGAAGTCATGGGCCAATAATCAAGATTACTCATATGCCCATTAAATAGCCCAAATATAATTGCTTTTTAATTTGTTATCGACATATGAATTAATAATGAAATTAATTCCAACAATCTCTCACTTGGATAACAATTTTCTTTACTGACAATTATATTAATTTATTCTTTAGTGCACAACTCAATGCTATTAAAATAAACTTCCCTTTAATAACAATCCGGTCCATCTCGCATATTGATGAGGAACCAAAACAGCTTTTGTCACATGTATAGTTGCGACTCAACCTTCAATGATTAACACACCAAATATACTTAATGACATGGATCAAGTGTGGAAGAGCAACATGAGAATTACATGTGATGTAATCTAAACATGTGTATTCTCGATCCAACTTTATTCTTTAAAGATATCAAAATTTATGCTTTCTAACTTCACATTTATATGAGCATTATGCTCGTAAAACTTTTGTGAAAGTCCTTAATGAGCGGATCCACAATGATGAAGTTGGATTTCTTTAAACAAAAATACTCTGAAATTTCTTTATCAACTAAAGCTTAAATATTCATACCAAAGCTTTTGCTGCTATAATATGGAAAAATACAAATATTTGTCAGAACAACCTAATGATAAAATTTGACAATCATATTCTTAAGTTTGTTGCCACATACAAAGTGTTATGAATACAAATTTTAATGGCGAAAGAGACTAAAGTGACTCTCTACCACGAGATACTAGTATCCTTTAGCCTATTAATGAATATATAACCTCAAAGGTGGGTCTAGATGGCAACTATTAATGAATACGGTCATTCTGACAAAATGCGGAAGCGAAAACAAATAAACATTAAATCAACGGAAAAACCTCTTTATTTAATTTGATCCTATGGCAAAAGATAACGACAAGTCCAACTTTGAAAAAAATAACCTACACTATAATAAAGTCAAAGAATAACTACCACAACTAACTAAGTTCTCATAAGCTAGAAACAATGGAAAATACTAAAGATTTCAACTCCTCATGCCAGAACGCTATTCCTCAATCACTATCTGAGCAGTCACTTGAACCTTCATCTGAAAACATTTAGAAAAAACAAAAAAAATGAGTACAAAAATACTCAATAAGCAATTTCTATATCGAATTTCGAAGTTCATTTTCCTTTCAAAACATTCGTAAACAAAAATACAAACAAATCAAAACTTATAAAGTCCTTTAAAATATTTAATACAATTTTCAAAACTCTCAAAATAAACTAGATTTTCGGAAACAAAGTCTTTAAATAAGGTAAAATTTCCAGTCAATGAAAACAAACTTTCATTCTTTCAAAACAAACTTCCATTAATTCAAAACGAACTTTCATTTGATCAAACTTCAAATCCTTCAAAACAAATTTTCTTTCAATCAAAACTTTCAAAATTCATTCTAAAACATTTGGCACAACTTTCAAACATTTGAATAGCTAAATCATTCAAACATTCAAAACAATCTTACATTCATTCATACTTTCAAAATCAGGGTGGAAGGTTGCATTATTTGGGTAGCCTACAGAACATATGTGGTTACCCGTCGGTAACACCAATCAATCAGAAGCTTCTATCAGAGTTGTCGAATTAATATCGACCAGAACAGAGTTGTCGAAATAATATCGATTAGAACAGAGTTGTCGAAATAATATTGACCAGAACAAACAGAACTGTTACTTAAGTGTGAGGTCATGTGAGTGAATAACACACACATGAATCTTCGTTCTCAAGGAATGCCAAACCACAAAACTGCATTCTCACAAATAAGCCAGAACAGAAATCCATCAATTCCAAATTAGGCTACTACCCCAAATAAGCAAAATGTTCCTCAAACAAAATCATGGCATATCCGGATAGCCCTATCAAATCAATCAAAATATCTTTAAAAAAATGCAAAACAAATACTTACTTTCAATATTAAATTAATTCAAAACATTGAACTAATTTAAAACAAACTTTATCAATCCTCTAAAACATGATTTCAAATATTTCACAAATAAACAAAATATCAATTTCAAACCTTTAAATAAATCTAAACAAAACTTTATCAAATCATTTAAGAATACTTCAAATACTTTGCAAATAAACATAATTTCAATTGCCAAATTAGTTTTCAAATCCACAATAAAACTTCAATTTCATGTGCAAGATATCTACTTTTCGAATGGATATGGTAAATCACTTACAATACTTTTCGAAAGGATACGGTAAATCACTTACAAACACTTTTCGAAGGGATACGGTAAATCACTTACAACACTTTTCGAAGGGATATGATAAATAACTTACAACACTTTTCGAAGGGATATGGTAAATCACTTACCTCTTTCAGAAATCCTACGAACTTAATTAACTTCTTCCTTGGTAGTTGTCAACTAAGAGGCCTAGAAACAACCAATATCCAAAATCAATCCTTAAATCATATCCAAGGATTTAAAATTCAACCAATTACTAACCAAATCTTATCTACCCAATTTTCCCATTCAAAACACTTTTTTATGCAAAATAATTAGGAAATTATGGATTTGGGGCTACAAAACCATATCTGAAAACTGGGTTAAAAAGCCTCTAAAATCAACAATAACAACCTTTAAAAATACAAGAATTGGTATAAATTAATACGAACTAAATGTACAAAAAATTTCTCAACAAAACAAGTTTAAAAGCCTTATAATCAATTGAAAATTTAGGGATTTTAAATCTGGAAAATTTTATGTTTTATAAAATAAAACTTCCAAGAAATTTCCATAAAACAATTAACAATTTACTGATTTTTATAGAAAAATCAGATCTGAAAACTGTATAGAAAACCTTTAAAACTTGGTAAAAACAGATAATTTTTCATGTAAAAATCATAACAACAAACTATAATTTATATGATACAAATGGGTAAACTTTTTATGCAAAAAGAGTCTCAAAATAGCCCAAAAATAGTCTCATACACAAAAAGATTCAAACCAAAAATTCTGGAAAATTTTTAGGGTAAAAAGGCCTTACAATCTTATATTCTAAAAAACAAAGACCTGAAAACTTTTCTCAATAATCTGAATTAAAGAACTACAAATCAAGAAAATAAAACTTAAACAATGAGGAAGAAAAACTTACCGCTCTTTGAGAGAAAATACCAAAACTCTTCTTCTTTTCTTTTCTTTTTCTCTTTGAGAGAAAACTAGGTTTAGCAGTTTAAGAAAAATAAAGTCTAGGGTTTAAGGGCTTTTATAACAAACCTTAATAAATCCTTATTTAAAAAGGATAATAAAAAGATAAAGATTTAATAAAACTCTTTCTTTTTATTTTATTAAATTCTAAGAACAAATTATCTCTTAAAAATAATTTTTAAAACAAAAATTTATATTTTTGAGAAAATAAAGAAAACAACTAAATAAAAATAATAATTTAAATATATATATATATATATATATATATATATATATAAACCATTATGCTAGAAAACTTAAAAACATATAATTTTTCATGTAAAAATCATAACAACAAACTATAATTTATATGATACAAATAGGTAAACTTTTTATGCAAAAAGAGTCTCAAAATAGCCCAAAAACAGTCTCATACACAAAAAGATTCAAACAAAAAATTATGGAAAATTTTTAGGGTAAAAAGGCCTTAAAATCTTTTATTCTAAAAAACAAAGACCTCAAAACTTTTCCCAATAAACTAAATTAAAGAACTAAAAATCAAGAAAAATAAAACTTAAACAATGAGGAAGAAAAACTTACCGCTCTTTGAGAGAAAATACCAAAACTCTTCTTCTTTTTTTTTTGCTTTTTCTCTTTGAGAGAAAACTAGGTCTAGCAGTTTAAGAAAAATAAAACCTAGGGTTTAAAGGATTTTATAACAAACATTAATGAATCCTTATTTAAAAAGGATAATAAAAAGATAAAGATTTAATAAAACTCTTTCTTTTTATTTTTTTAAATTCTAAGCACAAATTATCTCTTAAAAATAATTTTTAAAACAAAATTTATATTTTTGAGAAAATAAAGAAAACAACTAAATCAAAATAATAATTTAAATATATATATAAACCTTTATGCTAAAGAACTTGCAATACCTTTCAACATAGTTTTTTTTGTGAATTCTCAATGTTACTTGAGATTGATCTTACAATATCATTTCATAGTATAAAAGAGATATGTTCATGCAAGTTTTTATCCTCTAACAAGGCCTTTATTATGTCGCAGACATATTATACTAGGAAAACAAATATACTCCCACTAAACCTGTAATTCATAATTATTACTTTTATTACCTTCCGATATTACATGTGATAATATCACCATGTAATGAAAATTATGAAATTACAGATAAAAATTCTTCATTGAGATCACAGATGAATATAAAACTTTTGAAACTTTGTGTTACTAGATCAAAAGTCTCCAAAATATACAAGCTGATTGATTTCATAAATTATACAATTAAGAAACCAATCTTTATATTCATCTGACACAACTCAAAAAACTTATAAGTATTGTCATTTACTTGAAAGAACTTTTAGAGAAACCATAGAAAATATCTCTAAAAATTAATGTCAGCCTTAAGAATTAAAACCATAACAACTAGATGAACCTTATATTTATTAACATTGCATTTTAAAAGCAATATAACAAAATGTTAAATATCTTCGTTGTTTGTTGTTCAAACACATTCTTTATGACATTCATTTTTCCTTTTAAGAGATAAAACTTTGTTTGACGGTAGAGAATATACTCTTTTTTTATCAAACTTAAATCTTTATAATATATTTCTCATATCTCTTCTACTTACTTTAATGACATTTTTAATGATGTTGAGTTTATTTTACTAAAATGAGGAGAATTTTTATTCTTTACTAATATTGTTATAAAGAGAAAATAACTAAATTTCTCTTAAATACAACAGTCTTTACTTTATCTTCCCCCCAAACTCAACATCCTTAAGAATTTTAATATCTCATCCACATCAACTTTAAGTGGGAACTAACTTTAGAAATTATATATATTAAAAAGATAGTGTAACTAGAGCGACGACTAAAAACCTTAAGTCCAAGTCTCGTGAAACCTGGAATTGCAAGTGATTTTAGTTGTTTTTTATTTGGTACACCACTTAAACTTTTTTATAACAACCTTGAGTGCTTTCTCCAAATAGACTAAGGGTAAGGAAAAAATGATTTGTCATACTTCTTACCACACCTTTTTGAGCTTTGAATCATTTTATAAGCAACATATATCTCAAGTTTGCTTGAAAATATATATTATTTATTAGCTCTCTAAATCCTTAAAGAAATTAGCAAAAGTCATAGACTTTATCTTTCCAATTCATCATATTTTATAACAATTTCATTTGATACGAATTGATATGATGACTTTTAAGATATCAAGGAATAAAGACCTCTCATATATCAAATATTGATGCCCTTAACGAGAGTAAACTTCTTAGTACTTTATGCAATATTGTTAAACATTTCAAGAAGCCATATTGAATAGGCTTTAAATGACTGTTCTAAAATACGAAAGTTCTCAATAGCACCGATGTTGCATCCACACAACTATGTTGACAATGCGTGCAAGTATACACGAATAGTCAATTGTAGTACGTAACGAGATCGTATCAACAGGGATTTTTGGTTTATATTTTAATGATAAAAGCAGATACCAACAATTAAAAAAATATACAGAGTTGAGTATGAATATTATCTAGAAGAATTAAAACAAAGGAATAACAGGACGACAGAACGTTGCAAGAGACAATAGTTTCAAGGCTATCGACACAAGGAAATAGCAGCACATGAAGCGATAATGGGGGCTAAAAGAAATGAAGGTGGCAGGGGAGATTCAGTATACTTTAATACATTATCAACCTATACTCTAGTGTAGCTAACATTTATTAGTGCCCAGTTCGACTCGGTTCCCTTCCAAGACACCCCAAACATGAGTAAATACAACTTCCATTGCTAAATACCCAAGCAATAAATCCAAACTATAAGCATGATTAGGGGACCCCATTCCTGAGTATCCGTATAGCTATAGAAAAGTGCTAATCATAAGCAAAACAAATCAGCACCCACAAGCCCTTTCGGGTCAATATCGGAGCTAGCATACACGAAGCAGCGGCCAACAGTAATGCGAAGAATTGTGAAATAAATTCAGATTTGCTTAAAAATAAATGTAGCATTCTAGAGATTCGGTTTCAAGTCAGTTACAGCGTGTGAACCTCCCCCGAAATGGGGTTTAGCTCATAATGGGTGAAGAAAACAAAATGGAAGAAGAAGAAATACAACTCATAGTAGAAAATTAGCTAAATGACAGAGAAAAAGAGTAGTTAGCGCAAAGCAGCAGACGAGCTTCCCCCTTCTGGCGTTAGCTCTCCTCCCCAAAATGGGTATATTTCCTCCCTTGGTCTTTTTAGCTCTCAAATTTTGTCTCCCTTCGGATCTGAGTGTCTGTCGGCTAGGACAAACTTTCCTTTAAATATCGGGTCCCGTTTTTAGGGCACCCGACTGGGGATTGTACGGACATAAGTGAATCTCGTGTTTTTGAATTAACTGTACGGACACCCATGCCCTGATATCGCTATGCTCCAGCTTTTATTTGCTCCAACTTAACAATGTTTTGGCTTTTCCTCTCTGGTTCCGCACTTCTTTCTCTTCTCGGCCCCTCCTTAAAAACCTGTGCAAAAGAACCACAAATACGAGAGTTTATACTGTTTTTTGCCAAAGTTCTGAAGACTATTTGTGCAAATCTGACTTGTGGGTGCTGATCCGGTTTGACATGCTACATTTGTTTCTCTAGCATGCAATTAAACACTATTTGTGCTAATTATGACCTAAAACCGACACACTTTGATATTTTAATGCACATGTTCACCCAAATAAACACTAGAATAACTCTCTTTTTGAGAGTTCTCAACCGACAATTCCAATTCCTTGATCATTCTTAATACAGACTCGAATGTCTGTTTAATCTTTAGAACCAACAAGCAAATAATAAAAACACCAAAGTCTATTAAACACATAAGATAAGTTTTCATGTGCAAGTCTAGCTTGTTAAATACCAAAGTCAGAAGCTATATTTTCTTTATATTTTATGTGGCAATGTATTTGGAACATATATATATTTTTTATATGTTCAAATTTCCCAAGAATATCAAGACAAGTCCTAAGCTTGATTCTTTTGTATTTTTATGCAAAAATATGTTCCAAATAAACATTAGTACAAACTTTAATTTCTTTCTTTAAGGAAATAATTAATTAATGAGTACATTTTGTATTTTCTTACTTAACTCGTTTTCTTTAAAAGAATATGGTCAAAAATTAGGTTATTAAGAATTCAATTATCTACCTGTATAATTATCATAACCCACTACATACAACTACATACTAACTGTATAATGTCTCAAATAAGTATAAAAAATACAAGTAAATCCTTGAATGTTTTAAATTTTGTGCATTTGATCCTTTAGTGTACTCACTAGTGTTCCTTTGTTCTTTATCAAAAATTTAAATTATATTCCTTTTGTTCTTTTCAGAACAATCTTAATTATCTCCTCATTAAACGAAATCCCCAAGTTTCTCCCACTTTTCAAGATTCTATTTAACCTTAGAGGAATACTGATTAGTGAAAAGTAGAAATATTTCCTTTAAATTTAAAAAAAATCCATGCAACTTAAATCAACTAAAAATATTTCTTAAATTCATAATAAGGTAATGAATTAATATTTAACAATGACTCATTCAACAATGAAACATGCTCGAAATTAACCTTAAGTATTTATAAAAATACATTATATTTAAACTCAATGAGGACAACAAGATACCTAACACAACATTGATAGCTTTCCTTTGGGCCGACAATATCAACTTGCAAGTGGTACTCTCAATGTGGTGATTAAACATTGATAACCAATCCTGTCAAGTGAAAGCCTTCCTTTGGGCCGACAATCACCCACGTGACATAACTTTATATTATCCATGTTACTATCTGACTATATGTGGACCTGTTATTTAGCCAAACTAAAGTCTTCCTTTGGGCCGACTACAGAGTGCATAATTACACAGGCCCACAAACATCTGATAATGTTGAAAGATATCAATATCAGAAATCAGAGGCTACTTTGGGAACATGATTCATCAAATTAACACCAACCAAAAGAATCAGACAATTATGCAACATATGTAACTTTAATTATTATTAATTCTTATCTTTATGAAAATAAAATTACCAAAATTATTTTTAGAATTAATAATAATATCTTTATATGCATAATTTAATAATGGGAAAAGTAATCTAAATAATCTATAGATCCAGAAAGAAAAATAATCAAAACAAGATTGCCTAAAAAGGAATTTTATTGATATTTTAACTCATTAACAACTCGACATAGCCTACAGAGCACTAATTGTAGCGCACAATAATCAAATATCAATAATTCATCCCATAATTGGAATTGTATTTGTTGTTTGGCCAAATTGTGATCTTCTTTCGGCCGATCACAATTCGCATAATCAACAATACTAAAATCTCACAATTTATTTATTACTTAGTGTTAACTGTTTCCATACAAAAATAAAATACTTAATTTATTTTCAACAATTAACAATAATATTCATACATCAAAACATACATAAGAATTTAAAAATTGTGCCAAATATTGATAAATTGTTAATTGATTCATCCCAATCAACGATCTTTAAGTAGCACAACATAAAAGAGAAATTAAATCGCCCTCCATATTTAAATGTGGTAAGATATCCACAATAGAATATAAATTGATAACTAAATAAATAATTATTAAAAATTAAATAATTAGCCAAAAAATTAAAAAAAAAAAGTAATATATCTGTAAGTAAGTTGCAGTGCGCCAAAGGCCACTGCAACATTTCACAATTAGTTGGTGTTAGGGCACTATCTTCTAGCCCCATCTGTTATCTTCAAGCGACGCCTTATTGGAGTGCCACAATTTCTTTAATTTTTTCTTTTAACGAAAACTAAAGATTCACCCTCATAACTAATTTGTTAATAAAAAAAATTAAACTTTATCAACTTAGTCAGGCATAAATTCGAACAATTTTCAATCAATTAAGAATTTTAAATGATGTAAAAATTGTTCAACATCTTATCAATCCAAATAAGTCTAATAACATGTTGTTTAAATAAATAAGTTATTAAAAGAACAACATGCTTGAACTTAACTCTTAAAGATCCAGTAATCATCCATGCAAAACCATGCTCTGATACCACTTGTTGGAAAATTTAAATAAATCTCAATTCATAATTATTCTAGAATAAAAGCCATAAAATTCCAGAATAATCAAGACCAAGGATCTAAGTATGGAATAAAACCAAAATCTATAAAGAGATTAGAATTACCTGGTGGTGGTTTGTGGTCTTCCTCAACTATGCAACCTCGACCAAATATGGGCAATACTCTCTATTTGATGAGGAATAGGAGACTCAGGAAGCATAGTGTATAGGGGACCATAATCATATATTTATAGGTTAATCCTAAGGTTTCCCATAATTCCCTAACATTAATGGGCTGATTTCTACCCAGCAAGTCACACCACTAAATGGGAAGTCATGAGATAATAATCAAGGTCACTCATATTCCCATTAAATAGCCCAAATATAACTACTCTTTAATTTGTTACCCACATGTGAATTAATTATTAAATCAATTCCAACACGTAAGACAATTTGAATTTGATGATATTAGTCGCCTTCTAGGTCCATCTTTGAGGCTATATTCACTACTATCTCGAAAGAGTGAATTAGAGTCATTTTAGTCCCTATCACCGTTGAAGTTTGTTTTCATAGTATTTTGTGTGTGACAACAAACTTAAGAAATATGATTATAAAACCTTATCATTAGGTTGTCTTCATAGTATCCAACTGGGAGATTGTTGGAATTAATTTAATAATTAATTCATATATGGGTAACAAATTAAAGAACAATTATATTTGAGTTATTTAATGGGCATATTAGTGATTTTGATTATTGAGCCGATGACATCCCATATAGTGGTGGTCGTTTGATGAGTAGAAACCAACCCATTAATCTTAGGTAATTATGAGAAACCATACGATTAACATATAAATATATAGTTATGGTCCCTAATACACTATATGACTTGAGCCACATGTTCTCCATCAGACAGTGAAAATTGCCTATACTTTGGTCCGAGTTGCATAGTTGAGGAAAACCATAAACCACAACTTCTTGCCGGTCATGATCAATCTATCTCATGGTTCCAGGTAATTCTAATGTATTTATATATTTTGGTTTTCTTCCCCGCTTAGATCAATTGTCCCGATTGTTTTGAATTCTATGACCCTTACTTTAGAATAATCATGAATTGATCTTTATTTAATTTTTCCAACAATATAAAGCATAGTCATTAGGGGTAGGGTTTTCTTATTATGATTTTTTAAAACATAGAGAGATAAAATTATGGATTGATTTATTAACAATTGAATACAATTGGAATACACAATATGATGCTTATATAAGTCTAACTAAAGAAGAAAAGACTATCTACCCTCAAAGACGAATAATAATAATGATAAAAATATTAATGCTAACATTCCCCCACAAACTCACGATGCTACAATGATAAGCATTGAGAGTTTTTCAGATAAATAACAAAAGCGCGAAGTGGAGTGTGCCTTGGTAAACATATCAGTAATTTGTAGAGATGAAGAAACAAAAGGCAATGTAATAGAGCCATGCTGGAGATGGTGGCGAGTGACATGACAATCAATCTCAATATTCTTGGTTCACTAATGAAAAAATGAATTGCGCACAATCTGAATGGCACTCTGGTTGTCACAATATAAGGGAGTAGGATGATGAAGATAAACGCCCATATCTGCAAGTAGCCACGTAACCAAACAATTTCACAAGTAGTTGAGGCCATGGCACGATGCTCGGCTTTTGTAGAAGATCGAGAAATAACATCTTGTTTCTTACTCTTCCATGAAATAAGTGAATCACCAAGGAAAATACATAATCCAGTGGTTGACTTGCGATCAGTAGGATCACTAGCCCAATCAGCATCAGAATAAACACGCAACTCTAAAGAAGACGTGGAGGGAAACAAGAGGCTCTGAAACTGAGTGCCTTGAAGGTACTTGAGAATACGAAGAATAGCAGACCACTGAACTGTAGTAGGAGCAGTGACAAATTGACTAATCACATGAACAGTGTGTGCAATATCTAGACAAGTCACAATTAGATAGACCAACCTACCAACAATAGTACGATACAAACTGGAATCCGACAAAGTAACACCATCCGACGAAGAATATCGGGCACTGGGCTCAAGAGGAGTATCAACAATCTTGTTTTCAGTGAAATGTGCACGATCAAACAAATCAGCTATATAATTTGACTGAGATAAGAGATAACCTTTTGGAGAATAAGCGACCTCAATACCAGGAAAGTAGTGCATCATGCGCAAGTCTTTCATAGAAAACCAACGAGAGAGGTCATACTTTAAAGATTCTATTCCATCACAATCATCACCCGTAATGATCATGTCATTAACATACAACAACAACAAAATACGGCGTACACTTGTACATTTGACAAACAATGTGTAATCATAATGACTAGAGATAAAACCGAGTGAAGTAACAACTGTGGAGAACTTGTCAAACCAAGTACAAGGTGCTTGTTTGAGCCCATAAAGTATTTTGCAAAGTCTACAAACTTCACCAGATTTGTGAGAAACACCAAGACGAGGAGTAATATAAACTTCTGTTGGCTTTTTGGCCCTTAATCTCAAATTAATTAATTAATGTTTTGATGATAATAAACTTAATTATGTTATTTGACAATTTTTGTGTTTTGAAGTATCCACAGCATAAAGCTCGAAATAAGGATTCCAACATCTTTTGAATTCCCCAAATCGGAGTTCAAACGAAGAAGTTATAGCCGAACGAAGTTGAAAGGATAAATGCCCGAGGTGGATGACGTGGTGGCTGAATCAACTAAGTGGACCAGTGAAATGCTGACATGTGGCTTGGTGTTAAAAAGAAAAAAAAAAGAAAGAGAAAATTAAAATGAAAGAAAAAAAGGAGAGAGAAAATTGAAATGAAAAAAGGAAAAAAATTATATATATAAGTTACAACCGATAACTTAGAAGGCTTAAAAAAAAACTCAATTAATGCAAATGACGCATGGGTTAGTTTAAAAAATAATAATAACAAAAATAAAAAAAAATGTTTTTCAACTGGCCGTTTGAGTGATTTTTATATATAATATACTATTACTATTATTATTATTTTATTCAATTAAATCTCAACTTTTCATTTTCAATAATTCAAAATCCAATGACCCAAATTCAATTTCGATTTCAAATTTCTTCACAACTTTTCATCCTCTATTTAAACCCCTCATTCTCTAAATTTTCAACAATTTCCTCCTCAATTTTCTCTTCAATCTTTTTTATGTTTTTCTCTCCAAAATCTCAATGTTTATATAATGTCTTATGAGAGAAACTTTTAATTTGAGAGAGATATTTGAGCTACCTAATTTTATTTTTCTTAGTCATTTGTGGTTTTTATTTGTAAGAATTTTTCTTACAATTTTTTGAGCAAAAACTTGTATACCCACTCTTTGAGAAAGTTTGTAAGTTTGTTCGCAAATTTCAAATCTCGTAAGGGTTACTTTTAAGCCCGAAAAAGAATGTTGTAACGGATTGATCCTAAACCGTGGAAAGGATCGGGTTTCCTCTTGCTCCCAGAAAAAGAAGACTTTGTACTGGTTTGAATCCTACCGTAGAAAGAGTCAAGTTTCCTAGTGGAATACCCAATAGGAGCTTGGGGAGTGGAATAGGCCGGTGTTGCCGAACCACTATAAAATTTCCGATGTCATTTTCTCTAACCCTACTCTATTTAATTTTTGCAATTAATTTTCTTTATTATAAATTGCATAAAATTAATTGATATAATTTTTTATTCATATTTACGTGCAATATTAGAATGGTGAAATTATTTAGGGTGTTAGTATTTCTAATTTATTGTTTAATTTGTGATAAAATTAATTGTTCATAAAAAGTTTACTTATTTGTTTAATTTGAGTCCATCATAGTAAAAAGTTTAAAAAGTTTCATTAAACCCTATTCACCCTCTCTAGGGTTGTCATATCGATTCAACAACTTCTTTATTTGGTACCGCTACCATTTGGAAAACGTACTATTGGCTCTCGTTGGCTCTATAAGATTAAAATTAAATTTGATGGATCTATTTAACGATACAAAGCTCAGGTAAAGCTGAGAATTTTGCAAGTTTACAACCACTACAATCAGAAATATCATGACTGTCTAAATATCCCAAAGCTTCTGTAGACACTAAGAAACACAAACGAGATGCAGAAACATGACCCAAACGAGAATGCCACACTAGGAAGCTGCAAAACATGATACTTTGAGTTGATCCAAAACATAGAGTCCCCCCCTGCCTATGATCTGTCCCAATCTTCTTCTAAGGCCACGAGTCCTGTATAACAAGTGGAAGACGAAAAAAAAAATTAAGTATCCAGATTTACATAATTGACTAATAGAGACAAGGTTCAAAGTAAGACTAGGAATATAATAAACATCCAAGAGCCATAAAAGGAGTAACAATTGAGTCGCACCTACTAATGACATATGAGTGCCATCAGCAGTCACAATTGATACAGAAGAATGAGAAGACAATGAAACAAAAGAGGACAAACTAGGAGACATATGATGAGAGACACCTGAATCCAAGACTCATAAGGTAGAGGATATACCTGAAGTATCAAGCGATGACAAACATTTAGAAGACGAGCCAGACATAGCATGAGGCTGTGAAACCAGGAACTTCTGAAACTGCTCAAACATGTAGGGATCCAAAGATGGGGCCGCCACTCCATTATTGGATTGAAGCAGTCGATATGTCCATGGAGTGGGTTGCGAAGATTGCTTCTGCTGCTGTGATGTCGGATAATTTTGTTGTTGTAGTTGCTTGTGTTGCGATTTACCCACCTTATTCAACATCAGATATTGAGCCTTCCAACGACCCTTCTTTTTGCAGAACGCAAATTGAGGAGGTTTGTTCTTATCTTTTTTAGACTTAAGACAAATCTCCTATGCTAATAGTTCACTAACCACTGCATGAACAAAAAGAAGAGGAGTAAGATGTAAAATTGATCCATGTAATGGCTCAAAATCATGATGAAGAGCCATAAGAAATTGGACCAAGCGTTGTGAGTCTCTCCGAGAAATGTAAGCTTCAAATATGCTTAATTTTGAGGATTCTGTTAATGCCAATTGATCCCATAATTCTGACATAGAGGAGTAAAAGTCCTGAATACTCATATCATTTTGCTGTAACGCACGAATATCCGTCTCCAATTGATTTTGTTTGGCAAAATTCTAGATCGAGTATACAATTTGGCTAAATGATCCCAAACTTGTTTAGCAATATCATATTTTACTAAATGAGAACCAATAGAGTGTGTAACAGAATTATTTATCCATGTGATAATCTTCGAATTGTCAACCTCCCAAGTCCCAAGTATCCAATGAGGATGCATAGTCATCTGCCTTGGTGTCTTTAGGCTTAACTCGAACATCTGTAACATAACTCCACATAGATCTTCCACGTAAGAAATTATTCATAACATAACTCCAATAAGAATAATTTTTACCATCCAGTTGTACACTAATTGACTGAATAGAATCATCCTTACGAATTAACATGACGACATAATCAAAGTTCCAATTATTTTTCTTTTTCGTTTTTTTTCTTTTTCACCACCAAAATTTCGCAAAGAAAACACACTGGATAGCCACATGAACTCAAAATCCAAAATTCCAAGTCAAAATTCATCACCAAAATCGAAGCTAGAAGGCACCATCACAGCAAATTCAACGTCAAAAGACCATCACCAAAATATTGAAGCACAATCAATCAGCAATTAAATTCACCACACAGGAAAAAAAAAAAACATTCTCACCACAATTGCAAACTGATTTGCAACTAAATCCACCACTAAATTGCGACTAAACCCACCACCAAATTGTAAACAGATTTGCAATCTTCATGCTCACCACACCAAAATCGAATCAAATTAAAAACAAAATTTGCCGACTCCTCTTGTCACACATCAAATCAAAAGTATCAGCAACCCATGAAACAAAGCATATACCTTCTCAATTTCTGGGATCTTTAAGCATCAATAGAACCAACTTCTGATACCATGAAAACATAGAGAGATAAAATTAGGGATTGATTTATTAATAATTGAATACAATTGAAATACACAATGTGATGCTTATATAAATCGTTAACCCTAAAGAAGAAAAGACTAATCTACTCTTAAAGACAAATAATGAAAAACACTAACAATTTTGATTCTCCTATACAAAAAATGTTGCATGTATTGAAAAGGACTCATAGCAAAACTTTAAATGGAAATGACTTAATTAGAATGTGGCACAATTACATCAAAGTTTAAACTCCTCCAATTGCATGAAATAAACTTACAATTAAATTTATGCTAAACAAACTTATAATTGTTTACTAATAATTCAACTTTAACCTTTTGTCGTAAGCAATAAAAGTGCACACTTTCGAAGACATCACCATGCTCAGCTCCAGTAGGTTCCCCTGCTTCTTTTAATCTCTCTCCCTTAACTAATCCTCAAAACACTTCAATTTCTTTGTTTATTATATTATTGGTTAAATTATGAGTTGGTCAATTTTTTGTGTACTTTATTTTGGCTGACTAATATATTTCTAATTCCAAAACTTAGTATGTACTGAAATTTGGTTAAGGAGCTAAATTAGACGGATGATGATAAGCTTGACTTGCAAATTAGAGAAGCAAGGTATGAATTTCTTTAAACCATTTAGAAATTTGAAGACTGAGATCTAATTCATATTTGCATGTGAATTTGTAGTCAACTAATTTTAACACATTTATCTTAAAAAAAAGAATTATATAACTGAAAGTTTAAATATTACCCTAATATATAAAAAGACTCCAATAATAATGACAATTTTGTGTCTATTTATCTTAATTTTGTAAGTTTAAGTTTATATTTGAATGTACCTAAAATTAGTGCCCAAAACATCTCTAAATGACCAGTAAGCTTTTAAGTATTTTTCTTGATAGGTATAGAATCAACTTTAATATATGAGTTAATTAGTCAACGCTAAATATTTTTCTTAAATCTTGCAAAATTTTTCTAATGTTTTTTTTCTCTGAAGTATGAAATTTATAGATTTAACTTTTGTTATGGAAAACCATATTCTTCGTGTATGTTTTTCCAATTTAATATGATGTAAAGAGATTTTATAACGTGAGATCAGAGAGAACTTTAAGAAAATTTATAATCATAGTCCATTTGTTTAAAACAAGCTGGAATAGCTCAGTTGGCTAGAGCATGTGGCTGTTAACCACAAGGTCGGAGGTTCAAGCCCTCCTTCTAGCGACTTATTTTTGAAATTCATACACTCATTTTTTGGTTTTTAAAGATATTTAAGTGTATGATCTTGGTTATGATTTTCTAATGATCGAAAATGACATATTCTTCATCCTAAAAAACTTCACAAGAAAAGCAGTCCTATGGAAGTGGCAGATTTTCGTCCAACTAGTAATTGTAATGTCTCATATAAGATTATATCATTACTATAGTGTAGGTAATAACTTAAACATATTTGAGGGAAGATCATTTCTGAGACACAATCCCCCTCTATACCACGAAGAGCTATTTGTGACAACATAATCATTGACCACGAATGCATTCATCATGTATTAGAGGAAGAAGAATTGGTACTCAGGGATTGGCAACGCTTAAGCTTGATATGAGTAAGGCTTATGACAGGGTGAAATGGTGCTTTCTAGAGAAGATTATGATTAAGATGGGATTCGATACATATTGGATAGCTTTGGTTATGGACTGTATATCCACGTTAAGCTTCTCAATTCTTATAAATGGCGTGGCGAGTGGCAGCATCACTCCTTCTAGAGGTCTCCATCGGGGAGACCCGCTCTCCCCTTATTTATTCCTCTTCTGTACATAAGGTCTCTCGGTATCTCTTCTAGAGGCTCACCGTAGTGGCAATATAACAGGGTTATCATTACATAGAAAGACCCCAACATATCTCACATGTTCTTCGCGAATGACAACTTTGCTTTGTTCAAGTCAAATACCATGGAGTGGTCGCATATTCAGCAGATCCTTTGTAACCATGAGATAGCCTTCAGCCAATGCATTAACTTCTCTAAGTCAGCCATTTATTATTCTCCAAGCACTACAGCTGATTACAGAGAATACTTGAAAAACATATTAGTAGTACAAGAGGTTTCTAATTTGGGTCGTTATTTGGGCCTTCCATCTACATTTTCTAGGTCAAAAAGAGAGGATCTCAGGAGTATAAAACAGGAAGTTTGGAAGGCGATTCAGGGGTAGAAGCATACTATGTTTTCAACTGGAGGCAAGGAAGTCCAAATTAAGAGTGTGGCCCAAGTCATTCCCACGTATGCTATGAGTGTATTTAAACTTCCGCGGGGTCTATGACAAGATATAATAAAAGCTATCACTCACTTCTGGTGGGGTTCCTCTTATTCCAAAAGGAAAATCCATTGGAAGGAATGAGACCAACTATGCCTTCCAAAAGAGCTTGGAGGTCTAAATTTTCATGATCTTGAAGGTTTCAATAAGGCTCCTAGCTAAGCAAGCATGGCGAATCCTAGAGTTTCCTAATTTGCTGGTCTCTAGATTCTTGAAGAGCAGGTACTTCCCAGAGGAATCCGTTCTTCAGGTTAGTGAAAAGTCATCTGATTTGCATTTTTGGAAGAGTATCTTATGACGAAAAGACCTTCATCAAAATGGCTTATGAATGAGGGTGGGAAATGGTGAATCTATTTAGTTTTTTAAAGATAAATGAATCCCAAAGGAATGTTCATTTCAGCCCACTACCCCTAGCCATGCCATTGATGATAGGAGAGTGTCAGATTTCATCCTCCCAAACTTTGAATGGAACCTTAATCTGCTGAATGAGACTATAAATGAGAATGATATAAATGAAATTACCCAAATACCGATTAGCAAAACAGGGGTCGAGGATACATGGATTTGGCACTATGACAAGAAAGGTGGTTATAATGTAAGGAGTGGGTACGTATTATTCATGTTCCAGAAAAGAGTTGCTGGAGCTTCAAGTCAGAATATTATCAGCTCATGGTGGACAAAGTTGTGGAGGCTAAAGCTCCCTTTAAAAAATTAAATTATTCATTTTGAGAGCCTTCCATGACTGCCTTCCCACGTGGAAAAATTTAGAGAGAAGAGGGATAGTGACCACATCTGTTTGCCCTTTATGTGAAAATTTTGTTGTCTTCCAATCATGTGCTCTTTATCTATAATAAAAAACATGTTGCGTCCACACAACTATGTCGACAACACGTGCAAGTATACACGAATAGCCGGTTGTAGTACGTAACGAGATCGTATCGACAGAGATTTTTGGTTTATATTTTAACGATACAAGCATATACCAACAAATAAAAATGTGCAGAGTTGGGTATGTATATTATCTAGGAGAACTAAAATAAAGTAATAACAGGATGACAAAACTTTGCAAGAGACAATAGTTTCACGGTTATCGACACAAGGAAGTAGCAGCACAAAAAGCGATAACGGGGGATTAAAAGGTATAAAGATGGCGGGGGAGATTCAACATGATTTAACACGTTATCAACCTATCCTCTAGCGTAGATAACATTTATTAGTGCGCAGCTCGACTTGGTTCCCTTCCGAGACACCCCAAACATGAGTAAATACAACTCCCGTTGCTAAATACCCAAGCAATAATCTCAAGTTATAGGCATGATTAGGGGATCCCATTCTTGAGTATCCCTATAGCTATAGAAAAGCGCTAATCACAAGCAAAACAAGTCAGCACCCATAAGCCCTTCTGGGTCAATATAAAAGCTAGCATACATGAAACAGCGGTCAACAGTAACACGAAGATTTAAAAAATAAAATCAGATTTGCTTAAAAATAAATGTAGCAGCTAGAGGATCGATCTCAAGTCAGTTACAGCATGTGAACCTCCCCCAAACTGGGGTTTAGCTCATAATGGGTGAAGAAAACAAAATGGAAGAAGAAGAAATACAACCCATAGCAGAACAATGGCAAAATGACAGAGAAGAAGAAGTAGTGAGCTCGTTCCAGCAGGCAAACTTCCCCTTTCTAGCGTCAGCTCTCCTCCCGAAAATGAGTATATTCCGTCTCTTGTCTTTTCAGCTCTCAAACTTTGTCTCCCTTGGGCTCTATGTGTGGCGGCTAGGGCAACACGTCCCTTTTATATCGGGTTATAAATTTAGGGCATCTAGCTGAAAATTGTACAGACATAAGTGAATCCCGTGTTTTTGGAATTAACTGTACGGTCACTCCATGCTCTGGCATCACTATTCTCCAGATTCTATACGTTCTGTCTTGAAAATGCTTTGACTGGTCTTCTCTGGTTCAGCACTTCCTTCTCTTGTTAGCTATTCTTTTAAAAATCTGTGCAAATGAACCACAAATACGAGAGTTTATGTTGTTTTTGGCCAAAGTTCTCAAGACTAACGATATTTAGCTAATAATTTACATTTTAACACTATTCGTGCTAATTATGACCTAAAATCGACATACTTTGACATTTTAATGCACATTTTCACCCAAATAATCATCAGAATAACTCTCTTTTGGAGAGTTATCAATAAGCATCCTAATAATTACCTCACTAACAACGCATTCTCCCTCAACTATCTTGAGACCCTTTCCTTTTCCCTGAAACATAAAAGTAGAATTAGTTAAGTCAATATAATTTGTAAATATTACCATTCGACACAAAGATCAGTTGAGTTCTTACCTTCTTTGTTGGTTCCTTACATGAACCCAAATTCCTTTTAGGGTCAATTTTAATCTTTTTGTCTTACGTCCGACTAAGTCTCCCCCAACCTCTTTTTGTTGGTCTCCTTCAATTTTTTACTTTTCTTTCCCTAGACATCAACGCATTATCCAGTATTCATTGCAGCCTCTCCCTAGGTGCTTGATGATTAAATCTTCATATATAAAGATGAGACATCTGTATGAAGATTTTTTAAAAAACAAACAAGACATATATAAACTATTGCATTTATACCTCTTATTTGCTGTTTAAGGTGATTGTGCACGATTCCCTTGAGCGCCTTGTTATTCCAACAGCTTTTAATCATTCACTCGATCGTCAATATCTTCCTCTTTTAACTTTTACCATATCTACAGATTCTATCTAATTTTTAATTTATTTAAATATAGCAAGTTTGTTGGAGTTAAGCATATATACTCCTCATATTTGGTTATTAACAACACACTCATGAAGTGGATCCCACATTTATATATTTTTTTAAATACACCTAAAATTTGGGAAGACAAAAAATATATTTTTAAAGTAAGTCTTCTATGCAAAATTAGAACAAAGATTTTACGGAAAACGGAGTGGTGGGCAACAGTGGCCAATTTTAGTCTGTGGTGGGATGGCCGGATCTGGTTCGAACGGTACAGTGCAGCGGCAGAACGAGATGGATCAACGACAAGAGGGACGGATCTGTTCGGACTAGGTGGCGCAGCAGCAGGACTGGCGGCAGGTTCTCGTCTATGGTAGGAGAATGGCGGTGTGCGACTATAGGATATTGGGAAGGGATGCGGAGGCGAGCGGCTCAGGTGATTGACCGGCGGCGTACGGTGTGTGGAGGCGAGCGGTTGCAGCAGACCGACTGTGCACGGTGGTGTTCTACTAGATCTAGGTTGGGACAGTGCGGCGTAGCGGGAGATTGACGGGGCATGCGACTGGATCTGGTTTGGGACGATGCGGGAGATCAATGACATGGAGGAGAATCGATGGACGACATGAGGGCGATGGAGGAAGGATGGTGGCAGTGGTATGATGTTCGGATGAAGGTTACTGTGAAGATGAAGATGGTCACTATAGCTGGTGGGGTGGGGGCGCGTAAACTAAAAAGATGGGAGAAAGTAGGATTCTAAACCCAAATTTTTTTAATTAAGTCAAAGGTAAGCCTTAAATTATCCTATTTACCTAGTAATAATTAATATTACTATCTTATTTGGAAATTTTAGATTTTAGATTGATAAATTTCAAAATATACCTCAACATTCCCTAACGTTAAGGCTCGTTATTTTTGTTATTTGTGAAAAATCCTAAATCCCTAAAATTATGCCTATATACCTAATTGATTACAATGTATATTTGCCTACTAAATATTTTAGAATTAAAAGAAAAGAATCAATTAACCATTATTACAATATTCCACAGATTTTACCATTTTTTAAAATGTGTTATTAATTTTAGTCATTCTTGCAATTTTCCCTAAATCCAATCTAAATAAAAAATATGCCATATTATTTGAGGATTGCTATTTTTTGTCTTTAATTTTAATTTACATATAATTCATAATTTTTCCCAAATTTAATAAAATATAGTTTTGTCAATATTGACATGCCGTTTATGATTGGCCAAAATCTTATGGTTTTACAATGCTGCTCACTATAGAATTTTTCCAAAATTACTTACTGAATTGATAATAATAACATTAATTATTTTCAGAAAAAATACATTAATTATTACTATGGAGAGTTTTCAATCTAAAAAAGTTTTGTAGCTCCATTTAAGAACTTTATGTTTTGATTTCAATCATAATAATTTTCTTATTAGTGAAATTTAAGATATTTTTCACTTCCTCTCTAATTTTAGCCTAATATTGATATAATTCTATTTGGGGATAAAATATCTGATTGCCACGTGGAGGATGGGGATTGATTATCAAAAAGGTTGTCCAGAACAGTCGGCCAGCAAGGCTCCTTCTCGGAACCTTCCGAGATGAGAAGCTCGTAGCTCTCAACCAATTTGTAACTTAGAGAGTGCCCGAGTTCGATCTGTTCGAATCAGACACATCCGACCTCAAATACGACCAAGGTAACCGCCTATTGTGACCCCTGTCGGAACCCAAACCTATAAATAGAGGGCCTCATTTCACCATCAGGTATCGAATTTCTCATCAAACTTAATATTGAGTCCGAGTTGCTTACTAACTTGAGCATCAGAGATTTTGCCCTCTTGTGCAGGTCTTCTCTTTATCTTTCGGGTCGAAGCTAGGACCAGGTTCGAGCTTGATAAACGTTGTACAAATCCTTGCATTAACATTTGGCGCCGTCTGTAGGGAACGACATTTCAAGTCGTCCCAGCAATTAAAACGTGATCCGAGAATGGTGCAGCCAGCAAACTCTGCCAATACGACGGAACGGATAGGTCTGAATGGCAACAATGGCATTGAACACGAACTCGATGCCAAAACAGTTGAGGACCAGGTCCGAACAGGGCAAGAGGGAGATCTACCATGGAGGTCTACCTGCCACGCGAATCGGGAACTACCTCCTGCTCACCCAAGACCCGCTAAAACCAACCGAGGTCGAGGTGGAACCTCAAAAAGGACCTCCCGTAGGGCTGCCCCAGTCGCGGACCCTGAATTTCTGGCTACCCTCCAACGAGAGTTGGATGATATGCGCAATCGAGTGCGCACCATGGAGGAAATGTACACCGAGATGACGCAGGCCAACCGGACAGGATCTCCCTCCAAAGTCCCAGGCGGAGACGACATGGCTAAAGATGGGGAAGATCAAGATCCACCCCTCCACCACGATGATCATGTACCCGTCGCTAATAACGAGGGGATTGATTATCGCCTGAGAGATCACGATCTCATGAAGCACCTTGTCGACAAGAAGAGGAAAGCCTCACGGGTCCGGGGGTCTCTCCATCCTGCTCCCAAATATACTCCAACTCCGACCTCAAAGCGTAGTTGAAGTACACACTCTTGACATCGGAGGCCGTGATTACAAGGGAAGAGTTCGACCTGATGAAACACAGGTTCGATGAACAGGTCGAGGCATTGAAAGCTAAGTGCAAGAAAAAGGAGAGCCCGTTCGATGATGGCGAGTGGGTGAGTCGCCATTCACCTCAGATGTCCTAGAGGCCCCTATTCCTCGAAAGTTCAAAACACCCGCCATGAAGCCTTATGACGGGTTTAAGGACCCAAAAGACTACGTAGAGGTCTTTGAAGGCCTCATGGACTTCCAAGCGGCATTAGACGCCATTAAGTGCCGAGCTTTTCAAATCGCTTTCACGGGGAGTGCTCAGCTTTGGTATCGAAGGTTGCCAGCAACGTCAATCTCGACCTACAGTCAGCTGAGGAAAGAGTTCATCAGTCAATTCTAGGGGTGAACAAAATACTTGGTAAAACCGAACCGGCCGACCAAAACCGACCAAACCAAGTCGGTTCGGTCGGTTTCAACTGCAGGTCGGTTGGTGTCGGTTTTACCTTTTTGGTCGATTGGTGGTTCCAAATGAGGAAAAACCGACCGACCGACCGATTTTATGTTAGATGGGGAGGTGATGCATTTTTCGAAGTGGTTTTGAGAAAAACCATGGGCTTTTCTTGAAACCACACACCTTTTTGTATTATTTTAATTGTTTCTCTTTCCTCTCTCATCTCCCATTTCCCCAGATCACTCCTAATTTACTTTTTCATTTATTACTCTCTTCTCCTATCTCTCAAAATCTTCTCTCTCACTCTTCACGTTTTATCTTCTTCTCCCTTAGATCTACTTTGTTTCTTCTTCCATTTCTTTACTATGTCTTTACCATTATCAGTCTTCAAACTTATTTTTTCTCATGGAACAATAATGACACTCGTTGGACACCTTCGCCGATTGCCCTCGCCGCGCAACAGCTCTGACCCAGTCGGTTTGTCGAAAACCAACCGATCGTCCGACTGTTCAGTCGGTCATGGAAACCGATGCATGGTCGGTCGGCGTTAATTTAAGCCTGAAAACCAAGCCGACCGACCGATGTTCACCTCTAGTCAATTCTCTTCTCGGCACTATGACAGGAAAACAGCCACTAACCTCGCCACCATTCGACAGAAAGAGGGCGAGACTTTGAGATAATACGTGACCCGCTTCCAATAGGAGCAGCTGGAGGTCGTGCATTGCTCTGATGATTCGGCCCTGTGCTACTTCCTCATTGGCCTGGCCGACGAAACTTTGACGGTCAAGCTGGGCGAGGAAGCCCCACCAATCTTCGTTGAGGTCTTGCAGAAGGCTAAGAAGGTTATAGATGGGCAAAAACTACTCAGAACCAAACTGGGCCGGGTAGACAAGAAGTCTGACCAGAAGAAGTCAGGTGGTCAGGAAAAGGGGAAGTCTGAAACTAAGTCTAAGGACAAAATATCATCTTCCCAGGGTCGATCTGATTACAGGAGATCCGATTCGGACTCCAACCGTCGGGGGCCTTATGAAAGGTACGACTACTATTCCGATCTCCGAAATCCTAACCAATATGGAGGAGAACGGTTTGGAAAAACTTCTCAAGCGGCCTGATAAGCTTAGGGGAGACCTAGAGAAGCGCAACAAAGACAGGTACTGTCGTTTCCATCGCGATCACAGCCATGATACCTCGAGTTGCTGGGAATTGAAGCGCCAGATTGAGGACCTAATTCAAGATGGCTGCTTCAAGAAGTACGTTAGTAAGCGGGGTTCGGGCTCGGCAGGGAAAAAAGAAGAGAGGAAGCGTTCAAGGACGTCACCTCGAAGGGACGACCGACCTACGGTCATCAATACCATTTTTTACGGTCCTAGTGGGGGGGAGTCTGGGAACAATAGGAAGGAACTCGCTAGGGAGGCTCGTCGGGAAGTTTGCACCATCCAAGAGTAGAAGTTGACCTGCCCTATCTCTTTCTCCGACTCCGACCTGGAATGGGTACACTTACCCCACAACGATGCCCTGGTAATCTCACCACTCATAGACCATGTTCAAGTCAGAAGAGTGCTGGTGGATGGAGGCACTTCTGCCAACATCCCGTCTCTCACCACTTACCTGGCATTAGGATGGACCAAGGCACAGCTGAAGAGGAGTCCAACCCCCTTAGTGGGATTTGCAGGTGAGTCTATCACCTCGGAGGGTTGCATTGATCTTCCCATCACTATTAGCCAACACGACACTCAAGTCAGTCAAATGGCTGAGTTTGTGGTGATAGATGGTAGGTCGGCCTACAATGCCATTTTTGGACGACCTATTATCCACACACTTCGCTCCATCCCATCGACTCTGCACTAAGTCATGAAATACTCTACAGTCAATGGGGTCGGCATGATCCGAGGTGAACAAAAAACATCCCGTGAGTGCTATACCTCAGCTCTCAAGGGGTTAGCAGTCTGCGCCCAAGAAGAAATGGAAAAGCTTCCAAGTCCAGCAGCTTGGGCTTTCAAGGACGAGCAGCCCAGGATCAACCAACGTGAGGTAGCTGCGCCTACTGAAGAGTTGGAGCTTGTCCCTTTACTCAGCTCAGAGAAACAGGTGAGTATAGGCACCAAGCTGGGAGCTGTGGACAAGGAAGAGCTCATCTCCTTCCTTTGGGCAAATTCAGACTTGTTCGCATGGTCGCATGAAAACATGCCGGGCATTGATCCGGAAATAATGGTTCATCGCCTCAATATCGACCCGTCATTCCAATCTATCAAGCAAAAAAGGAGACCTGTAAATAGGGAAAAGAGTGATGTAATTGTTGAGGAAGTGAACAAACTTTGAAAAGCAGAATACATAAAAGAAATTTTGTATCCCGAGTGACTCTCTAACGTGGTCTTAGTTAAAAAATCTCACGGAAAGTGGAGAATGTGCGTAGATTTCACCAATCTCAACAAGGCTTGTCCAAAAGATTGTTTCCCACTACCAAAGATCGACCAGCTCGTGGACGCTACTGTTGAGCACGAGCTGCTCACCTTCATGGATGCCTACTCTAAACACAACCAGATAAAAATGCATGAGTCAGATCAAGTCCACACCTCTTTCACAACTGATCAAGGCCTATACTGCTACAAGAACATGCCCTTCGATCTAAAGAACGCAGGGGCGACCTATCAAAGGATGGTGAACAAAATGTTCGTCAGCCAGATCGGACGCAATATGGAAGTTTACGTGGATGACATGCTTGTCAAAAGCAAGCAGTCCAGGTCGCACTTGGCTGACCTGACTGAGACCTTCGAGGTACTCCGAAAGTACCAAATGAAGTTAAATCCTGCCAAATGTGCCTTTGAGGTCTCGTCTTGCAAATTCCTAGGGTTCAGAGAAGATAAAGGCCGTTCTTGAGATGCAAGCACCGAGGACCCTTAAGTAGCTGCAATGCATTAATGGGAGAATCGCCGCTCTTAACCGGTTTGTCTCTAGGTCTACCGACAAGTGCATTCCCTTCTTCAACGTGTTAAGAACAAAGGGACCATTCGAGTGGACAGATGAGTGTGAGGCAGCTTTTGAAGAACTCAAAGGCTATCTCTCCTCGGCACCGTTGCTCGCGAAGCCCATGCCAGGAGACAAACTATATTTGTACTTGGCCGTGTCAGATAACGCAGTTAGCTCGGTCCTAGTCAAGTAGGACAGGGTACGACAAAATCCTATCTACTACACAAGTAAGGTCATGACCGAGGCCGAGACCAGATATCCCCAAATGGAGAAACTGGCCTTCGCTTTAGTCACTTCGGCACAAAAACTGACACCGTACTTCCAAGCCCATACCATGACCATGCTCACAAACTTGCCTTTGAAGCAGGTTTTTCACAAACCAGAGACGTCCAGACGTTTGATAAAATGGGCTGTGGAGCTGAGTAAGTATGACATTCAGTTCGAGCCCCAAACGGTTGTGAAAGGGCAGGTCGTCGCAAACTTTTTGGCCGAGCTCACTCCTCCACCAGTTCAAACCTTCGCGTCTGACCAGCCGTGGATGGTGTACGTGGACGACTCCTCAAATGAAAAAGGGTGTGGCGCAGGCGTGTTCCTCCTCGCCCCGTACAGCATGCATTTTGAGTACGCCCTACGCTTCAACTTTCGCACCTCAAACAATGAGGCCGAGTACGAAGCCTTGTTGGCCAGACTGCGCATGGCAAAAGGTCTGGAGGCCACCCACCTTCAAATCTTTAGCGATTCGCAACTCGTAGTGAGTCAGATTAAAGAAGAGTGTCAAACAAAAGATTCTTGGATGGAGAAATATTTAGGAAAGGTTAAATCGAACCTTGCTTAATTCCAGGCGTTCGAAATCAGACAAATCTCGAGGTCGCAGAATTTCAACGTTGATGCCTTAGCCAAGTTGGCGTCTGCTTACGAGACCGACCTGGCAAGGTCAGTCCCTGTGGAAATATTGGACAATTCTTCTACCTTGGAGCCGTACATGATGGAGGCGACTCTCACCTCCAGTCATGGATGGATCCGATAAGGGACTTCCTGGAGGGAAAGGTCTCGACAGACCCAAGGGAAACCAAGAAGTTGGCAAGGAAAGCAGCTTGGTACTTGCTCCGAGATGGGACATTGTACCGGCGCAGCTTTTCCTTACCTCTTCTTAAGTGTATTTCCAAGGAGGACGGAGAATATGTTCGTAGAGAGGTTCATGAAGGTGTCTGCAGCAACCATTCAAGGGCCAGGTCTTTATCAGCGAAGGTCATTCGTCAAGGTTACTACTGGCCCACGATGGACCGAGATGGAAAGGAGTTTGTGAAAGCATGTGACAACTATCAGCGCTTTGCAAATCTCGTACACCAACTTGTCGAGCTGTTGACTCCAATCTCAGCACCATGGCCCTTTGCACAATGGCGAGTTGACCTTATCAGACCTTTCCCATTGGGCCAGGGGCAGACTAAGTATACAGTCGTTGCAGTAGATTACTTCACCAAATGGGCCGAAGCCAAAGCACTCTCGACAATCATGGAGGCTAGGGTCATGACCTTTATCTGGACAAATGTAGTCCGTCGTTTCGGTATACCCAATGCAATTGTGACTGATAACTGTAAGCAGTTTGACAATGCCAAGTTCAAAGACATCTGTTGCAAGCTTGGAACCAGGCACCTTTGCTCGTCCCCAGCTCACCCTAAGGCTAACAGACAAGTGGAGGCGGTCAACAAAATCATTAAGTGCGGCCTTAAGCTACGGCTCGACACCAGGAAAGGTCGGTAGGCCGAGGAGCTACTCGAAGTACTTTGGTCCTACCGAAGTACGCCCTAAGAGTCCACTGGTGAAACCCCCTTTTCCATGGTCTTCCGGTCCGAGGCCGTAGTGCCTGTGGAGATTGGGGTGCCAACGGAGAGAGTAGATTACTACGAGCAGGCTCGGAACGAAGAAGGGTTACTCCTCAGCCTCGACCTCATCGATGAGAAAAGGGAAGCAGCCCAGCTACTTTGACCGAGTACCAAAACCGAATGACAAGGCACTATAACTCGAGAGTCCGGCCTCGGAGTTTCCAGATTGGATACCTAGTCCTTCGCAAGGTACAGAAGCATTCGAGGTGTTGGAGCCAAGTTGAGAGGGGCAGTTCGAAGTCAAAGGCATTGTCCGACCTAGAACGTACATGCTTGCCGATTTTGAAGGAAAGTTACTATCACATCCGTGGAATGCAGAGCAGTTGAAAAGATATTACCCTTGAAATGTTAAAATGGTCCAAAAATGAATTGGACTTGTAAAAATTTTCAAGGGCTAACCCCAGTAAAGGACTCCGCGTTATTTAATTTCATGTCTTCTAAGGGTGCAAGTTCGATGTGAAATTAAATGGGGGCCAGAGGTGGGTTAAAACTTAGAAAAATTCAAAACCTCTAAAGAGCTCAAGAGTTCGAGGTAAGACGCGGTTTAAAATAGACAAAGATAGGTTAAAACTTGGAAAAATTCGAGCCTCTAGAACTTACAAGTTCGAGGTAAGATGTAGATCAAAATAGGAAAATTCAAAGCCTCTAAAGAACTTGCGGGTTCGAGGTAAGAGACGAGCTGAGACTTGTAGATATAAAATGAGTAGTAGAGTCAAAAGTAGGTCTTTAAACAAGATATTGCACTAATGAGTGAAGTTTGGCCGAGGTTTATAGATCTCGTGACCAAGTACAAAAAGGGAAAAGTTAAAAATAACACAAGAAAGGTTGTGAAAGAACGGAGGAGCTTCAACTGCTTCCAATTTTGCTTTTTTTTTTAAGAAAATAGCAATCTTTCTTTAGATGCCCTATTTTGGGACAATAGCTGCATCTTATTTTTTATTTTTTCTTTCTCATCCTGCTGTGGTTTCTAGTCTTTCTAGTTATTTTTTAACTTTCCTTTCACAAAGTGACCTTCTGCTTGTGTATTATCTATTTTCAACAAAATTAGCTTGAGTTTTTTAGTCTTGACAGCATATATGATTTTATTCGTTGTTATTGACTCTCTACCATATTTTAATGCTACATGGACTTCTCTGTAGACTTCATGTAAAGAGTTTAAGAAAATGAAAGTTTCATTTTCATCCCCAATCTTTTCTCCTAGGTTCTTGAATTCTCATGACATCTTCTTGGTGTCAGCAAGATTATCGGATAATGATTTTATATTATCCATCTTGAAAGTAAAGAATTTCTCCCGTAGATATACTTTATTTGGGAGATCTTACAAGAAAAGATTGTTTCTAGCTTTGTCCAAACTTCATATGTTGTCTTCAAATCTATAATTTACCTTAAAACACTGTTACTTAAATTCAGAATTAAAGTCCCATATGTGATTTCCTCCATTGTTTCCTTTTCCTCTACTGTGATCGACTGAGGTAACTTGGTAGGATTTGAATGGCCTTCGAAGCCTTTTGCTGTCCTAAGTACTGTTGGAATTAATTTAATAATTAATTTATATGTGGGTAACAAATTAAAGAGCAATTGAATTTGGGCTATTTAATGGCATTTAAGTGATCTTGATTATAGACCGATGACTTCTCATTTAGCGGTGTGGCTTGCTGAGTAGAAATAAACCCATTAATCTTACGGGATTATGGGAAACCTTAGGATTAACCTATAAATATATGGTTATGGTCCGTAATAAACTATGCTTCTTGAGCCTCCTGTTCCCCCATCAAACAGAGAGTATTACCCATATTTGGTCCAGGTTGCATAGGTGAGAAAGACCATAGACCACAACTTCTCGCAGTTCATAGTCAATCTATCTAATAGTTCCAAGTAAATCTAATCTCTTTATTGATTTTGGTTTTCTTTCATGCTTAGATCCTTGGTCTTGATTGTTCTGGAATTTTATAGCTTTTATTTTAGAATAATCATGAATTAGGATTTATTTAAATTTTCCAACAAGTGGTATCAGAGCTTGCTTTGCATGGATGATTACTGGATCTTGGTGAAATACTTTTAGGCATGTTGTTCTTTTAATAACCTATTTGTTTAAACAACATGCTAATTGAATTATTTGGATTAATGAATTATTGAATAATTTTGCATGATCTAGTTTGAAAATTGTTCAAATTTATAGTTGATTGATTTGATAAAGTTTATTATTTTCTATATTGATAAATCAATTAAGATGTTGATGTTCTTTTGATTAATAATAATAATAATAAATAAATAATGTAAACAATTAAAAGAAAGAAAGAGAAGGAAAAAAAGGAAATTGCAACTGGAGTGCCGCTTAAAGGAAAAACGGTGATAGGGCACCCCTAGCACCACTTATGAGGCCCACTTCAATCAAAAGAAAGAGAGTTTTTTTTCTTCATTTTCTTTATTATTTCTAATTCATATATTTATAATTTGTTACAAACATCCGTGGGAATATATAGAGGACTATTTAATTTCTATTTTATATTATGCTAATTAAAGGTTGATTATCATGGTGATAAAGTAACAATTTATCAAGGCAGGACTTTTAAATTCTATGAATATTTTTATGCATGAAAATATTATTGTTAGTGGTTGAAAATAACTTAAGGTATTTTATTTTCATTCGGAAACAATTAACATTAATTAAAGAATAAATTGTGAGATTTAATATTGTTCGTTTATGCGAATTGTGATCGGACCAAAGGAAGGTCACAATTTGGCCAAATAACAATTACACTTACAATTATGGAATTAATTATTGATATTTGATTATTGTGAGCTACAATAAGTGCTCCATAGCCTATGTCGAATTGTTGATGAGTTAAAATATGAATAATATTTCTTTTAGGAAAGTTTTTATTTTTCTTTCTGGATTTAATAAATTATTTATAGGACTTTTTCCCATTATTAAATTATGCATATAAAGATATTATTATTATTAATTTTTGAAAATAAATGTGGTAGTTTTATTTTCATAAAGATAAAATTAATATTAATTAAAGTTACATATGTTGCATAATTGTCTAATTCTTTTGGTTGGTGTTGATTTGATGAATCATGCTGTCAAAGTAGCCTCTGATTTTTGACATTGATATCTTTCCAAATTATCAGATGTTTGTGGGCCTGTGTATTTATGTGCTCTATAGTCGACCCAACAGAAGACTTCAATTTGACCAAATAACAGGGTCAGTTATAGTTAGATGGTGATAAACATGGATAATATAAAGTTATGTCATGTGAGTGATTGTCGGCCCAAATGAAGGTTTTCACTTGACGGGATTGCTTATCAATATTTGATCACCACATTGAGAGTACCACTTGCAAGTTGATATTGTCGGCCCAGAGGAAGGCTATCAATGTTGTGCTACGTATCTTGTTGTCCTCATTGATTTTAAATATAAAGTATTTTTTATAAATAGTTAAGGTTAATTTTGAGCATGTTTTATTATTGAATTAGTTATTGTTGAATATTATTTAATTACCTTGTTGTTTATTTAAGAATAATTTTTATTCAAGTTTGCATGAATTTTTTAAAAAGAAAGGAAATACTTCAACTTTTGCAAATCAATATCCCTCTAAGGTTTAATTGGGATCTTGAAAGGTAGGAGTAACCTTAATTACATAAGTATTATGACAGTGTTTTGCAACATTCAAGGAGATTAAGTTTAATGAGGAAATAATTAGGAAAGTTCCTTAAGGATTGTTTTGAAAATTACAAAAAGAATAGACTTTAATTTTTTGTTGGTTATTTCTTAATAAAAGGAATAAAAGAACACTAGTGAGTACACTAAAGGATCCAATGCACAAAATTTAAAATATTCAAGGATTTACTTGTGCATTTGATACCATTTGAGACATTATACAGTATGTATGTAGTGGGTTATGATACTTATAAGGGTAGATATTGAACTCTTAATAACCTAATTTATGACTAATGTTTCAAGGAAAATGGGTTAGGTAAGAAAAGATAAAATTGTACTCATTAATTGTTTATTTCCTTAAAGAAAGAAATTAAAGTTAGTAAGGTTTCTTTGGAACATATTGTTCGCCTAAACTACAAAAGAATCAAGCTTAGGAATTCTCTTGATATTTTTTGGAAATTTGAACATATAGAAAAAAATATCTTCCAAATACAATGACACTTGAAGTATAAAGAAAATTTGACTTCTCACTTAAGGTATTTAACAAGTTAGACTTGCATATGAAAACTTATCTTATGTGTTGAATGACTTTGGTATTTCTATTCATTGCTTGTTGGTTCTCAATAATAAACAGACATTCAAGTCTCTATTAGGAATAGTCAAGGGGACATAAGTGGAATTGTCAAATTAGGTGCTATTGAGAGTTTTAGTATTTTAGAACATTAATTTATGGCCTATTCAATATGGCTTCTTTAAGTGTCTAACAACATTGCATAAAGTTATTAGAAATTTACTCTCGTTAAGGGCACCTATATTTGATATAAGAGAAGTATTTATTCTTGTATATCTTAAAAGTCATCATATATCAATTCGTAATGAATGAAATCGTTATGAAATATGATGATTGAGAAGATAAGGTCTAAGACATTTGCTAACTTCTTTAAGGATTTATAGAGCAAATAAGTAATATATATTTTCAGGCAAACTTGAGATGTATGTTGCTTATAAAACGATTGAAAGCTCAAAAAGGTGTGGTAAGAAATATGATAAATCATTTTTCATTACGCTCAGTCTATTTGGAGAAGGCACTCAAGATTGTTATAAAAAGGTTTAAGTGGTGTACCAAATAAAGAAACAACTAAAATCACGTGCAATTCAAGGTTTTACGAGACTTGGATTTAAGGTTTTTAGTTGTCACTCTAAATACACTAGTCTTTCAATATATATATTTTCTAAATTTAGTTCCCACTTAAAGTTGATGTGGATGAGATCTTAAAGTTTCTTAAGGATGTTGAGTTTGAGGGAAGATAAAGTAAAGAATGTTGTATTTAAGAGAAATTTAGTTATTTTCTCTTTATAACAATATTAGTAAAGAATAAAAATTCTCCTCATTTTAGTCAAACAAACTCAACATCATTAAAAATGTCATTAAAGTAAGTAGAAGAGATTATAAAGATTTAAGTTTGATAAACAGAGTATATTCTCTACCGTCAAACAAAATCTTATCTCTTAAAAGAAAAATTGAATGTCATAAAAAATGTGTTGAAACAAAAAACAACGAAGATATTTTACATTTTGTTATACTGCTTTTAAAAGGCAATGTTAACAAATATAAACTCATCTAGTTGTTATGGTTTCAATTCTTAAGGCTGACGTTAATTTTTAGAGATCTTTTCTATGGCGTCTTGAAAAGTTCTTTCAAGTTAATGACAATACTTATAACCTTTTTTTTAGTTGTGTCATATGAATATAAAAATTGGTTTCTTAATTGTATATTTTATGAAATTAATAAGTTTGTATATTTTGGAGACTTTTGATCTAATAACACAAAGTTTCAAAAGGTTTATATTCATCTGTGATCTCAATGAAGAATATTCATCTGTGATTTCATAATTTTCATTACATGATGATATTATCACATGTAATATCATAAGGTAATAAGAGTAATAATTATGAATTACAGGTTTAGTAGGAGTACATTTATTTTCCTAGTATAATATGTCTGCGACATAATAAAGGCCTTGTCAGTGGATGAAAACTTGCATGAACATATCGCTTTTATTGTGAAATGATATTGTAAGATCAATCTCAAGTAACATTGAGAATTCACACAAGAACTATGTTAAAAAGTATTGCAAGTTCTCTAGCATAAAGATTTATGCACTAAGGGATATTGAAATCACTAGTGGAGACAAGCTCACTTTCAATAAAGGTTCCTTGAATAATAAAGTAAAAGAAAAACTTAATGCTTAAAGTCTATATGCTTCTGTTGCAGTATTCATATCAATAATGAAAGACAATTTTTGATAACTCTTAATTAGATCTAAAGAATTATAAGGTGCTTAAAAAAAAAGTTACATGTGCACTCATCAAAATCATATTAGAGATCATAAGACTATTTGATTTTGAACATTTGAGTTGCCATCTAGATCCAACTATGAGGCTATATTCACTAATAGATTAAAAGATACTACTATCTCGTGGTAGAGAGTCAGTTTAGTCCCTTTCACCACTATAGTTTGTATTGACAGCATTTTGTATGTGGCAACAAACTTAAGAATATGGTTGTCAAATTTGGTCATTAGGTTGTTTTGACAAAAAATTGTTTTTTTTCCATATTACAACAACAAAAACTTTTGTTTGAATATTTAAGCTTTAGTTGATAAAGAAAATTCAGAGTATTTTTGTTTAAAAAAATACAACTCCATAATTGTGAATCTGCTCATTAAGGACTATCACAAAAGTTTACAAGCATAATGTTCATATAGATGTGAAAATTATGGTATGTCAGTTAAGTGGGAGTTTGTGTTTTCTTAAATTAAACATGTGGTTTTTGTTTTCTGCAGAATAAAGAAGATGGTTTATTTTGTTACTCTGGATGATTTTCTTTCTAAATGTAGTTTAACATAAAGCTAGAAAGCATAAATTTTGATTTCTTTAAAGAATAAAGTTGGACCAGTTGTGAATAGATATGTTTAGATCACATTACATGTAATTCTCATGCTGCTTTTCCACACTTGATCCATGTCATTAGTACATTTGGTGTTGTGATCATTTAGGCTGAGTCCGCGACTATACATGTGACAAAAGCTGCTTTAGTTCCTCATCGATATATGAGATGGACCGGATTGTGATTAAAGGGAAGTTTATTTTAATAGCATTGAGTTGTGCACTAAATAATAAATTAATATAATTGCTAAAAAAGAAATTTGTTACCCATGTGGGAGATTGTTGACATTAATTTAATAATTAATTCGGGTAACAAATTAAAGAGCAATTGAATTTGGGCTATTTAATGGGCATATATGTGATCTTGATTATAGACCCATGACTTCTCATTTAGTGGTGTGGCTTGCTGAGTAGAAACCAACCCATTAATCTTAGGGGATTATGGGAAACCCTAGGATTAACCTATAAATATATGATTATGTTCCCCGATATACTATGCTTCTTGAGCCTCATGTTCCTCCATCAAACAAAGAGTATTGCCTGTATTTGGTCCGGGTTGCATAGTTAAGGAAGACAAAAAACCACACTTCTCGCAGTCCACGATCAATCTATCTAATTGTTCAAGGTAATTCTAATCTCTTTATAGATTTTGGTTTTCTTCCATGATTAGATCCTTGGTCTTGATTGTTTTGGAATTTTATGGCTTTTATTTTAGAATAATCATGAATTAGGATTTATTTAAATTTTCCAACAAGTACAACTTTAATTTTGACTTTCCACAATTCAAAGTCGCCCTTTCCATGGAACTTCTCCATTTCAAATCTTGCTACAACCATAATTTGAATCTTGATTTTTGCAGGTGACTTCTGTTCTTTTTCCACGTGTTCTTATACCAGTTTTGTTAGAATTGAAGAAGAATATTTGAAGATAGAAGATTATTAGATGGAGAATTTTAGAGACAGGAGAAGAAGGGGAAAAATATGGTGGACACACGATGTAAGTGGTTCGGCCAAAATTCGACCTACATCCACTGAGAGCAGTATCTTTACTATATCAGGTAAAGAGACTACAAAGGATTTTAATTTTCTCATGCCTATCCTTTAGCACCCAAAGGCTTTATATATAGCTTAAAAGTACAAAGTGTTATTTTACACTAATGCCCTTAAATGACAGATGGTTTCAACTACACTTTGCACCACATAATATCTACCCCACCTTTAATATATGTCTTCAAATTCTTCTTTGCTACAGTGAATTTAAAAATTTTATATTTTGTGCTTAGGAGCATTGAATTAAGTTATTTAGAATGCTATTAGGTAACTGTTTGAGATTTTTGATTCAAAATAAATGAGAGCGCAAGTGTACACCCGTCACAAGTAGTAAAACGGAACGAATATTCCGAGTATCGATCCTCAGGGACAAATGAAGTCTTTTTATAGGAAATGTTAATGATCGGTGACTTTGTAATTGAATTTGGGATGACAAATAATAAGGATAATGTTGGTTTTGATATTTAAAAACTCAATGCAATAAACCCAGCCCAGTTACTTCAAATTAGCTAAAAATACGCAAACTTTTTCCAACTAGGCGCCAGGTGCCTCTCATAAATTTTCTTCGGTTTTACTTCACCATCTTCTTATGTCTAAATGATTTTGAACGTTTAAGTCCATTCCTAATATGTGTATTAGAAAAAAGAACTTAATTTAGTAAAAACCAACCGTAACCTTAGGTTGAGGTCCTATGTCTAGGCTACCTGAGCGAAATCTTTATGTTTAAAGTATTTCTCTCTAAAGTTAAATCAGTAAAGTTGTGAAAACATATCAACCCTTTCAGTATTGATGCTTGGTTAAAACATTAATTGGCCAAATCAAGTTTCAACTTATGGAAACAACTTTAAGTGATAAAATGAGAGAAAAAACGCCTTTTGCCTTGTTGGATTTTAAAAACTTTAACTAACTATCCATAACCGAGCTTGGAAAAAATAAATTTAGCTCATGCTAATAAAGGAAAAACAGACTTGAACGTTAATGGAAGTAAAAGACATGACTAAAAGATGAGTAGAATTAAAACGAGCTGTAAATGGTGGAGTTGTAACCCGAATGACCCTAATCCGTTCTCTTTCAAGATTGGGGAGCAATACTCGGTCGATTCCTCAAGGTTGAGTGATTAAAACTTCGTAATGAGGAAGAGAGAGATGAGTAACAAAGAACTTGCTGGAATTTTAATTAAACAAGATTACAGCTTACAATTCAAGACTAACAAGCTAGAAATAAAGGGTGAACTAGAAATAAGTAAGGTTTAAAACAATAACAACTTAAAGACTAAAAGAGAAAACGTAAATAAGCTGAGAAGGAATGCCTAAAGCTAAAATGATCACTCTGGGATGATGAATGAAGAGAATGAGCTGCTGAATTTATAGGGACTTCAAGGTGGTTAGGAGGTTGAGAGCTTTGTGGAGAGCCATCCATTTCAAACACCTTTTGGTTGGTTAGTTGTTGAATTGACAACCTTCAATGCATGGAAGACACATGGCAGAGCTTGGGAAGGCTTCAAATCAAACCAAAACGTGCGTTTTGCATTAAGGGCAATCTCGGGATTGGGGAAGGCGCCAGGCGCCTAGCTCGGAAATTTTCTACACAAAATTGTAATTTCTGTTAGAAATCAACTCTAAATGATGTAAAAACGTCCTATGTGCAACCTAAGATAACTTAAAATGAAAGGTTTTGGACACTAAACCAAGCTTAAATCACGGTTTCCGAGTTTAAAACATTAGAAAACAACACCCATTTAGCTTCTTTTTACCCTTATGACAAGGGAAATCATTAAGTATATTTTGAATGTTATTTACAATGCTATTAAGTTATCGGGTAAGTAATTCATAGATTTTTTAGAATTTTAATTTTCTCTTAGCATTTAGGCCCTGTTTAAGGAATCAAAATGTGAATCAATCATAATGAAACAAATTCATGTTGTTTACTTCTATCTTTTTACTCTAAAATATTTGAAATCAGAATCAGAAACCAAATCATGTTTACTTCTATCTAGAATCGAAATAAGACATCATGATTATCAAAATACCCTTATATATTTGTAATTAATTTAAAACTGTATTATATTAACTAAAATAATTTATTTTTAATTTGAATTTTGAATTATTTCTGTCAATATCTTTCCTCAGTTAGTAGAAGATTTTTTTTTAACTCTATGTAAAGAACTCACTACTACAAATTTGAGTTTTAATGTCGGATAAAAATGAGCACGGAGGAAACAATGTCGGACAAGGTAAAAAACGCACTAAAATGAAAAAAAAATAAAAATTAAGTTTCAATGTCTAAGCCCGCTATTGAGGTACCGATCGAACGCTCTGAATGAATAAGAAATAGCATGCAGAGGGAATCGATGATTCTTATTCCACCAACCCTAACACTAATTTTTACCCCTAAATATTTTAACTCTAAAAAATTTTACCTCCCGACTCCGTTGTCAACCGAAATAGCTTGATTGTCGTGGATACGGTGAGTGAAGGGAAAATGGCATAGATAACTTAAAAAAGTTTCTAGTTTGCTCAACTGACCTCAATTATAAAAATTGACTCAACTGACCCAATTTTAACTTTTATGACATTTCAGAGAGTATGTAATTACGAATATACTCCCGAATTAATTAAACTACAACGAACCTAGCATAGAATCACGTAGGTTGGTGTAATTAAAACCATTGGCGAGTTCCACTTGATTCATGGCCGTGAATTTATTAAAGTACCACCAACTTATTAATTCCTCACCAAATTTTTGTACTATCATTTAATATATACCTACACATTCGCACAGATTGCAGAGAATAAAAGTATGTTTTAGTCCTTATTGTCCTCATGCACATCTTTCACGTTTTTTTGAAGAACTTTCATACCTTTTCCAACATTTTTCACATCTTGAATACCTTAAAGGAAGTCAAATTTTCATCTTTTACATGTTGAACAAGGTTAGTTTTTTATTGGATCCTAATATTGTTTTCGATTTGTCCAGAAAGTGATGTATGTAGTTGGAGTGAATGAAATTTCTGAAGTTTTATCAGTATTTTTGTGGGTCAAAAGTTACGTAAGTCAATGATTCATGGTTGTGTTTATTCATTTAACAACCATGGTCAATGGTTATATGATTAACAACTGTGGTTTTAGGTGATTCCGGTTATGGTTGCATACAGATAACCTTAATTGCCTCACGGCCATGGTCCATTTTGTTCAATTCGCGATCAGGGTTGTTTATTACCATGGTCGTGGTTGTTTGATTCGCGGTCGTGGTAACATATTACCGCAGCCGTGGTCCTTTATTGTTTGATTCACGACCGTGGTAACATGTTACCTCGGCCGTGGTCCTTCATTGTTTGATTAATGGTCGTGGTAGCATGTTCCTTCGCCTTGTTTGATTCACGGTCGTGGTAACATGTTACCTCGGTCGTGGTCCTTTATCGTCTGATTAATGGCTGTGGTAGCATGTTCCTTCGCTGTGGTCCGTTTGATTCATGGTCGTGGTTGCATATTCCCTCGGTCGTGGTACTTTATTGTCTAAGTCATGGTCGTGGTAACATATTGCCTCGGTCGTAGTCCTCTATTGTTCAATTAACGGCCGCGGTAGTATGTTCCCTCGGTCGTGGTTGTGTGTGCCCCCAACCGTGTTTGTGCTTTATTATGGTCGTGTCTCAAACTATCACGGTCATGGTGAATTTGATTACTAATTACTTGTGTGTTATTATTATTATCCATGCAGGATGCGTCAACTATTTGTGATCTACGGTGACAAGTGGAACGAGGCTGGTACGATGTACGAAGGTGGCGTCATGGGTGGGCTAGATGTTGATGAAACGATAGCATATGTCAACCTAGTAAGTGCCTTGCACATGCTTACTAGAATTGATCATGGCCAATTTGATCTTATTGTACAGTATGTATATAGATTTGATTTTTGGTATGAAGTCCCAAACTATCTGATATTTGATGACAGCACTTTGAGATTCTATTTGAATGGCCTTTCCGATCCATCACAAGTACCCTTGTATGTAACTGTCGTACCTAAAGCATCATATGGTAGTGGGAGCAAGAGAGGAGATAATTTTTTCAAAACCCATACATCGTCTTCATTCCTATACTACCCAGGGCAGAATGATCCATGTTTCGGCCGTTCTATTTCTATTGACTCTCCTCTGAACGATGTCGATCCCCTCTCATTTGTCCCACAGATTACACCATTGACCGATAATGTTGTCTCATGTAACCTAGGCGACGACGAATCTCCATATTATGGTCAACTGTACGAGAATGAGGTTGAGTACAAATTTCAGAACGATGATTAGTATGATTATGACGAATATCGTACCGAGGATGGGGTTGAGGACGATAGTGGGAATGGGTATGACAATGTGGAAGAGGATGAATATCATACCGAAGACGTGCTTGACGACCATTATGAGAATGAAGGTCAACATGTTCATGAGTCCCATACAGTGAGTGGGAATGCACCTTGTCAAACAGTTGAATGAGTCGTTTCACGTCCGATGTAGAATATCATAACTGGCAATGAGTCCGACTATGTAGGTGAAATTGTTGTTAAGGGTATTTTCCGTTCGAAGGAAGAACTACGATTCAAGCTATCTGTGTGAGCTATGAAGCATAATTTCGAATTTAAGGTTAAAAAATCGACGAAGACATTGTACACCATTGGATGAACCGAACAAGGTTACAAATAGGGTTTGCGTACGAAGAGTATCTGAGGTGGTGACTCATTCATCATTTCAATGTTTAATGATGTTCACAAGTGCAAACGTGAAGTACTAAACCATGACCACAGGCAAGGTCAGAGTTGGGTGGTTCGTCAGTTATTGAAGTCCAATCTAGAGGATGTCAGCCATTAGTACAGACCTAAAAACGTTATTAACGACATGCGAAAGAACTATGGGGTGAACATTAGATATGAAAAGGCATGACGGGCCAAAAATGTTGCCTTGAGTCTACTTATGGGGTCACCTACACATTCATATACTTTGTTACGCAAATATGGTGAAACATTGAAGGATGTTAACGTAGGCACTGTTTTTGAAGTGGAGCTGTAGGAAGATAAGTATTTTAAGTACGCGTTCATGGCCCTCGGTTGTTGTATTAGAGGGTTCTCCAGTTGTATCCGTCCAGTTCTCGTGATAGATGGTGCACATCTCAAGGGTAAATATAGAGGTGTGATTCTTATGCTTCTTCTGTTGATGGCAGCAATCAAATATATCCTCTTGCCTTTGAAATTGTCGATGAAAAGAGTGATCAATCTTGGACTTGGTTTCGGAACATGGTCAAGAAGTGCATTAGAGAGGTTGATGGGTTATTATTCGAATCTGATCGACATGTTTCCATTACGAAATCTGTTAGGCAGATCTTTCCTCAAGCAGCTCACGAAATATACATGCAGCACCTGTCCACGAACCTGAAGGACAAGTTCAAGGACGATGTCATGCAAGAAATGTTCATATTAGTAGCAAAGATCTGCTAGAAATCAGAGTTCATATACTATTTTTCCCAACTAGTAGGATTTCCAAAAGTCCAGCGATACTTGGAAGGAATCGGTTTTGAAAAATGGACTTGTGCATTTCAATCAGGTTTGACGTATGACCAAATGACATCTAATATTGCTGAGTCTATGAATGCAGTCCTCGTCTATGCACGTTATTTGCCAGTCACTACACTTTTGGAATATGCTCATGCACTCTTACAGCGTTGGTTTTACGAGAGGCAAATCTACGCATCCAGTCGCGAAACCATTCTCACTGACTATGGTGAGAATAAGATGCATACTATAGAGAACTTCTCTCGTATTCACTCCATCACACCCATTTACCATCACGAGTTGGAGGTTAGCAATGGACTAAAAAGAGTGCGTGTGAATTCAAATGCAAGGACCTGTGGATGTAAAGAGTTTGACTACTTCCAGCTTTCTTGTTCCCACGCTATTGCAGCGGCCACCTATGGAACGTGAACAAGTACACACTATGCTCACCTGCATATACTCTTCAAACTCTCATTAACGCATATGCCGAACCTGTGTACCCTCTCGGTGATGACGAGGATTGGATTATACCTGATGACTTTGTCGACCGTAAAGTAGAGCCGCCCAAATATGTTCCACGTGTTGGCCAATGTCAAACTGTATGAATTCCATTTGATGGGGAGACCCGCCAAGTCCACAAATGCAGTCGGTGTGGCAACATGAGACATAATAGAAAAACATGCCGCCAACCACTTAGAATTACAGATGGAGACATGTAAAACATTAGCTGAACTATTAATCGTATTTTGGAAAACGTTGTACTCTTATTCCCTTTTCTATTATTCGACCGAACCACTTTATATATTTTTCATTACTCTGTAGACTACCTAGGTCGAAATATATCTAAACACGCCCGTGGTCATACTTAGGGATGATTAGTCACTTCTTTGATAATTTCACGGCCGTGGTCATGATTCAAATATACGAAGGCCGTGGAAATTCAACACCACGACCTTGAATTTTCAACACCACGACCTTGATTTTTCAACACCACGGCCTTGAATTTCCTCAACCACACCAATGAATTATGAATATTTCGACCGTGGGTCCTGCAGTTTTTTGAGTAACTTCTTACTTAAATCGTTTTTCATCACCTATACCTGTATTTATCTTAACAATTTCCAAATCTATTTTATGAACCACATTCAAGTACAGTAAACATATTTCAGAATTGCATTCAACTGTATATGATTCAAAAAATGGGCATACTATCATAATAATAATGTTCAAATATACATCGCAAAAAAAATGGTCATATGATCATAATATACAAAACATAGTTTAGAACTATTACAAATGTATAATTCAAATGATAGATTTGTTCGCCCAAAGCTGAACGGCAAATTGCCGCCTAAAAAATGACATCCTAGACTGTGTTAAGGTATCAAAGTTAGATGCAGTGACATCAAATTCAAAAAATTTTACACTAAATATAACACAATGACCACCCATCTCCTGCTGGGGTGCTAATGCGACTCTACGAATGCACCATTACGTGATTGGTATGTTTGGCTTGTTTATCAGAATAAGTGTCGGGATAATGGTTACCATTGTCTTCAGCTCCTCTTCCAACTTAGGCAGTGGTGTCATGGACATGAAGGAGTCCCACACGATCAGCTCACCTTCTTCGAAGTCGATGCAAATCGTTACCCAGTGCACTCCATTGTACGGTAGATAAACAGCATCGACATCACATCTAGCACTTCTCGTAGTCCGAGTGAGTATCATCGATGTAGCTGGCACAGTCTTCGCTCTTCCCTCCCAATCATAATCTGTCGCAATCCTCGAAGCAATGGCGTTATGAGATTGCATGCAGGCATAGACCTCATCCGTTCGTCTCAGGAAATTATGTAACCATCAGGATTGTCATGGGTGGCATCATGCTGCGCGTCACGACCTTCCATTGCAGGCGGCATTTGCTCGCTTGCCTGTTCATCATCGTCTAAGTCGTCACTGGATGGTGGCTCGAATTCCCTTTCCATGAACCTCTCCTCCGCTTCCGTTGCGAAAAAGTCTGATAGCCACTTTAGTCTGTACACAAAACATACTACTAAGGGCACATTATATGAAAATAAATACCATATCGATGTACTAGTAAAGGATCTTACCGATATGGACTGGAATATCTCCTTATCCATGACAACCCACGTAGGTGAATGTCCGCACTTCCAAACTTCTTATAGTCTTCTCGAACGACAGCTCAACTCAGTCATAATTACAGCACACCTCTATGTCATCCACAACTCCTAAGAGGCTATTATCCAGCTTCAGAGTCCTATCCCTCCCCAAACAAGACAAGCTCCACGAATAATAACATTGATATCTTGACCGCATCAATGTCATCCTCGAACCACATCACCATGTACTTCGTCTCGAACTCATTTTGTAAAATATCGACTTTGTCATTGAAGTACAACTTCCTAAGACTCTTAGGAGAAGTGTCCTTACGAATCAGTCGCCTACTATATTTTAGGCCCGTTATCAGACAAAATTCACTAAATCTAGAAGATATTCTATTACCAAGCACGTTTATAGTAATTATGTCTGCTCTACTATCCTCCAACTCCCTAAGCAACATGTTATGTATAAGTGGCCCATTAAGTACGAGCTCTACGTCTAGCAAATGGCCGAAATGGTCTTCCTAAACATACTAAGTTGCCTAGGGGTTAGTTTACTCTTAATAGCCTTAACCGTGCTCCCTACATAGGATAGGCAGGTCAAATTGGCTGAACGATAGCTAGAGGGAGGAATCTTAGATACCATCTCCATTTTATAAACCTGAAATACAAGTACGATATATACATAACTTATTATTCAGTAAGTCAGAACCCAAACAAGAAAGGAACAGATGAAAATGATAAAAGAAGAGGAAGGAAATACATATTTTGTCCATATTCACGGGCTTACCATGGGCTAGGTAGTGATCGAAATTTATGGCAGAATCTAATCCTCGTAAAATTGAACGAGGATATTGATTCTGTCAAAACTCAAGGCCACGACCATGGACGTGGTACGATCGTGAAATTGGACAGAACGTAAAGTACATTTAATTGAAGGAGGGTCTGCTTCGTTCAAAAACCACGGCCGTGTTAACGGCCGCGGTTCAACTAAAATTTTGAAACCTTAAACCCTCCTTCTTCCACTGCTGAAAACCCTAAAACAAAACGATAACGCTTAACAACCGCAACAGAAAACATAAACCCACACAAACCCACGCAAACACAAAATTTGAACGATTTCTGCAGCAGAAAACATAAACCCTAAAGCTTTAAATCAAAATTTCAACCACAACCGCGAAGATAGAAAGACATCAAATCATAAACAAAAAATGCCGATTTCGAGCCCTAGAAGTACCAAAAATACTAAATAGATGGAATGAATGGACGAATAGCGAAAAAATCGCAAATATGAGTACAAAAAAACTTCTTTTCTTACCATAAAAGGGACGTAAATACTAAAATGTGCTAACCTCGAAGTTTCAGATATGGGAAGCGATTCGGAGAACGAAATTGCAACAAAGTAGTAGAGAGTGAAACTGAGAAAATTGAGGCAGAGTAAATCGGATGGGCGAAAACGAAAACGAAAACGGAAGAAAAGAAAGGAAGATGGAATGAGAGGATACCAATAGTTGGAATTTGAACTGACGAGTATAATGGTCATTTAATTCACGACCGTGGTCTTAACTTTCAAGGCCATGGAAAAACAAACAATTTAACCACGGTCAAACCTTGCCCATTAGTTCTTTCGTGAACACCACGGCCGTGGTGTTAATTTCATGGTCATGGTCAAGCTAACAATAACCACGGTCAAACCTAGCTCATTAGTTGTCTTTTATGAATACCACGGTTGTGGTACTATTTTTCACGGTCATGGTCAAGCTAACAATAACCACGGTCAAAACCTCATCGTGTTAATTCGATCAAGCCCGTGGTTTATGGTTGGTTTGCGACTTCTCACTTGCGTTCCAGATTGAGGCTAAAATAGTAATTTACCGCTTCAATATTCTATTCTAAATATTAAATTGGGTCAGTTGAGTCAATTTTTATAATTGAGGTCAGTTAAGCAAACTAGAAACTTTTTTAGGTTATCTATGTCATTTTTCCGTGAGTGAACGAGGATAATGTGGAGGTGAGAGCTTCAACAGCTACCTCCATCTCTTCAATTGACAGCAACCTCCATCTCTTCAATTGACAGCGACCTCCATCTCTCTGAGCGGCGCGAGTGATGGTGACTTCCAGTTCGAGGATTCTGAATGTTGCAGTGCGGAGAAAATCCCTCCAACTTTGTTCTTTGCTGCAATAGCTTATGAGCTCTCTTTTTCCTTACCTATATATTATTATTCCTGTTATGAAAAGGGACGAGCTTCATAAAGTTGCAACACCAAAGAGCTGCTTGTAAACACCTAAACACAACAGGAGGAAGAGTTCGACTCATTTTCCACCTCAACCAAATAGTTATCTCCACATTTGTCATGTCAAGGTAGTAATATGCTATTCTTTTATGTGTTTTATTTTCTTGTCTTTGACCAGAAGTTCCTTGTACTTCTTGTTAGCCATTATGATCAGTCGTGAAATGTTTGTGGATTTTTGCCTGGCAAAAGAGTGAGGTGGAGGCTGCTATTTCAGTTATTTTTCTCTTCTTTCGTTTTCTGAGAATTTCTGTTGATCCATTCTATCTTTAACTATGTCTATATTCTTCCATATTAAATCTTGTCTGGGTTCAAGTTTGTGACCATTCGTTGTCCACTTCACGAAAGTATGAATAATATGGTTGGCCACTTTTGTTTTTACTGTTGTTCCAAAATGTGTGCTTGTTGGTATGATGACGCCAACCATGTAGCTAAGAGGAAGGAATATATTGATCATCTAGAAGAAATTGTCAAGTGGATTGGCTGGGAGCCTTTCAAGGTGTAATTTTAGTCCACTTTGCTTATAAACTATCTGTTTTACTCTGGTTTAATCTTGAAACCATTTGGTGTGGTGTTATTTTCTTCAAATCACTTATACTAGTGATTATTTCCGAGATCTGTATGAATTGGCTGCATAGCTTATATGTACAGGTCAATCTTTGTATTTGAATATCTAGTTGCATTTGTGCTGTGTTGAGGGAACATCCTTGTTGAAAATGGCAAGATTTCTGGACTTCCAAATCACCACGAAGTAGACATAAACAAATAATTAATATCAAGTTTCACTACCATTATCTTTGTTTTTTCACTAATTTTTTACACAATTAATATCAAGTTTCCATCTATTTTTACATTCTGTTCTACTGCAATCAAAGAATCTGCATCTCCTTTTCTCATTGTTCAGAGTTTCTGGGTTTGCTAATTATGCGGCTTGACATGTATATTGCTCCATAAAGAGATTATCCTATTTATTCATATATTCAAATAGAAATTGTCACGATACTTATTTTAGCGTGGTAGGATTAGATCATCCAAAATTGCAAGCATTGTAAGGTACAAGGGAAACGCATAAAACACTGAGTGAGCACTTTTTCCTCCAGTAATAAGAGTCACGGAAATTCTCGCTTTTATTATCCTTTTACACACTGATGTATATAGAATTTATTTGTACATATTGTTGCCCTGCAGGTAAATTTTTTGGCCAAGTCTTGGCTTGGCGGCGGAGGAGGGGATAGTGAAGGGTAGTTCCATCTTTAAATTATTTCTAAACTCTTACAAGTTTTTTTGGGCTGGTTTTGAGGTAAAAATTAAAGTAGAAGATTCAAAATATCAAGTGGTAGCAAAATTAAATTTTGACTGCAATCTGTATTTCCTTTCGTTTTTAGTTGACAATTTTAAATGGGAGGAACTTATTTTCCCTTCTTCTTTCGTTTTTTGCTGCCATTAGATCATGGTTTGTTGCGTAGTTGGTTTCTGTTCTTCATAGCATAGGACTTCCCTTCTTGTTCAGTTCTAATATATAAGATTGTGAGGTTTATAGCTTATACCAGTGAAGTAATTTTAGGTTGTGATCACAAAATTATCATATATCTTGATTGTTAGTGTACTACTACTTGGGGCTTTTATGGCAAGTTTGGGAAGTTTTTAAAACTATTAGGAAAATGGTGTAGTTGGCAATTTACATTGTTTTATACTTATGTATTGTTTCTTTTATTCATAACTCATAATATTCGAATGTTGGTTATTAATAGTTATCATTGGATGTTGATTGTTATCCATATGCGAGCGAATTGTGTGTATATATTGTGCTCTCTACGAAGTAAAATTCAAGAAGATTTTCAAAGAAGATTTTCAAGGAGTCAATTATGGAAGTGGTTTCAACTCTTCCATAATCTTCCATGTGTGACTCGTAGTTGTGTTGTTATTCATTTTTCTATATGTAGTGTCCTCATCAATTAGGTTCTGTAGAGTGCGGGTACTATGTGCAAAAGTATTTACGAGAAATAGAGCAAAACTCTAGTGCCACCAAAAGGGAACTTGTACGTATAATTATCTATCTTATGTGTTTACATCAAATGAGTTCGTATGCTAGTATATCTTTCTTTGTCTTTGTAGTTTAACACGAAAAGTGCATATCGCCAAGAAGATGTTGATGAGGTCAAACTGAATGTACAACTTTTATTGGAAGATTTTTGTAGGATTACTTGTGCATTTTGTTTTTTTGATGTTAAGCTAGGTGGATTACTTTTTGTCTTAGTAGAATTGAAATATTAGAATTGTTGGATATGTTGCTAAATGTAGTTTTTGTGGAGGGATGGGTGATCCTATAACAATTATAAATGTTCGATGTTGCTAAATATAGTATTTATGGAGGGACGGGTGGTCCCATTATATCATTACAAGAATTTTGACTTTTGGCGACGGAATCTTCGGCGACCACAAATACTTTCGTCGCCAAAAGGTATTTTTGGCGACCAAATAATTTTTCGTTGCTAAAAGTGAGAGTTTTGGCGACGAAACAAGATTTTGTCTTCCAAAGGGCATGTTTCGGAGACGAAATCATAGTTTCATCGTCAAATATGCTGCCATCTTTCCCACCATGGAAATAAAAGAGGTTTTCGGTGACGAAATCACGATTTCGTCGCCGAAAGTAGGAATTTCGGCGACGCAATGAATATGTCGTCATCGAAAATGGGTCGGTTTCGGCAACGAAACCAGGATTCGTTGTCGAAAGCCGAAATAAAGTGGCTTTCGGAGATGAAATGAAGATTTCGTCGCCGAAAGGAGGCATTTCGGCGACGAAATATATCTTTCGTCGCCGAAAATAAGCTGGTTTCGGCGACGAAACCTTGTTGCATCGTCGAAAGCCATTTTCAACCCATGAAAATAAAGTGACTTTCGGCGACGAACTGGGGATTTCATCGCCGAACGTTTGTTTGGGACTAGCTTCATATGGGTTTAATTCTTGGAAGTGCATGAAAGAAAGTAATTTATTAATGTCATTGCTTATTCCTGGGCCAAAGTCACCTGGAAAAGATATCGACGTTTACTTACCGCCATTAATTGAAGAGTTGAAAGAGCTATGGGATACTGGGTTTCGTATTTACGATTGTGCAAGTGGTGAGTACTTTCAACTACACACAGCTCTTTTATGGACTACTAATGACTTTCCAACATATGGTGATTTGTTCAGATGGAGTACGAAGGGATACCAAGCATGTCCCATCCGTAAAGAGGACAATTCATCTTTTCGAATAAGAAACAAAATTTGTTCATAGGACATCGACGTTATCTTCCTCAAAATCATAGTTGGCGTGGGAATAGACTGCATGATGGAAGGTTTAAACGAGTAAAAGAAATTTTCCAATGTCAATGGATGGAGATACGATTCTTGAAGTAAATACACTGAATTTTCCAGATTTTGGTAAGAATACAACCAAACAAAAGAGTAAAAGAAAGCAAGATTTAAATTGGACGAAAAAAAGTATATTATTTGAACTTCCCTATTGGGCGAAACTTATGTTAAGTCATAAGTTGGATGTGATGCATATTGAGAAGAACATATATGACAATTTAGTAAGAACTTTGTTAAATATTGATGGGAAAATAAAAGACATGATCAATGTGCGTTTTATTTAGAAGATTTAAAAATTCGAAAAGATTTACACTTACAAAAAGAGGGGAATAAAGTTGTAAAACCACATGCTACGTATACATTGACTACTACTGAGAGGGTGAAGTTTTGCGAATTTTTGAAATCATCTAAGTTTCCAGATGGATTTGTGTTAAATATATCGAGATGTGTGAGCGCAGAGGATGGGAGACTATGGGGGTTGAAAACTCACGACTGTCATGTTTTGCTACAACGACTCTTACCGATTGCCAGTCGAGCATACGTACCAAAGTTTGTGGGTACGACTATTGTTGAACTATGTAACTTCTTTCGTGATATATCTGCAAAGACAGTACGCATCAGTGATTTGGATCGATTGTAATCTGACATTACAATCATACTATGTAAGTTGGAGAGAATATTCCCACCAGCATTTTTTAATGTTATGGTATATCTTGCAGTTCACTTACCATACGAAACAAAAATTGTGGGACCAGTTAGTTACAGTTGGATGTACCCTATCGAACGAAGTCTCCGAACCTTAAAACAATCTGCACAAAAGAAGAACAGAGCTCATCCTGAGGGTTCGATAGCCGAATCATTCATCATGAATGAATCGTTGACTTTCTGCTCATTGTATCTGAGTGGAATTAAAACGAGATTCAATAGAGATGAACGCAATGATGATACTATTGTCGGTTATAAAAATTGTGGACATTTTGACGTGTTTAGGCTAAATGCACGTCCTCTAGGGGCATCAACTTTGAAAACATTATCTGTCACGGAAAGAAAAGTTGCATACTGGTATGTACTGAACAACTGTGCAAAGACAGAGTCTTATCACGAGTAATTTCGGCTTATGCTACGTTCACTTTAATTTCACACTTAGTACATATAACACTAATGTTGTTTTTCTCCCTTTTCGGAATTGTAGTCAACATTTGAGCTCAATTCGAATTCCTGGAGACAATGTTCCTGCCCTATATGAACAACACAGTACACAATTTCCTGATTGGTTAAAAAAAAGATAATATTGATTTTTAGGGTTTGAATGTAGATGAACACAAAACGAAATCGTTATGTATTTTGTTATGATCTATTACAGGTTTTGACATTACGGGAACAAGGCGAATTAGATGATGATCTTTATTCACTCACTAACTGCACGTTCATATAGTAGTTGTATTGTAAATGGACTACGCTTTCATAATATAGAACGCAATAGTCGTCGAATGACACAAAATAGTGGGGTCATGGTGTGTGGAGAAGAATGAGATGACATGAATTTTTATGGTGTCTTGAGTGATGTTTAGGAGTTAAATTATGCTAAGGGGAGACGTGTCATACTTTTAAGTGCAAATGGTTTGACACAGACTCTAAGAAGAATAGAATTCAAGTTGACTTAGGTTTTAAGTCGATTAATACGTCTAAGTATTGGTATACCGACGACCCGTTAATTCTCGTTGGTCAAGCTCAACAAGTGTTTTATTTAGATGACCCAAAATTTGGTAATAATTGGAAAGTTGTGCAACACATTCTAAATAAACATGTATGGGATATTCCAGAACAAAAAGACGTTGAAAATGATCAAATTTCGTTGTTAGAAGTAGGACCTAGGATCGAAATAGATGAATCCACTCAAGATAGTTCATTGCATCGAGATGATGTTGATCCTATTGTCGTTGAGGGTCGAAAACAGTCCAATAGAAGCATAGATGCGAGCAATGTGGATGATTTTATAAATGACGAATCAAACGATGTGGACGCGTCAACTGATAATGATATAGATGATGTTGATGATGAGTACTATAGCAAATAAATATTCTTCCAAGTATTTAAATATATGTTGGATAAATTATGCATCAAATTGATTTATGTTGAGTATTTGTTTTGTCAATATATAATACTTTTTGTTGGTTGCCTAAGTTCGCAAAAAAATGAGACCAGACCAAGCAGGTCAGTTAGAGGCACACGTATAAGGTCGTGAGCGTCCACCAGCAAACCCGTCTCTTCCGACTTTTCCTCCAGGTACGTCAATTTAAATATATGTAAAATAAATAAGTATGATTTAACTATTTGGTTTATTGTTTGGCAACATACAAATAGATTAGGTGTACGAGGATATACTCTATTGATAGAGCTAGAAAATCAAGTTCGTGGAACGAACGCAAAAGTACATATCGAATGTGACCACACAGTTAATAAACCAATATGTCCCATGGCCACCACAGAGGTACATACATGCGAACAAGTGGCCTTAAAGGTTAACGAGTGGAGTGAGGTCGAAGAAATTCAGAAGAGGGCAATTATAACTCAGCTCAAAGTTTGAGATTAATTACTTAATATGTTTTATCTTTTGTTATAATGCAACAGAATAACACTTAAATATATGTTCGATTTTTTTTTGTTGTAGGGTCATTTCGATTTCAACGAATCAGATCGAGTTATGATGAAATTCATCGAGCATGAGATGAGAACGACACATAAGGCGTATAGGGCAAAATTGCACCAACACTACCTGAGTTATCCCACACCTGAGATTGCGCGCAACAATCCTTCGGAGCGGTTGTTGGCAAAACCAGACGATTGGAACATGTTGTGCGATAGATGGGAGACAGATGAGTGGAAAGTAATTTACGAATATAACTTATATTTTTTTTTTTAGTATTTATATTCAATATATATTCTCATTTAAGTTTTCTTTTGTTAGCAAAAATCTGAGACCAACAAATGCAACAGGGCGAAGATGTCATTCAACCATCGTGCGGGGCCGAAGGCATTTGCTATTATTGCAAAGGAGAATGTACAATGCAATAATATTTTTTTAGCCATATACTTATATTACTTAAGATCGATTATCAACAATTATGTGATATCAATTGCAGAAAGAAGAAGAGAGAGGTGACAACTTTTCTGAAATCGATTTGTTTAGGGAGACGAGATACTCTGACACTAAAGGTTGGGTCGAAGGAGTGGAGATAACTTACGTAAGTTTACAAATCTTATAACAATTAACTTCTAATTACACATTGAATTTTATGTGTAAACATTTTGTTCTTTTTAAAATATGTATGCAGCTAGACATGATGCGTGTTAGAGAAGCATCTATGCAAGATGAAGGTGAACCGATACCAGATCCAAAAGTATTGGAGACAGGTCTTGGTTATCGTTTAAGCTACGTTAAGGGTGCTGGTTGGGGCCCAAAACCAAAGTCTCGTAGAGGTTCTGCTTCATGTGTAGCATCTTCACAGCGGGAAGAAGAATTGTCACAAGAAATGAGTAGTCTAAGAGAAGAATTTAAGGACCGTCTCACGAAGAAAGACAAAGAGCTTGAGGATCGTCTTTCTCAGAAAGACAAGGAGTTAGATGAGCGTCTCGCAGCTAAAAATTCTAAGATTACGGGTCTACGCGGTGAAATGACAGATTTGAGATCAATTGTGCTACAACTTATGAGTCAGTCTAGTGGAGCCGGCTCGTCAAAATATGTACGTCAACGTAAAGTGTTGTTAGAATTCAATAACCGTAAATGTGGCTATCCTGCAGTTATGTAGCCATTTAGAACGTGTATTATGAATGATTTAACTATGTTTATGTTTGAAGTACTTTTGGATGATTTTGGTGAATCTGTGAAGTGAATTGGTGAGTGCATGTTTGAAGTGTTTTAGATATTAATAGCAAGTGAATTGTCTATGAAGTGAATCTTTGGAGTGAATTGGTACGTCAAGTATACTGTTGTTAGAATTCAATAATTATAAATGTGGTTATCCTGTAGTTATGGTAGCCATTTAAAACATAAGTCATGTATAGTTTATCTACGTTTATGTATAATGTAGTTTTGGATAATTTTGTTGAATATGTGAAATGAATTGGTGATTGTGGATGTTTTACATAATAAAAGCAAGTTTTGAGAATTTGAAGTTTGAAAATTAGTTTTTCTTAACTTTGGGGGGTTTTATACGTACCTTTCCTTTAGTTTGTATAATTTGGATTGATCAAGTTAATGAGTTATATGGACATGAGAGAGTTGTGTGTGTGTTTTGATATTGATACTAAGTTTTGTGCATTTTAAGTTTGTTTGGGGGGAAGGGGAAGGGGGAGGGGGGTGGTTATTAAGTGTTTTTGGATAACGTTATTGAATTTTAAGTGAATTGTGATAGAGTTTGTGTGAATGTTTTTTAGACTTAGTGAGAGCAAGTTTTGTGAATTTGAAAGTTGTTTTAATGAGTTTTTGTTAACTTTTAATGCTTACTTTGAGTTCATGCATATGAAGTGAGAATAACATTTTTAGTTCATGGCATGTGGAAAGCTTGAATGTTTAGTTTGACATGTGGAATGAGTTAGAATTGGAAGTTTGTTTGAATGGAAGTGGTGAGTTAACATGTAGAAGGGTTTGTTAACATAAGTTTATTTGTTATTTATTTTTTCAGGTTCGTTCGATTTCTGTATCGAGAGGTTCTGAAAAGTTGATTATCTCGTGAAGAATTTGATGATATGGGACATTTTCATATGTTTAGGTTTTTTATTTTGAGACTTCTTAGAATATGTTGTTTAATTTTAGTTTGTATGGATTTCTTGTACTTTTTATAAAACTAATTGTTATTTAATATTATAAAGTTTTATATGAAATTCAATCTATGGCATTTAGGTTTGGCGACCAATTTTCGGGCACTTCGACGACGACATAATATTTGGTCGCCGAAGCTACCTTCGGCGACCAAATCCATTTTCGTCTCCGAAGGTAGCCTTCGGCGACGAAAAAGTAAAGTCGTTGCCGAAACCCTCTTGCGACCGGGCAACGGCAACGACTCAAGCGAAGACTTGTTTTCATCTCCAAAAGTTTTCGGGGACGAATTTTGACTTTTTGGCAACGAAATTTGTCGTCACCGAAACCCTGAATTCTTGTAGTGTATACAATTATATTATACGTTTAGAAATATTGGATGTTGCTGAATGTAGTTTGTGGAGGGATGAGTGATCTCATTTCAATTATATTGCATGCATAGAAGTATTGGATATGTTGCTAAGTGTAGTTTGTTGAGGATATTTTAGTAGAGGTTATGCTGAAATTTTGAAATTTTTTGTTTGAGTTATGTTTGATGAATATTTAGTATTCAACATTGTCTATTGAGTTATGTTAAAAGAAGGTTGTTGCTTATTTTTCTTTATTTATTTTTTATTTTTTGAGAAGAAGAAGGTTGTTGTTTATAAGTTTACATGTTTTGAGTAAGTAATTGCATTCTTTTTTAAAGACTATTATGATTTGTGCATAGATTGAGAAAGGAGGAAAGATCGTTGGTTATGTATAAAGAAGGTCCTATACATATCATATTTAACTTTCTTTGCTTTTTGTATAATGCAAGTACATAAATTCCTCTTAAAAGTTCTCATGTATGTTGTTAGCTATGTTTTGAATGTTACTTTGTGTCTACGATTATTGGTTTCTCTAAATATTGTTGATGTAGTTTGTGTTTGTGGAGAGAACATCTATGTTCAATATGTAGTCTGTGGTTTCTCTACATGTTGACTTAGTTTAATAAACTAAATGTTGGATCATGGGTGAGTTCTTTATAATTCCATCTTCTTTATCCCTCATATAGTATGAGTTGGATGTTGGCTTTTAAAGTATTAGTGTATTACCACCTGCGATGCACGAATATTTTTTAATGATAAAATATCTTACATTTTATATATATTTTATTAAAATATTAATAACCTTCTTTGTAACCATAATTTATTTTACTATTTTCTAATCACTTATTTTTTCTATATATGTGTGATTAACAATTTAAAACAATTTGTAGTTTTTGTTAAACAAATTTAAATTAGTTTGTTAGAATCAAATTTCATGAAGTTTAAAAATCTAGAACTAAAATCATAGTTTTTTAAATGTTAAATTATTTTATAAATAAGCAAAATATATTTTGATTAATACATTATTTGATTCGGAGTCTTTCATAAATGAGATTTTAAATTTTTTCATTTTTAATAAAAAAATAATATATATTTGTCAATATATTTTTCAATAGTGTTTAAAAAACACAGCTCTAATATATTTTTTTTATTAAGAGTGCTACAAATACAAAATAAAGTTGATAATAGATATAAAATTTATTATTATTTTAATTATTGAATACATACATATATATAAAAATAATGATTTATTTTATAGGAACTTTTTCTTTACGAGGAAGTCGTAAGTCTAATAGTATCTTAAAGAATATAAAAGTAAAAAATAAAGTCGTAGTTACTTTCCATGACATTTTTGTAAATATTGTAGCTCAAGATTTCAAGCCAAAACAAGTATAGCTTAGCAGTAATTGGTATGTACCTCAAATCAAGAAGTTGAGAGTTCGAATTCCCTCCCCCAATATGTTGTACTCAACAAAAAAAAAAAATCAAGTTTTCAAAATCCATTGGTCCATATTCTTTTATTCTCAAAATTCATTTTTACCTTTACCCTCTCTTTGCTGCCACAATGGAGAAACGCCCACTTTCCAAAATATTCATCTACTATATGCTCTCTATTCGTATCATTTAAGTTAGATGCTGAACTTCCTCTGTCTACTAACATTCCTCCCCTTGATTTGTCTCTTTATTCATTCATCATATCAATTGTTGCTTGTTTATGTGTATCGTTCAAAACCACTTCGTTCGATTTCTCTCGCCACCAAATCAATTTGCTTTTTATTTTTTATTTTTTGGTTGAGAAATGTGAATTGTATATTCACAAAAGGGGAAAAAAAGCTATGAATAGAGCACTCTCATATAACATTAAAAAACAAAAGACAAAAAAGAGAGAGAAAAGTGTCTGCAATGCGCCTACCAATGATACTGGATATAGAAGATTTATATTTGATTTGCAAATATGTGGTATTTATATGATGATGTAAAATCTTAACATTAATTAATATATATATATATATATTTAATAATAATGAAAAGTATAGGATTAAATTTGTAACTTGTTATAAAATTGAGGAACAAAATTAAAGCACTATTAAAACAAATAGTAAAATATGTAATAATTGGCATATACCTCCAACCAAGTGGTTGTGAGTTCGAATCCCCTCCCCAACATGTTGTATTAAAAAAAAAAAAAAAGAGTAACAAGTGTGTTGTTTGTGTTTTGACACCTATGGGCATCTAATATTAAATAATATTTATAATACAACTGTAATTATTTAATATAATGATTTTTAATGTCAAGGTAATTAATCAGTTACAAACTTACAAATAATCTTGGGTTTTTATTTATTTTTAGTTAAATTTACGGAATTTAAAAATAAATTCTTAACTACTTCTAATTCTTGAAAGAAAAAAAACCATGAGCAAGACATTCACACATAAAATTAAAAGAAAGTGCAAGCAGCTTACTGGATATTGAAGTTTTAAATTTTGATTTGCTTCTCCTGTGGTAATTTATAAAAATCTTAAAAGGATTATATGTTTTATTTTAATAATAATGATAATTTATAAGAGTAAATTTGTAACTGTAATTGTTCTAACATAATTACTTTTAATGTATTAATTAGTCAGTTTTTTTTAAGCATATTAATTAGTCAGTTACAAACTAGCAAACAATTTTAGTTTGAGGGATGAGATTGATCTACATGAAAATAATATATTTGTAATAATGCGAAAATACAAAGGGTAAATATGATATATATAGGTAAACAAAGATCCTTACTTTTTAATGCAGTATAGATATATATAGATAAATAATGGGAGCTTTAGTAAATTTGGTGCAAATTTCTATTCGGCTAAAAATTTTATAAAGATAACAAATGAAAAAAAGTCACTCCTACATTCATATGCTGCTGTCCTCCGTTTTCATTTTTCATTTTTTTTTCTCTTCGATGTAATTTACTAACCTCCCCTATAATTATTGTATCCTATCTACTAACAAAAATTTTCACAAAATACTTATAGTCGTGGATATTCAAGTATTATTATTTTTATTATTAAAAAAGATATTTATGGTAACCATATAAATAATGTTTTTATTTTTAACCCAAAAACATGAAAATAAAATCTTTTTATATTACATTTTGCTACTACAAATATTCAATCTACATAAAAAGTACGGATGAAAACTAACCAATCAAATAATTCTTTGTCGATGTTACAAATTTAATGGGACTCAACAAAAGATTTTCATATTCACTTATCGGTTTGGGTTTGAAAACCTAAGTAATTTAAGCCCTAAAAGTTATATTGATTTGATCTAAATATTACCATTTGTAATTATTTTCTTCCATTTCTAATTATTTTCTTTTTATTTTTATTATTTTCTTTTAGTTGAATAACATGGATGAGAATATGAAGCTTAGACTAATTTATGTCATATATGAGAAAATACCAGTTTCATTTTTTCATAAATGTTATTTAATAGATAAAATAGTTGGTGGACGAGTCATAATTTAGTTCAAGTCCTAACAACAATGAAAAATATACTACGAAAAAGAACAAAAAAAATTAAGAAAGAGCAAATAAATCAAAAAAGTAGTGTTACTCTAAATGACCAGTAACAATGCTAATACTGTACTTTGGTTAACAATATTTTATATTGTTAATCTCTCCTTTTGATCTTTACAACCGTTAACAGGTAAACATTATTGAATTACTACTCCTATATTAAGAGTATTTGATCATTAGAAAATCAAAACCAGTTAAGAAAATTGAAAAAAAAAAAAAAAAAAAAACGCATACTTGTCTTCCAACAAACGGGGCTCAGACTGAGCACTTTCCACCAATTATGTTCTCCTTGCATGTCTCGTTCAAAATCTCATTTAATCAGTCTCTTTCTTCTTCACTCGGTAATAAAATAGAATAAACTAAATAAATTTAGAAAAAACTAAATTTGAAAAGCTGTTTACTCACCATATTATTCTGTTTCGTGGAAGTACCCTTGGTGGGAAATTAGCAATCCTCATTTCTCGTCTCCATCTTTTCAGTTCCATTAGCCAAAAAACGTAAAAGAATTGTAGCTCATCAAAAAACCGTGTGAAAGAAAATTTTGTATTGTAATATTTATATATATTTTTTATTAGATGGAATTTGAATATATAACAGTTTTATCTTATTGATGATGATTATAAAAACTAAATTTGTAACTGTTTTCAGGTAAGTTATGTGAATGGTTGAAAAATTCTTATAGGTTATTTGAAAATAAATGAATTTAATCTTTCTTCTTCCCTTTACTAATTTTATTTGATGGGGTGTTCGTCCACTGGTGCATTATTAAATATCTCTACAGATTTCCTTTAGTGGGTTTGTCAACCTCCCTGATATGAGATAACTCTTAAACGCCCTAAATCTAACCAATTAAGTGAATTTGGAGATTGATCTTGTAATTATGCTTTATTTATGTTACAGTATCTTCTTCTATATATATATTAAACATCATCTTTACTTTTTTTGATTATTTAATAAATGTAATGCCCCCATATCCTCATGAAATATCTTGGAAGTTTAATTTGTATGGTTAGACAATTATTATTAGTATTGGATTAATAAAATAAAAAAAGATAAAAGATTAACTGAAAAGAAATCGAATTAGAAAAGGAAAAGGAAAAAAAAAAGAAATAAACAAAAAAAAAGAAAGAAAGAAGTACACGATTGGGGAAAAAAAGAAAGGGTCTCAATTTTGACCTAGTCAAAATTGAATCACAAGGTGAAGATTTTATCCTTTGTTTTTTTTTTTTTTAAATAAATCCTAGGTAGTGATCAGCATTGTTCCTCCTCTCTTAACAAGTCCCTCAGTCTCTCAGCCGACATTATTTATTTATTTTTTTAGTTTCTTCTCTATCTCGCAAGCAATCGGACGTCAATTGTTGCTCAATTTTAAGCGGTAAGCAAAAAAGTAAATTTATAATTTTATATTTTCTTAGAATCATGTATTCCATAGGACAAGTTTCAAGGTTCAGGAAAAAAAATTATTTATTCTATTTGATTTTTCTTTGGGAATCAATTTTTAGGTTGTGTCAAGAACTTTGGTAGATTGAACCGGTAATTATTTTGGTTTGCTATTAAGGTAAGTGACTCTGCTTTCAGAATGACCTTAGGGCTAAGTTGAAAATTTTTATGTGACGTTTTGAATGACTATATGATGGATATTTGTGTTTTGTTTTTTTTTTTTGTTATTTTGTGTGAATTGAATGCTATGTGAAAATTGTTGTGTTGCATTACAGAATGTTTAATTATGGGACCTCATGCATGATATGAATGTGAAAAATGTTTTTTATATAAAGGGTTTGTGGCAACTACCCTACTGTAATGCACAGACTAGACTGAAATTGAGGCTCTAGGTGGGTGAAACTTGGCTCTACTGACTGGGTGCCAATTACCATCAGTTGGGGTAGAGTCTCCCAAGAAACCCACCTATGTACCATAATAGAGTTGGTATTGTCTGTGTAAGGTTGAATTGCTCACTTTTGCCAAAAAGAAAAGGAAAACGAAAAGAATTTGACTGAATAAAGATTTAGGTCCCACATGTTCATGTCGTTTGTGTATGCATGTCTAACCCTGATAGCGAGGTTACTTACTAGGTATTTTTAATACTAACTCTTATTCTAATTTTTTTTAGGTAATGGCAAGAACATATGAGGTGAGTGACAAACTGCTGAGTGTGCCATGGGGACCGTGTCAGCATAATTGTATTTCGCATTCCATACTGAATTATGTTCAAGTGTTTTATTTGAAAATTTAGCGACAATGTTTTCGTTTTATTCACAATTTAATTACTATAGGTATTTTTTTTCTCTTTTTAGAAATTGTTTCGTTTTGTTTACTTTTTTTTTTGGATCCCAAATAAAGGTTTCTAACTATTTAGTAAGTTATGAAATTTTTACTACGACGTTCTTGTTCGTTACCATTTTATTAAATTTAAAACGTTGAAAGCATGCACGTAGTAACATCCTTAGTTAGTCTAAGTCCAAAAAGTCGGGTCGTTTGGTATCAGAGCCCAAGTTAATGGTCCTGTAGACTTGCTTACATCATAAGCATTAGTGTGCCACCATGGCCAAACACGCAAACACCTTGTCACCGCCAGGTATGTCTCTGTTTTAGCAAAATTTGTTTTATATAAAAAAAAGTGTATATGCATAAACAGTGTACAATAGTATGTTGTATTGTTAGAACATGTCGTATGTTTGATGTTTAATAGTGTGATATTAAACTAAGTTGAACACTGTTGTGGTTATTAGAATATGCCTCCACATAGAAGAAGCTTTGTGAGACGGGGTGGGCTAAATAGAGATGCTGACCCTGATACAGTAGAGCTGACGGAGAATAACCAAACTTCAGGTTAGACGGAGAATCCACCAGTGGTTCCACCTTCCGGTCAGACGGAGAATCCACTAGTAGGTCAAACTTCTGGGTAAGCAGAGCCTACTATAGCGTCTTTGATGATGGAGACTTTGCAGACACTTGTTCAAACAGCTGTCTCTAATCAAATGGCACAATTGACTCAGGATCGAGGGAGCATGTCAATAGAAGCTAAATATCTGCGAGATTTTAAGAAGTACAATCCTCGCTCTTTTGACGGACTATTTGTAGATCCAACATTAAAAGAGGCTTGGTTGTTGTCGATGGAGACCGTCTTTTGTTATATGAGTTGTCCGGAGGAACAAAAAGTGCAGTGTGCTGTCTTTATGCTAAAAGATGATGCCCTTCTGTGGTGGGAGTCTGCAGAAAGGTCTTTCGATGTGAGTGGAGGCCCAATTACCTGATTGCAGTTTAAGGAGGCCTTCTTCCAACAGTATTACCCAGCAATCACCCAGTTTAGGAAACAAGCTGAATTTCTGAACCTGAAGCAAGGCAATAGATCAGTGGAGCAATATGAGAGAGAATTCACAAAACTGTCCCGTTTTGCCCCTAAGTTAGTAGACATAGAGGCTAAGAAGTATGAACAATTTATTATGGGTTTGAAGGATGAGATTCAAGGCTTTGTAGCAGTCCTCTCTCCACCAGACTATGCTATAGCACTTCGAGCAGCTGCATTGATTGACAATCGTTCAACAAGTGGGTCCCAAGTGTCTCTGGGACCAGGATCGTCCTTAGGATAAAAGAGAAATTTTGATCATTCATCGTTAAACTCATACCCATTTCAACGTACATCTGACAAGACGAACCAAGCTCATGTTCAAAGACAGCAACTTAATCGACAACAAGGCCCTAGTTACGAAAAACCAGTATGCAGTACTTGTGGGAAGCGTCATTGGGGGCAATGTTTGTCGGGAACCAGAGTATGTTTTAAATGTGGCCAGGAAAGGCACGTGGGATTAAATTGCCTTCAGAGAAATACCGCAGGTGGTGTAAGCCAACCCTTGAATTCCAACCAGGCAATTACAGGAAATTCAACTCAACAGCAGGGTAAGGTGTTTGCCACTACACGTCAAGAAGCTGAGAACTCAAATGCTGTAGTGACAGGTACGCTACCTATTCTTCGTCGCTATGGATTGATATTGTTTGATTCAGGTTCTACACACTCTTTTATATCTGCCTCATTTGTGAATCAAGCTAAGTTAGAGTTGGAACCATTAGGATATGTGTTATCAGTTTCCACCCCGGCAGGGATCATTATGTTAGCTAGTGAGACAGTAAAAGCCGGTTAGGTGTTGGTGTCAGATCAATTGTTGGATGTGACACTAATAGTCTTGGATATGAGTGATTTTGACATTATCCTTGGTATGGAGTGGTTGGCTGCAAATCATGCCAATATTGACTGTTATGAGAAAGAAGTCATTTTTAAACCACCATCGAGGACAAACTTCAAATTTAAAGGATCCCAAGCGAAGGTCATTCCTAAAATAGTCTCAGTATTGAAAGCGAAGAAGTTGATCAATCAAGGAGCATGAGGCTTGTTGGCTAGTGTAGTTGACACTAGATGTACTATGGTTACAGTGGCTTTAGTACCCGTGGTTTGGGAGTTCAAAGATGTGTTCCCCATCTTTCAGGATTACCACCAATTCGAGAGGTGGAATTCTACATCGAACTCGAGCCGGGGACAACTCATATCTCTAAGGCTCCATATAGAATGGCACCAACGGAGTTGAAAGAACTCAAGTCACAAATACAGTGGATAAAGGCTTTATACGTCCCAGTGTTTCGCCGTGGGGTGCACCAGTTTTGTTTGTGAAGAAGAAAGATGGGTCAATGCGACTATGCATCGACTATAGAGAATTGAGTGGGGTGACGATAAAGAATAAGTACCCTTTACCTCGAATTGATGATCTCTTCGATCAACTTTAGGGAGCAGCTGTATTTTCCAAGATTAACTTGCGATCAGGATATCATCAATTGAGAATAAAGGAGGAAGATATTCCCAAAACGACTTTTAGGTCTAGGTATGGGCATTATGAGTTCATTGTAACGTCTTTTGGACTAACAAATGCACCAGCAGTTTTCATGGATTTAATGAATAGAGTTTTTAAGGAGTTCCTCGATACCTTCGTGATTGTTTTCATTGACGATATTTTAGTTTATTCTAAAACGAACATAGAGCATGAGGAACACCTTAGGAGAGTGTTGACAACTCTAAGAGTGAATTAGTTATATGCCAAATTCTATAAATGTGAGTTTTGGCTGCAGTAGGTGTCCTTCTTAGGACACGTGGTGTCAAAAGATGGAGTCTCAGTAGATCCAGCAAAGGTGGAAGCAGTGAGCAATTGGCGTCGTCCATCTACTATTAGTGAAGTACGTAATTTTTTGGGATTGACAGGTTATTATTGTTGATTTGTTCAGGATTTCTCCAACATAGCCACGCCCATAACTCAATTAACTCAGAAGGGTAACTCGTTTGATTGGAGTGAAGCTTGTGAGACGAGTTTCCAAGAACTCAAGCAGAAATTGGTTTCAACTCCAGTACTTACCGAACCAGACGAAATAGGAGATTTTGTTATTTACAGCAATGCTTCTAAGTAGGGGCTAGGTTGTGTTTTGATGCAGCATGGTAAAGTTATTGCTTATGCCTCTCGTCAGTTGAAGAACCATGAACGAAATTATCCTACCCACGATTTGGAGTTAGCAGCTGTTGTCTTTGCTTTGAAAATTTGGAGACACTACCTGTATGGAGAGAAAACCCAAATCTTTACTGACCATAAGAGCTTAAAATACTTTTTCACTTAGAAGGAGCTAAATATGAGACAACGAAGGTGGCTTGAGTTAGTGAAAGATTACGACTGTGAGATTTTGTACCGTCCAGGTAAGGCAAATGTAGTTGCAGATGCCTTAAGTAGGAAGACAGCCCACCCAGACCCATATACTCCGTGATTTGGAACATACGGAGATAGTGGTTGCAGTGGGTGAGGTTATTGCACAGTTGGCGCAGTTTTCAGTTAAGCCAACTTTGAGACAAAAAATTTTTGACGCTTAGTAGGGAGATCCAAACCTTGTTAATAATTTTCGTCAAGTAGGGTCAGGGCAAATGAATGAGTTTTCAATATCCTCCGACTTTGGACTCCTATATAAAGGGCGCTTGTGTGTGCCTAAAGATGTCGACCTTAAGAATGAGTTACTGACTGAAGCCCACAGTTCCCCATTTTTGATACATCGTGGCAGCACAAAGATGTATCAAGACTTAAAGTAGTACTATTGGTGGCATAACATGAAGAAAGATATAGCAGACTTTGTAAGTAAATGTCTGGTTTGTCAGTAGGTGAAAGCACCAAGGTAGAAACCGTCAAGTCTGTTGCAACCTTTGAGTGTGCCTGAGTGGAAATGGGAACACATATCTATGGATTTCATTACAGGGTTGCTTAGGACAGTTAAAGGTCATACCGTAATATGGGTCATTGTTGACAGACTGACCAAGTCAGCGCATTTCCTTCCTGGAAAGTTTAATTACTCTGTAGAGAGGTGGGCAAAATTGTATCTAGAAGAAATAATGAGACTTCTTGGGGTGCTAGTTTCAATAATCTCAGATAGAGATCCTCGTTTCATATCCAGTTTTTGACAAAGTTTACAGAAAGTTTTAGGTACACGGTTGGAACTCAGCACAACCTTTCATCCACAAACGGATGGTCAAACTGAGAGGCTGAACTAGACCTTAGAAGATATGTTGCGAGCTTATGTGTTGGATTTTGCCGGGAGCTGGGACACTAATTTGCATATGATGTACATTTGCTTATAACAACAGTTATCAAGCAACTATAGGCATGACACCATTTGAAACTCTTTATGGAAAGAAGTGCAGGTCTCCTGTATATTCGGATGAGGTAGGTGAGCGTAAGTTGTTAGGATCAGAGTTGGTCCAAGTTACGAACGAAGCCATTCAAAAGATTAGAGCAAGAATGCAAGAGTAGACAAAAAAGTTATGCTGATACAAGACAAAGAGACTTAGAGTTTTCAGTAGGTGATCACGTCTTCCTTAAGGTAGCTCCTATGAAAGGAGCTTTGAGGTTTGGAAGGAAAGGAAAACTTAGTCCACGCTTTATTGGACCATTTGAAGTATTGTAGCAGATTGGCCCTGTAGCTTATCGGCTCACTTTACCGCCTTCTCTCTCTACAGTCCATAATGTCTTTCATGTGTCCATGCTGCGGAATACATGGCAGATCCATCTCACATCATCGACTACAAGCCATTGTGTCTAAGTGAGAGTCTTAGGTATGAAGAGAAGCCAAGCCGAATTCTTGCGAGAGAATTGAAGACGCTTTGTAATTGGGAAATATCTCTCGTTAAAGTTCTTTGGCGAATCATAACCTTGAGGAAGCAACTTGGGAACGAGAGGATGAAATAAAGACTAAGTATCCAGAGCTTTTTCAAGACTAACGACTTTCGAGGACGAAAGTTCTTAAGGTAGGGAGATTGTAACGCCCCCATATTCTCATAAAATATCTTGGAAGTTTAATTTGTATGGTTAGACAATTATTATTAGTATTGGGTTAATAAAATAAAATTAAAAAAAAAGAGAAAAGATTGACTGGAAAGAAATGGAATTAGACAAGAAAAAGGGGGAAAAAAAGAAATAAACAAAAAAGAGAAAGAAGTACACGGTTGGGAAAAAAAAAATTATAATAAAAGATATATATAAAAAAAAGAAAGGGTCTCAATTTTGACAGGTCAAAATTCAATCACAAGGTGAAGATTTCGGCCTTTGTTTTTTTTTTTTTTTTTTAAAATGAACCCTAGGCAGTGATCAACATTATTCCTCCTCTCTCTTGCTGTAACAAGTCCCTCACTTTCTCAGCCGACATTATTTTTTTTAGTTTCTTCTCTATCTCACAAGCAATCAAGACGCCGATTGTTGCTCAATTTTAAGAAGTAAGCAAAAAGGTAAATTTATGATTTTATATTTTCTTATAATCATGTATTCCATAGGACAAGTTTCAAGGTTCAAGAAAAAAATTATTTATTCTATTTGATTTTTCTTTGGGAATTAATTTTTAGGTTGTGTGTCAAGAACTTTGGTAGATTGAAACGGTAATTATTTTGGTTTGCGGTTAAGGAATGTGACTCTGCTTTCAGAATGACCTTAGGGCTAGGTTGGTAATTTTTATATGACGTTTTGAAAGGCTATATGATAGATGATTTTTTTTTTTTTGTGAATTGAATGCTTTGTGAAAATTGTTGTGCTGCATTACAAAATGTTTAATTATGGGACCTCATGCATGATATGAATGTGAAAAATGTTTTTTATATAATGGGTTTGTGGCAACTACACTGTAATGCATAGACTAGACTGAAATTGAATGCATGTCTAACCCTGATGGATATTTTTAATACTCGCTCTTATTCTAATTTTTTTTTAGGTAATGGCAAGAACATATGAGGCGAGTGACAGACCGTTTGCTGAGTGTGCCATGGGGACCGTGTCAGCATAATTCTATTTCCCCATTCCATACTGAATTATGTTCAAGTGTTTACTATTGGTATTAATTTTTTTCTCTTTTTAGAAATTGTTTCGATTTGTTTACTTTTTTTTTGGATCTCAAATAAAGGTTTCTAACTATTTAGTAAGTTATGAAATTTTTACTACGACGCTCTTGTTCGTTACCATGCTCGAAGTAAGAAAACGTCAGTTGATGCCACCATCAGACATACTCCAAGTCCATCTTGCCCTCTCTGCCATCCGGCATTATCACGAAAGGAGCCCCGGTGCCCTTTCTCATCATATGTGCCCAGTACCCCACCCCGCCCGAATATGAATTTTTTACCTTTTCAAAAATTGATGGTATTAAAAAACCTCTGAGTAACCCAGATAATAATAGGATAATGAAAGAGATCATTAAATGAAAAGTATACAGGATCTTGGTCATCTTACCTGAAACCTGTTGAAAGTTACTCTAAATAAAATTTCTTGGAAGTTACTCTAAATAAAATAATTGAATTTGGTTTTTGATTACTAATTATACGATTGGTTTTGTTATGCTCAAATCTGATTCTCATTTTCATGGAATATTAGAATTAAGACCAGTCAAGGTGAAGAAGTCCTTTTGACATTTTATGAAATGTATTTATTGGGAGTGAAGGACAATGAGCTCACTTCCCATAGTTTTTTAAAAGCATGTCCTTTGATGAGGAACTTGGAATTGGGGAAGCAAATTCATGGGATTGTTTTGTACTAAAAAAATTTGATTGTTATTTTGAAGTCATAAATTTGGTTTGAATATAACATTCATAAGAGTGGGATTTTGTTGTATAAAAAAAAAAAAGGAAGTGTCATGAGAGTGAGATTCAAGCTATCAATTTATGTACGAGCGATATCTTAATTTTATATTTTACTTTTAATCCATATAAATGAGTTATTAATTAGTTTCATAAAATATATTAATATTTTAATAATAACACATAAATGCACACCTGATCTAAAGCTTGGATATCAAATAACTGAATGAAAATTTTTTATCCTTGCCATGCAAATGTTTTCACAATCGAGATAACCTAAGTTTAAAATGTTTTGCTGACGTAACATTATATTAGTTTTTATAATTTAAATTGATTATGATATGTTATTTTTCTTGGTGTTTTTAGACTTTACGCTACTAAAAAAATAATGTTTCTATTCCATTATCTAAAAAATTAAAATAATTTCCAATTTGAACATAGTTCAATTGGTTAAGAAAACTTTTGTTGAAAAATAAAAATGGTTAAAGAACATATGTCCGACCCAATTCACATCTTCACGTGTACTAAAAAAATTAAAATATACTTTTTTTTCACATATCATATGAATTTAGTACTGTTATATTTTTTCTTGTGTTTTTTAATTACTAATTTTAATCTTTAGAAATAAAATTTTCAGTGATAAAAAAATAATAATAAATGTATCAGTTAGTACATTTTATTTTTGAAGACTTTAATTATTAAACTTTCAAATCACCACATTAAGAATTTTATAATAACAAATTATTGTTTAATCAATATATGCAAAAATACAATGCAAGATTTATTTATTTGTCAATAAATAGGTGGTTTTTTTTTCTCTTATAATATTTAGTATTATTTTATAAATAATTTTGATAGAATATATTTTATGTGCTAAAAAGATCATGAGTTTGAATCTCACACTCTTATTGTACCATGAAAAAAGAAAAAAAATTCAATTTGAACTACCGTGAGCAAAATAGTGAAGTTCTAGCAAAATTTAATGCAAATTACGTGGAAATAATTATGCGAATGAATAATATTAATTAAGATTATAAAGGAAAAATCGTTAACAAAATTAAACTCAAATAGGAGGAATATTCTTTAAATGTGGAAAATTATCATTTTTCATTTTTTTAAGAGAATAAATATTTTCTTAAATTTTGTACAAAAATATCTTAAAATTATGAACGGGCATTTAATTCATTACGTGACCAAAAATTCATCTACTATGTGACCAAAAGATCAAAGGTTTAAATCCTCCACCCTCTTGTTGTAATCTAAAAAAAACGACTTTCCAATTCTACTTCGAACTACTATGAGCAAATTTAGGAAGTTTCTATAAAATTAAATACAAATTACATGGAAAAAATTATGAGAAGGAATAATATTAATGATCATCATAAAGAAAAATAGGTTACAAAAATAAAATCAAGTGGGAGAAATATTTCTTTAGACATGGAAAATTATCATTTTTACTTTTTTTAGGAGAGGATTTTTTTTAATTATCAAGGTAAATAAATAATGGAAATTACAATGCAGTACCATTCATAAAAATTTTAAAATTAATGTATTGCATTTCTTAATAATTTCATTTAAATTTTTGCAAGTCAATGTTTTTTTAATTAAAAAAACATTTTAATTAATTAGTAAGTATATTTGACTATTTAGTATCATATTTTTGAAAATAAATAATGCAAATTACAATGTAATTTTGCACCATTCTTGAAAATTTTGAAATTAATGTATTGTCTTGCTTAATAATTTCATTTCCATCTTTGCAAGTCAATTGTTTTTTTAATTGAAAAAAATTTAATTCATTATATGACAAAAAATTTATCTATACCCTCTTAGTGTAATATGAAAAAAAGACTATCCAATCTTACTTTGAACTACTGTGAGCAAAATAAGGAAGTTTCAACAAAATTAAATATAAATTACATCGAAACAATTGCGAGAAGAATAATATTAATGACGATCATAAACGAAAAATCCGTTACAAAATTAAACTCGAATGGGAGAAATATCCCGTTAAATGCAATTTTCATTTTTTCCGAGAGAAGATTTTTATTTTTAATTATCAACCGAAATTTGTTCAAATTAAAAAAACGTTCTGTATCACATAACTAAATACAAATCTCTTTAACTTGAATCTTTAGTTTTCAATTGTTCTCATCATTACCACTGTCATAGTGCTCGCTGCGATACCATTTTGTTGCTTGTTGTTGCTTCCCACCTATGCTCGTTGCTGCTACCGTTGTACTGGTGTTCATCATCACCTCTTGTTGGCATCATCGTTGCTCTTACTCTTTCTTTATGTCTAATATGTCTCCTAACATCTTTCACTTCCCCTTCGAGTATTCTTTCATCAATTGCATTGTCTTGCATCTGTGTTCGAAATTAGTCCATCTCTGGTTTGCAATCTTCTATTATAACTTATAACTTATTTCATCAAAATTTGATTTGGAGGGATTGATTCTAATGTTTTGTATTTATATAGTTTATATAGAATTTTAATCGTCACCGGTTTCATTATGAAATTTTAATAGTCATCGGTTTGATCATTATAATAATAAATTAAAAGCGGTTAATAGGTTTCTATTTTATTGTAATTAATAATAATGACAATCACGATTTATGTTAAAACTTAAAAAATAAAATCATATAAAAAACAATAAAATTGATAGAGTTTGTAGTTAATAAAAAATTTAAGGGTATTATAATCCAAAAAAGTTCTTTTGAGGTTGTGTTTTTTAATATTGTATAGATATATAGGACTAAAACTGTTGTATAATTGATGCAGTATACTTTTAATTTTCTTTAAAATGATAGGCACATTTTATTATCATTATAATTATATATTAAACAAAAACTAGTTAAATTATAACAATATTTTTTTCTTTTGTTAGTACAACATGTTGGGGTGGGGAATTGAACTCACAATCTCTTAGTTGGAATGCTAATTATCGCTGAGCTATGTTCACTTTACCATAAATTACAACAATTCGTTAATTAAAGAACGACAATTTTCACTTTTCCAAAACTAGTTAAATTATAACAATATTTTTTTCTTTTTTTAGTACAACATGTTGCGGAGGGGAATTGAACTCACAATCTCTTAGTTGGAATGCCAATTATCGCTGAGCTATGTTCACTTTACCATAAATTACAACAATTCGTTAATTAAAGAACGACAATTTTCACTTTTCCTAGAAGGGCACACAGCCAGAAACACAAAGCATAGTTATTATGGGCTGGGTTTTCTTATTATGATTTTTATTTTCCTATACCAAAATGTTGCATGTATTGAAAATGACTCATTAACAAAACGTTAAATGGAAGTTGCTTAATTAGAATGTGTCATAACTGCATTAAAGGTTCAAACTTCTCCAATTTTCATTGAATGAAAAAAAACATACAATTAAATTTATGCTAAACAAACTTATAATTATTTACTAATAATCCAACACTTTCAAACACACTGCCATGCTCAGCTCTTGGGAGGTACCGCTACTTGTGTTCATTTCTCGTAACTACTTTTCAAAACACTTAAATTTCTTTTATTTATTTATATTATTGGTTAAATTATGAGTTGGTCACTGATCTTTTATGAACTTTGTTTTGGCTAACTAATATATTTCTAATCCCAAAACTTAGCCATTGTTCCTTCACTAATTGACTCCGTCTGAATTAAACCGACTGCTCGGGTTTGATCAAGAAGACCCGACAGGTTCCACCTCCACTCCGACCATGGTAACTGCCTGTCGCAGGCCTGTTGGATCCAATACCTATAAATAGAGGGCCTCATTTCAACCTCAGATATCGAATTTCTCCTCGAACCTATTATTAAGTTAGAGCTGCTTAATGACTTTAGCGTTGGATTTTGCCCTCTTGCACAGCTCTTTCCACTGTGCTTAAAGTCAGAGCTAGGACCGAGTTCAACCTCAACCAAGGTTTGACCTTTGTTCATTTCCTTACACAAACATTTGGCACCGCCTGTGGGGAAGGATATTCTAAACAATCTGATTGGTTCTACCAACTGCTTCAGTGAATTCTGCAGACCGCTGAGTCTGAATGGCGACAATGGCCTCCCGCGCAAGGTCGATGTAAAGACCGTAGAGGATCATGTCCAATAAGTCCAAGGGGGCAACCAGCCTCGCAGGTCGGTCCGCAATGCTAATACAACCATACCTCCTTATCATCCGCGATCGAGGAAAACCCATCGTGGTCATGGTGTAACGTCCAAAAGGACTTCACATAAGTCTATTCCGGCAGTAGATCCAGATCTTCTCGCCACCCTCCAGTGGGAGCTTGATGACATGCGCAACTGAGTGCGCACAATGGAGGAAACTTATAATGAAATGATGCGAGCGAACCGTATTGGATCTCAGTCTAGAATCCAGGAGGGCGAGGACGACCAGCATTACGAATGGATCCTCCTCTCTGTCCATAAGATGACAACCAGCGCCTTGGTGATGACGGGGTAGCTTATTACAGTCTCTAGGAGGGTGACATGAGACAGGTGCTAGTGGACAAGAAGAACTCTGCCTTCTGAGGCGAGGATGTCTCTCCTTCTTGCTCGCAAAAGAATTTGAACCTGAAGGCCTAATATCATTATACTCTGTTTGTTCCTGAAGAAATGATTATAAGGGAAGAGTTCGACTTGATGAAAAACAAGTTTGATGCTCAAGTCGAAACTCTAAAGCAGAAGTGTGAGAAGAAAGATAATGTGCTCGTTGACGGCGAAATGGGTGAATCGCCGTTCACCTCGGACATTCTAGAAGCACCTATTCCTACCAAGTTCAAAACACCCACTATGAAGCCTTATGGTGGGTATAAGGACACAAAAGATTATGAGGAGGTATTCGAAGGCCTCATGGATTTCCAGGTCGTGTCCGATGCCATAAAATGTCGAGCATTCCAGATTGCCTTGACTGGGAGTGTTCGACTCTAGTACTGAAGGTTGCCAACCAGGTCGATCAAACAACTAAATAGGGAATCAATTAGTCAATTCTCTTCCTGGTATTATGATAAGAAGACAGCCACCCACCTCGCCACTATCCTCGATAGAATGAGGGCGAGACACTTAGAGAATATGTGACCAGATTCCTAGAAGAATAGTTGAAGGTTACACACTGTTCGGACGACTCGGCCATGTGCTACTATCTCACTGGTCTGACCGATGAGACTTTGACAATCAAGCTGGGAGAAGAAGTGCCAGCGACCTTCACTGAGGTATTACAAAGGGTCAAAAAGGTAATTGACGGTCAAAAGTTGCTCCGTACCAAAACAGGTCGGACAGAGAAAAAGTCCGACCAGCAAAAATCCAACTATTAAGATAAATTCCAAGTCTAAGGACAAAGGGTCGGCTTCCCAATCCTCCCAGGGACGATCCAATCACAGGGGCTCTGACTCGAGCTTCAATCGAAGCTGACCTCATGAACGTTATACCCTAACAACAATCCCGATCTCGGAGATCCTAACTAATATTGAAGCGACTGGGATGGAGAAGCTCCTCAAACGCCCTGTGAAACTTCGAGGAGATCCTAACAAATGCAACAAGGAGAGGTATTGTCGCTTCCATAGAGACGACGACCATGATACCTCAAGTTGCTTCGAATTGAAGCACAGATTAAAGACCTGATTAAAAATGGCTGCTTCAAAAAATTTACGGGAAAGCCAAGATCTAGCTCGGCATAAAATAAAGATGAGAGAAGGTGTTCAAGGACGCCACCACGGAGTGATGACTGACTTGTGGCCATCAACACCATTTTTTTGAGGTCCCTACGAGGGCTAATCTGAAAACAAAAGAAAGGATTTGGCCAGATAGGCCAAATGTTATGTATGCGCTGCTCAAGTGCAGAAACCGATTTGCCCAATATCCTTTTTCGATTCTGACCTGAAGGGAGTCCATTTGCTCCATAATGATGCACTGGTTATCGCCCCTCTGATTGACCATGTCCAGGCCAGAAGGGTGCTCGTAGATGGAGGTGCGTCTGCGAATATCCTATCTTTAACAACATATGCAACTTTGGGATGGACCAAAGCTCAGTTGAAGAAAAGTCCAACACCTTTGGTTGGATTCATAGGGGAAACCGTTACTCGAAGGATGTATAGATTTACCCATCACAATTGGCCAAGGTGACACCCAATTCACCAAGATGGCCGAGTTCATGGTGGTCGACAACAGATCGGCCTACAATGCTATCTTTGAACGACTCGTTATCCATGCACTTTAGAGCATCCAGTCAACCATTCACCAAGCCATGATGTATCCAACTCCAAATGGAGTCGGCATAGTTCGAGGTGAACAAAAGACCATAAGGGAGTGCTACGCTGTAGCAATCAAAGGATTGGCAGTCTGTGTATTAGATGAAGAGGTAACTCCGCCCGACGAGTCCGTTCTGCCCTCCGAGGATGAACAGCCCAAAGGGCACCATTTGGAACATGTCGTGCCAACTGAAGAGCTCGAGTTTCTTCCCTTGCTCAGCCCAAAGAGGCAGGCCAGCATAGGCACCAAGCTAGGGGTCACCGATAGGGGATAACTTATCTCCTTTGTCAGGTCCAACTCAGACGTGTTCGCGTGGTTTCACGAAGACATGCTCGACATTGACCAAAAGATAATGGTGCACCTCGTTAACATCGACCCATCATTTCGACCTGTCAAGCAGAAAAGAAGACCTGTAAATAAAGAGAGGAGTGATCTAATTATTGAGGAAGTTAACAAACTGTTGAAAATTCAATATATAAAAGAAGTCCTGTATCTCGAATGGCTCTCTAACGTAGTTTTAGTTAAAAAATCTAACGGAAAGTGGAGAATGTGTGTAGATTTCAACAATCTTAACAAGCCATGCCCTAAGGATTACTTCCCACTTCCAAGGATTGACCAGCTCGTAGACACCACGGTCGGACATGAGCTTTTTACGTTTATGGATGCCTACTATGGATACAATCAGATAAAGATGCACGAGCACGATTAGCTTCCTACCTACTTCATAATCGATCCAGGTCTGTACTGTTACAAAGTCATGTTATTTGACTTGAAAAATGTCGGTGGGACCTACCAGAGAATGGTAAACAAAATGTTTGCCAACTAGATCAGACGAAATATGGAGGAAAGTAAGTAGGCCAGATCGCACGTTGCCGACCTAACCCAAACCTTATAGGTACTTCTCAAATACCGGATGAAGCTCAATTCAGCCAAGTGTGCCTTTTGACTTTCCTCCGGAAGTTCCTTGGTTTCATGGTGAACAAGAGAGGAATAGAAGGTGACTTAGAGAAGATTAGGTCGTGCTTGAGATGAAAGCACCCAAAACTCTTAAACAATTGCAATGTCTGAACGGTAGAATTGCAACTCCGAACAGATTTGTTTCCAGATCCACAGATAAGCGTCTCCTTTTTTTCAGAATATTGCAAAAAAAAGACCATTTGAGTGGACACTCGAGTGCGAGGAGGCCTTTGAACAGCTCAAGTCCTACCTTTACTCAGCCCCATTGTTCCAAAACCTCTCATATGAGATAAGTTGCTGCTGTACTTAGCTGTGTCAGACAACGCCGTGAGTTCAGCCCTAAACAAATAAAAAGGTGTGCACCAGAGTCAGATTTACTACACTAGCAATGCCATGATCGAGGCCGAGACCAGGTACTCCCAAATGGAGAAACTGACACTCGCCCTGGTCACAGCCGCACGTCGGCTCAAACCTTACTTCTAAGCTCACCGTGACTGTGCTCACTAACTTACCTTTGAAGCAAGTCTTCCACAAGCAAGAAACATCTGGCAGACTGATGAAATGGCGGTGGAGCTAAATGAGTATGATATACAGTTCGAACCACATTCAGCTATGAAAAGACAAGCAGCGGCAGATTTCATAGCTGAACTCACACCACCATTGGTACTGACCTCTGAGTCAGACCTCTCTAGGACCATGTTTGTTGACGGGTCCTCTAATGAGAAAGGGTGTGGCGCTGGTTTGCTCTTACTTACCCCCTGATGGCATGCGATTCGAGTAAGCCCTTTGCTTCAACATCCGTACCACAAACAATGAGGCCGAGTACGAAGCGCTACTGGGCTGGTCTCCGCATGGTCAAAGGGCTTGGAGTAGGCAGCATCCAGATATACAGCAACTCCCAACTTATAGTGAATTAGATAAAAGAGGAGTACAAACCAAAAGATCCTCGAATGGATAAGTACTTGAGTTAGGTCAGATTGCACCTCGCCTAGTTCATAACTTACGAGATTTGCCAAATTCCTAGATCAGAGAATTCGAATGTAGACACTCTGGCCAAACTGACTGACTGGCGTTTTGCTGAACGCACGCACTAAGCGTGGTAACAATTATATAGATGCAAGCGCACACCTGTCAGAGTAATATAAAATGGATGGAGTATCCAAGTATCGATCCTCAAGGACTTCTAAATAATTTCCAAACTCTAAAGTTTTAAAGAATAGTGAATGTTGAAATGAGTGATTCTTGTAAAATGGGAAGTGGTCACAAATAATGGTTTTGGATTTGGGATTTGGACTTGTAATGATAAAACCTAGCCCGAATTACTTCAAGTTAGCCAACAAAGAATCAAGAACACGCTAAGGACGATATGCATTTTACTTTAGGAACCAACGACTACGCTTTTCACTTGACTTATGTCTAAGCAAGTTCAAAGTCCTAAGACATTCCCTAATATGTCTATTATGAGAGATATCTTAGTTTTAGGATGAAAATAGTCGCAACCTCGGGTTAAGGTCCTATGTCTAGGCTACTTAACCGGAACCCTTATGTCTAAGGCGCTCCTCTCCTCGGTTTAACCACTCAACAATGCAAATAAGCAACCTTTTCTGTATTGACTTGTTAAGACGTACAGTGGCCTTCTCTAAATCCTAACTTTTTGGGAAAACATGTTGAGCAATGAATGGAAAGCAAAAACACTACTTCTTAGCAACCCTTATTAGAAATAAAAGGCTAACTATCCATGCCCGGGCTAGAGACGGGAATTTAGAAAGACATATTGAAGAAAATACAGCAAGTAAAATGGTTGAATGTGGAATGCATGTGGGAAAAACAAAAGTTAACTAACGGAGAGTTTTTCTCGGGATTGAGAGCTTCGCCCTTCTCTTTCAAGCAAGGGGGAGTGTCACGTGCTCTTTCCTCCAAAAACACAACTCTCTTAACTAAAAATAAAGTAAAGGCAAAGGGAAGATAAGCAAAGTGCTGGATTTTTATATATTTGAATAAGTAGAAAATAACTAAGTACAAATGTAAACAAAACAAAGCTCAATAAAGGAATGTAAAGTGCTCGGGATTTAAAAACCAAAAGCAACTAATGAAAGCAACTCAAAAGTACTTAGAAAGCAACAAAGAAACACTATAAATGATCAAGAGAAGGAAGCAAGGCTTGATGCATTTGGTGGAGAAGCTGCTGGAATTTATAGCTGTGCAGAATTGGTTAGGTAGGTCCTAAAACGATGGTGAATCACCCATTTCCAACTCTTTTGACTGACCGAATCGTGCTCAAACTGATAGTGGAACACTTCTTCTACACGTATGCATCGGTTGGAACCACCAAAACGCATGGGAAGACGCATTTCATTAAGGGCAAAGTTGGAAGAAAAACTATTTTCTGCAGCCTTCCCAGGCGCTTGGCGCTTCCCATGTAGGTATTTCCGACTTTTTGCTTCTTTTGATTAATTTGCACTCCCAAATGGTCCTAAAATGTCATAAATACAATATAAGCCAACCACAAACCATAATATATGAATTTTGCATGAATTGGAACTCAAACGACCGAGAAAAATCCGAAACAAAGCTGAAACATAGTAAAAACAGCATCTAAAACCTTCTTTTTACGCATGAAAACAAGCGTAATCACACCCCCAAACTTAACTTCCTGCTTGTCCTCAAGCAAAACTTAGCAACTTTAATCAGCTTTCTAACACAGGGACAAGGAAAAGCAAAAGCAACCGAGATGTTCAATCATAAATTGTCTCAAGGAAAAGATGTCAAAGCCTACCATTCTATTGCCTTCGTAAGCTTAGTCACTATAAACCAAGTTTGAAATGATAAAAACTTTCTCTTTCAAAATCCTTTTTCCTTTCAAAAACAGAAAACGTTTTCAAATACCCCTAAGGAATCTGCACACTCCCTCCTTACACTAAGACTTTTACATCAAAAAGACCGGCTACTAGCCCCTGAGGTTTCCACATATTAACATCGGTTTCAACCACAGCTACTCGTAGAAAGACTTTGAAACTAACAGCTAGGTCATAAGACGACGACAATGAGAAACACGAAGTCACTTATCACCATCCTTACTGCTATTTTCAAAGTCAACACCCAACCTAAAACTAAATGGGTGTCTACAGTAGGACTCGGAAATCATAAATACATTTTCTTTAACTCTCATTGTTTTTACCACTCTGTTCTTTCTAACACAAGTCTTTTCCTCACTCTTATTTTCTCTCAACAAGACTCTTTTTACTCTTTTGCAATTTTTTTTTTGTTTTTTTTTGTTTTGTGTTTTTGTTTTTTCTTTTCAACACTTTCTTTTTGTAATAGCATTTGTTTTTCCAACTGACTCTTTTTCAAAAGAAAATAGCATGATTTTTCAAATATAAATAACACTTTATCTTTCTGAAACAACGACTGACACAACGACTGTCCCCCCCCAAACTTAAGAGAGACAGTGTCCTCACTGGGAAAAGACTTTTGCATCGGATGAAAAAGACTTAACAGTAAAAAGGACAAGGACTTCCTATATAGGGGCAAAGAAAAAGCTTAAAGTTTGTAAAGATCAAAAAGACATAAAAGAAAATGAGTTTATCACAGAAACGAAGGAAATAGCTCAAAGCTTAGTCAGGCATAGAACGGAAAACTCAACAATCTCTTATAATCATCATCGACATGAAATCACATGCACAACACAGATGCTTCAAAGTAGGCATGTGAAAAGCTAAACTAAGGCTAAGTGAAGGCATACTTTAAGTGATCAGAAGATAAACGATACTAATTTATACATGCTTCAACTGAGCTCGAAACATAATCAATACAAAAAACATGCGTAGTAATGCTAGAATATGCAAACTACGTCATTAACCAAAAGAGTAATACACAAAAAATAGCAAAGAAGGAACCTCCCCTTCATGAAGTCGGAGGTTGTGGACTAGGATCAGTGTCGGTACGGGAAGATGGATGACCAAGGATAGCAGCTAGCGCTGGAGGCCATGAAGGTAAAACCGCAAAATCCAATGAAGCCCTCAAGTTGTAGATATGTTGCACGATTTCTCGAACCTGATCTCGCAGCTGTTGGTTCTCCTCTCGAAGACGACGGATCTCCGATGTAGGAGACATCCCAGTACCTTCCCTTCTTTGTAACGTATGGGCGATAATACGCCGAATATTCTTCTCTTCCACAATTGGGGCATCTCTCTTAACTTGATCCTCAGGGAGCTGTACACCTTGTCGCAAGCATAAAGAAGTGACCAATCGTGGGTGATAAAGCTTACCACGTGTTCGGTGGGCACACTCATGGATACTGGTATTGATCAATTCTCCATAATTCACATCTATGCACTTTAGCATGGCATAAACCAGCAGTGCCCTATCTTGAGTGACATGCTCATCATGCTCCGTTGGCAGAATTCTGTTTTTGACTATGTATAACCATCCTGCAGCAGCTAGGGAAACATCCTCGGGTTTTAGTCGTACCTTGCCATGAGTAGTCAAATCCCAAGTGGCAGAGGGCTTCCCAACACATTCTAGAGCCTCATCAAGCTGTGCTAGAGTCGGAGTCACTAACATCTTATTGCCCACAACATCTCTGATATTCTTAATGTTGAAGGTGTAGTTGATCTGAGTGGCATCAAACCGTATTTCCTTCCCGCGCACGATGGCTATATATGATTGGGGATGGACAGCAGCATAGAACTCTCTGACTAACTCCAAAGCCTCACATTGTATGGGCTGAATGAGTGGTCTCCATTCTTTGTCTCTAGCGGTCTCCCTCCAATCATCAGGCACATCTCCTAGATTGAGGTCGAATCCCAATTCTTTCATAATCTTACGGGATTTCATTAATGAAGTTCGAGTGGCTAAATTTGCCACGTTCCATTTCGTCTCGACCTCCTCTCCCTCAGACAAGTCCAGTTGAATTGTATCAACTGGCCTAGGTGCCACTACCTTCTTCTTAGCTTCAGCTGCTTTAGCTTTCGCAGCTCTCGTTTTAGGTTCATTCATGGGCACTGTCGGCTTCTTAGCTTGAACTGCACGACGTTTTGAACTCTTTTTCTCCCGCCTCTTGTATTGAAACATTTCCCTTATCGTCTGCGTGTCCTCAGGATCTTCTTCGCTGGTAGGTTCTTGAGTACTATTCTCCCCAACCTTGGATCTACCGGTATCACACCCAAGCGGGTTAACTGTATTAGAAGGAATAGTGTGAGCATCCCTTACCCTTGGTAGAGTGGTCATCGGTGTGACATACTCATTCGTTGCCAACGGAATAGATCCAGTTGCCCCAGTAGGCAACTCTTGGTGACTACAAAATGCTCCTTCTGTAGGTGTATCCAATGGGGAAGGTTCCTGAGTATCTGTTCTCACCACTTCGTTGTCGGTATCCTCTGTTTCAGGCATATTTGAACAATTGCCTCGGGAAACCAGTAGAAAATCATCATTACCATCTTCCGGTGTAATAATCAATGGAGATGAATAAAACTGCTCCTCATCCCTGTTCTCCATAGACGAATCCTTAGGCGTCAGACGCCTACTACTCCCATCTTCCTCAATTTCTGGGTCTGTCATCACCTCTTTGCCCTTCCTCTTTTGCCCCATCGACACCCTGGGCTCTAGCCTCTGGCTATGACTCTTCTCTTGCTCTCCTCCATGCTCATCTCCTGCATCCATTGGCATATTGGTTGGGATTTGCATCCTAGGAGGCTCTAAGGGTTTTAGGTGTCCCATGTTGAAGGTACTCAATATGTTAGGGTTCAATTGTGGTGCTTGAGGTCCTCTTTCTAGGAATGGAAGTTGAGGTGGTGGGGAAACCCTAGGTGAAATCATCCCATAATTTTGTGGAGGTACCCAATGACCCATTCCATAATAAGGTGGAAGGCTAGGAAATAGAGTAGATGGGTTTGGCATTCCATAAGGATGAACACTAGCTGGAATTTGCATTTGGGACAAGGGAAAATGATAGGAAGGAACCGGGTTAAACATAAACGGTTGGTACATACCCGGATTGATCATTGGAGGAAATTGTTGAGGATTTTCAGCCCTAAACTCACTGTTTTGAGGTATATTAAAGGTGAGTAGTTGCTGAAAATTAACATAACCATGTGGGCTCATTATAGGATGTTGTGTAGGAGCTTGGGATGAAGGACATTCAAATGTTTGAAGCGGGTTTCCTCCCCTAACAGCAGCTAGCCTAGAATCTGAAACCATGTGGTGTTGGAAATTCTCCAATGGTGGAAAGGGAATGCTTGTGGCATTTGGAGCTTGAGTAGAAGAGGTAGGAAGTGAAGTATGTTGTGAAGAAGAAGCCATAGATGTAAGTAAATGCTGGAAATTTCTTCTTCTTTTTGGTGGTGGCTGAAAATCGGAAACAAGGGTGATGAAGGGAGTGGGTTTTGCCGAAAAAACAAGGGGAAGAAGAGAGTTGTGTGGGTTTTGGTGGAGTTGTAAAGCTTAAGCAATGGGTCTATTTAAAGCTTTCCCCAAACTAAATCCTAAATGGAAAGGGATTGAGATTTAAGTTCAACTAGGTTTCCTAACCCTAAAAGGAAAAAATAAGTTTGAATTCCAAATAAGATTAGGGAAACAAGAATTGAAGTATTTTTGAGTTTAAGGAGAGATTTGAAACTTAAGTCACAAAGGATTAATGTTTGACCCAAAATAAAACCCATAAAAATCGAAAAATGAAACCCAAATCACGAAGGAAAAAGAAATTCGAACTGCTGGAAAAACAGGGCAGGCGCCAGGCGCCTGCGTAAAATTTTTTCAATGTTTTTTTTCTTTCTTTCTTTCTTTTTGTTTTTCAACGTTTTCTAAAAACATTCTTAATAAGCAAAACTTTTTATAATTAAACAAAAAGAATGTAAGATACAAAAATTTCCTTCCTTTACTTTTGTTCTTTCAAAACGGATAAGAAGGAAAAACATTTTTCGCAAACATTTATTGACCTGAAAGTTGAATAGAGGTTTTTCCTCTATCCACTGGTTCTCCAAAATACAGCTTAAGTCTCTGCCTATTTACTTTAAAAATACTTCCCTTAGAGTCAACTAGATCCACTGCCCCATATGGGTAAACTTTAAAAATTTTAAAGGGACCAGGCCATCTAAACTTAAGTTTCCCAGGAAAAAGTTTCAACCTAGAATTGAATAACAGAACCAGATCACCTTCTTGAAGATTGTTCGGTCGAAGACGCCTATCATGCCACTGTTTAGTTTTTTCCTTAAACAGCTTAGCATTCTCATAAGAAAATTGCCTTTGACTCTCGATAAAGTTCTTAGCATCTTCTTCCAATAAGATTTTGTGCATGCAAAAGGCCGGGCTTATCCCTTGGATATCTGCTATCGTCCATCCAATGGCCTTTTTGTGCTTCTCCAAAATCTGCAATAAAGAATATTCATTAGTAGGTGATAAATTGGAAGTTATAATAACCGGTACAGTGTCGTTATCCCCTAGATACACATATTTCAAATGCGACGACAATGGCTTTTGCTCCAAAGTGGGTGGTTCCACTATAGACGGAAGTAACGACTTGCATTCTTCTTTTTGTATTTTTTCAACAGGATTGGTCACATCTTCCGGTCCTTCTGCTATCTTATCAAGCTCTTCTTCAATCTCTGTAACTAACAAGTCATAAAACTCATCAAACATAACAGGATTCAAGCTATTTATAGCAGAGCATTCTTCAAAGTCTCCTGGTAATTTCATGGCGTCTAGAACGTTAAATTTAACTTCTTCATTATTTACCCTCATTGTAATTTCTCCCTTCCTCACATTAAAAACTGTATCCCCAGTGGCTAGAAATGGTCTTCCCAAAATAATGGGAACGTCTAAGTCTGCCTCGCGATCTAGAATGATAAAGTCCGCAGGGAAAATGAATTTGTCCACCTGGACTAAAACATCTTCTATCTTTCCCTCAGGTCTTATGATAGATCTATCTGCTAGTTGGAGGGTAACCGTAGTAGGTCTAGCTTCTCCTATGCCTAAATATTTGAAAACTGATAATGGCATAAGATTAATGCTAGCGCCTAGATCACATAATGCCCTGCCTATTTTTCCTCCTATGGAACATGGAATGGTAAAACTGCCAGAATCGTTACACTTCATGGGTAGCGGGCTGCCTACAGCTTCACTACTACATTTTGTCATGGCTACCAGTTCATGCTCTCCTATTTTTTTCTTCCTAGAAACTATATCTTTCAAAAACTTAGCATAATTTGGCATCTGTTCTAGAGCATCTACTAATGGTATATTTATATGCAATTGTTTTAAAATATCTAAAAATTTTCTAAACTGGGAATCGTTATTTTTCTTAACTAATCTTTATGGAAATGGGGGAGTAGGGGTAAAAGAAGGTTGTACCTGTGGAGGAACACTCGGGGTGTCCTCATTACCTTTTCTAATATTTTCTTTTTCTGGTGTTGTTGGATTCTCTGGTATCTTTACAGTTGGTTCAGTGGACGGAATCTGTACATCTGTTGTTGGCATTGTTGGTCCATCATATGCCAGTCCACTCCTAAGGGTGACAGCTTTGCACTGTCCTTTCCCTTCTCGTTTTGGTAATTCAGTATGGCCTGGAAAAGAACCTTGTGGTCTATTCTTCAATTCATTGGCGAGCTGTCCCAATTGGGTCTCAAAATTCCTCATTGATGCCGCTTGGGATTGTATCACTGCGTCGGTTCGGGCCATGTACTCCTTCATCATATTCTCAAGATTTGAGTTGTTATTTTGAACTGGTGGAGTCTGTGTTCTCTGATTGTACTGCTATTGCGGTGGCGGGATGTATTGCTGTGTAGGTGGAACATAGGGCTGCTAGTTTTGCTGGTTTGCCCTTGATTAAAACCGCTCGAACCTCCTTGACCTCCCCATGAGAAATTAGAGTGGTGCCTCCAACCTGGGTTGTAGGTGTTCGAATATGGGTTAAAGTTCCTATTGTTCCCATGTCCTACATAAAAAACGGAAGCAGGGTTATGTGGACAATTATCATAAATATGGTTTTCACTGCAAAATGAACAAATGAGATCGTTGACTTGGCAAACAGGGGCAGGAGTGCAATAATCCGACTGCACAGGTTGTATCGGCGTGGCTAATGGATTTTTTATTCCCAATGCCATCTCTTTCAGCCTCTGGTTTATTGTAACCATCTCTTTTTGCATCGAGGTCGCAATGTCCAGAGCCAAAACTCCAGCTGGATCTTGCTTCTTTGGTGCTGCCCTAGATCTTTGCGAACACCATAGTTCGTTGTGTGAAGCTAAGTCATTTAGGATGTCGACTATTTCGTTGAATGTCTTCTTTGTAAAGGCTCCGTTGGCAGCATTGTTTAGTATCATCTTAGTAGGATGATCTAAACCTCTAAAGAAATGTTCTATTTGGATGCATGCCGGCAAGCCATGGTTCGGACATTTCCTGATTAGTTCTTTAAATCTCTCCCACGCCTCGTGAACAGGTTCACGATCATACTGTCTAAAGGAGATGATCTCCTCTCTGATATCAGCGTGGCGAGTAGGTGGGAAGAATTTTGTTAAGAACTTCTCCACTAACGACCCCCATGTGGTGATGGATCCCGGTGGAAATGCATTGAGCCATGCTCTAGCTTGGTCCTTCAAAGAAAATGGAAAAAGTGTTAGTCTCAAAGCATCGTCTGTTATACAAGGTAATCGAAATGCATTTGCAATTTGAATGAATGATTTCAGATGATCATGTGGATCCTCATGTTCCTGCCCTCCAAAATGTCCAATTGTCTGCAACATTTGAAACATCATTGGTTTAAGCTCAAAGTTTGCGTGGGCTGGAATAGGGTTGACTATCCCTGAATCAAAGTTCTGAAAAGCCGTGGTGGCATATTCTCGCATTGCCACGTCTCTGTTGTCCGCCATCTGAATATGGTTGAATTCATCATTTCTTGCATGATCCCTTATATTACCGTTAACAGCAGGTGGATCAACCGGATCACGAGGTGGAATATCTGCCACTGATGTGCTCGTACTCTCTACCTCACTTTCAGGACTGATTTCACCTTCTCTCTCTTTTTGCTTTTCTAGTTGTTTTCGAAGTCTTTGCTCCTTTCGAGTTTTTCGAAGGGTCCGCTCAATCTCAGGGTCAAGGGGTAGAAGAAAAGATCTTGTGCTCATGCACTTTAACTTACCCTTGTGAGATAAACGACCAAAAAATATAGAACAAAAACGGTGGATGGAAATTACACCCAACAACAATTCACAAAAATAAAAACTAAAAGAATTTGAAAATAATTTTAAAATTAAAGTCCTCGGCAACGGCGCCAAAAACTTGACTGGCCTTTTGCTGAACGCACCTCTAAGCGTGGTAACATTTATATAGATGCAAGCGCACACCTGTCAGAGTAATATAAAATGGATGGAGTATCCAAGTATCGATCCTCAAGGACTTCTAAATAATTTCCAAACTCTAAAGTTTTAAAGAATAGTGAATGTTGAAATGAGTGATTCTTGTAAAATGGGAAGTGGTCACAAATAATGGTTTTGGATTTGGGATTTGGACTTATAATGATAAAACCTAGCCCGAATTACTTCAAGTTAGCCAACAAAGAATCAAGAACACGCTAAGGACGATATGCATTTTACTTTAGGAACCAACGACTACGCTTTTCACTTGACTTATGTCTAAGCAAGTTCAAAGTCCTAAGACATTCCCTAATATGTCTATTATGAGAGATATCTTAGTTTTAGGATGGAAATAGTCGCAACCTCGGGTTAAGGTTCACTTGACTTGGTGGAGAAGCTGCTGGAATTTATAGCTGTGCAGAATTGGTTAGGTAGGTCCTAAAACGATGGTGAATCACCCATGTCCAACTCTTTTGACTGACCAAATCGTGCTCAAACTGATTGTGGAACACTTCTTCTACACGTATGCATCGGTTGGAACCACCAAAACGCATGGGAAGACGCGTTTCATTAAGGGCAAAGTTGGAAGAAGAATTGTTTTCTGCAGCCTTTCCAGGCGCCTGGCGCCTCCCATGTAGGTATTTCCGACTTTTTGCTTCTTTTGATTAATTTGCACTCCCAAATGGTCCTAAAATGTCATAAATACAATATAAGCCAACCACAAACCATAATATATGAATTTTGCATGAATTGGAACTCAAACGACCGAGAAAAATCCGAAACAAAGCTGAAACATACTAAAAACAGCATCTAAAACCTTCTTTTTACGCATGTAAACAAGCGTAATCACTGACGTCTGCATATGAGATCGACCTTGCCAGATCGGTCCTAGTGGAGATTCTGGATTGATCCTCAATTTTGGAACCAGATATGATGGAGATCGACTCCCAATCTCCGTCTTGGATGGATCCAATTATTGAATATTTGACGGGCCATGTCTCGGAAGATCCACAAAAAGGTAAGAAGCTTGGAAGGAGGGTGGGCCGATTCATACTCTGATATGGAACCCTTTACAGACGTGGGTATTCGCTTCCACTCCTAAAATGTTTTAACTCTTGGGGAAGAAAACTACGTTCTAAGGGAAATCCACGAAGGAGTCTACGGTAATCACCCGGGGGCTAAGTAGTTATTGGCAAAAGTAATTCGGTAAGGTTACTACTGTCCCACCCCAGATTGAGACGCCTAAGAATTTGTGAGAGTGTGTGACAATTGTCAATGCTTCACAAACATCATCCACTAGCCACCTAAACTGTTCACTCCTATCCTGACCCCTGGCCTTTTGCGCAATGGGGAGTCGACTTGATTAGGCCCTTCCTTTTAGGCAAATGACATACAAAATATGCCATAGTTGCAATGACATACCAAGTGGGTCGAGGCTGAGGCACTGGCCATGATCACCGAAGCCAGACCCACAGCCTTCATTTTGACCAACATTGTGTATTACTTTGGCATTCCCAATGCCATTGTGACAGACAACGACAAGTAGTTCGATTACGCTAAATTTAAAGAGTACTGTTCCAAGCTCGGAATCTGCCACCTCGGCTCGTCCCCTGCCCATCCAAAGGAAAATGGACAAGTCGAAGCTATCAATAAAATTATCAAGCGCGGCCTAAAGTTGAGGTTGGACGCAAGAAAAGGTAGATGGGCCAAAGAGCACCCTATAGTCCTCTGGTCCTATCGGACGACCCCACGTGAATCAACTGGCAAGACTTCATTTTCTTTGGCTTTTGGGTCCGAGGTTGTGGTGCCTGTCGAGATCGGAATGCCAATAAAAAGAATTGATTATTATGAGCAAATCAGGAATAAGGAAGAACTGCCCCTCAACCTGGATCTCTTAAATGAGAAGCGGGAAAAATCATAGCTACAGTTGGCAGAATATCAAAACCGAATGTCAGGACACTACAATGTCCGAGTTCGACCTAGGAGTTTTCAACTCGGGCATCTAGTCCTACGGAAGGTGTAGAAGCACGTTGACACGCTAGAACCAATTTGAGAAGGGCCATTCGAAGTCAAAGGCATTGTACGCGCAGGGACGTACATATTGGCCAATATGGAAGGGAATCTACTCCCACATCCATGGAACACAGAGTAGTTAAAATGTTATTATCCCTGAATTGTGAAATAGTTCACAGTGCGTGGACTTGTGTAAATATTCACAGATTGGCAAGTAATAAAACTGCTAAAATTGATTCGATCTCATGTGTTATATGTTTATTAGTTAGACCCAAAATCGAATGGAGGCAACATGTATATTATTAAACTCTAGACGCAATTCCCAAGACTAATCCAACTCAAAGAAAAACGGAAATTGTTCAGGCAAAAGTAGAGGTACGAGGTATGAGGTAGGAAGCTGGACAAAAATACTAATTCCATTACAAGTCTGGAAGAAAGGGTTAAAATGTATGTGTGTTGTGTTCCCACAACTGTGATGAATGCAAGTGCAAGTGTACACTATACTCGTCGATTGTAGTACGAATGAAGTCGAATCCACAGGGACTAAGAAATGTTACTTTCAGCATGTGTTCAAGGATACCAAAAATGCAAATAAAAGATAATAAGTGGTTGTATAACTAAAGTAAGTAAAATGGCATAGAAATGCAGAAATTAAATCCAAGAGAAAATAGTGTAATAACATATGTTGGGGCAAAGAAATGCTTTAGCACAAAATAGGAATGAGGGATTGACAGATGCGGGGAAACGGGGGAGACTTCTTATGCTTTCACTAATTCTCGACCTTTACTCTAGCATGTAATCGACTGCTATTGCTCAACTCGACATGGTTCCCTTCGGAGATACTGAAACATGAATACCCACAACTCCCGTTGCTAGATACCCAAGTAATGAAAACGAGTTCTAAGGATTATTAGGGGACCCTATTCCTGAGTATCCACGAACCTACTAGAAAAAAGTAGCTAAACAAAAAGAGAGCAAGTCAACTAACCAGAAGCCCTTTCGGGTCATACAGAAGCTAGCATAATAAACAAGGTGGCCAACAATGTTCAATAAGATGAAGGAAAATACGCACAACTCAATTAAATAGCAAGAAGAAAATAGCTAGAGTGTTGGTTGTTCAATGGTTACAGCATATATGTAATGCCCCCCAATTTCACTACGAAAAATGGGGTACCCTGGCCATAATAACTATTCACCCCCTTCTGTTTCCATTAAGAAACATAAACAAAAGGTCCGTGGTGTGTCTATCACAACCGATATCTAGAAACGCATATTTGCCTCAGTGGCTAATAACCCAAATAAGAAAGCAATGAACCCTAGGAACGCACACTTGCCTCACTGGCTGATAATCCATATAAAATTAAAATAAAAAAAAACACAGTTATTCGTTCCAGCAAATCCAAAATACACCATAGGTTCTCACCACACAATCACCAAACAACAAGCTCACAATCACGGCGACATTATATTCAATAATAAAAGAAACAAACATCATAAATTTGTTAACAGTAACTTGACATCCAATCCATCAACCAAACCTCAGGACTCCCGTGACTTTGATTTGTACAACCCACTAGTCTTCAACCCCCCTCAATAAACCACTCGTACTAAACCTTGAGTTAGTGCTCCAAGTTTAGCTCTTCAAGGCGTGTCGGTCTTTGACATTTATCCCCAAGGTACCGACATCTCTCCTCCTAAGTTTGGTACTCGACCTTGCCATTTATCCCAAAGGTCTTGCGCTATGCGTCGGTCCTTGGCCACCACCACGTAAAGAACCAACACTTAGCCTCCATTAGACTCATCATGCCGACCCCCAACCCTTCGTACCCGGAGCCTAGACACTCCTCTCCACCAAAATTGGTCTATCGACCCTCGACCTTTTGTACCCGGAGCATCGACACCCCACAGAGATGTCTCAGACCCCGACCTTCTACTCATGGGGCCCTAACACTCACCCACATCCTAGCCGTAACAAACCAACACTGACGTTCCCATCCCTAGTTTTCAACAGGGGTTACAGCTCACACTATCACATCCTACTAATCACAACAACCTCCACAACAAAGAGAATCCAACATGCTTATAACTAGACAATTGTAACTACAATCAGTCTTCTCATCGTGTCAGACATTCTACTCATACGGTTAACAGAACATACCACTTTCTACCATACAAAAGATGCAACATGACCATCGTATTTCAATCAACAAGTATAACATATGCCATATATACATAGTTCATTTCAAACGAATCCCCAGCAACCTGTACATATTACTCAACTAGGGATGGACATAAGAGACCATTCAACATATTAGGGACATTGGCACAACAGTCACACCTAGAAACATAAAATCCAACAGTGGCTTCACAACGTTCTAAATAGTCCCAACTAACAAAACTTAGCAACAACAAACAACATTTAAGCATAACCAAGTTTATCGTTGTCAAAACATAATATTATCCGTTTTTCCAGAGTTAATCAACAATATAAAGTTGGCAAGAACTAAGGAAACAGACATTCGAATCTAGATTAACGCAGACAACAACACAAGGACTCATTCAATGTATTCAGCATGCAATCATTCACACGCACACACCCTTGGTACTACTTACACACTGCTGGGCTTCCAAATCACGCGTCGATTCAACACCTAAGTACCAAAAGACAAGAACAACAATTAAAACAAGAATTTCCAGCCATTGAAACTATGTCTAAGATGCTTTGAATGTTTCGTTACCGCCAAAAATGATTCCGTTCCGGTGCGGGTAGCTTAAATCTAACTCGATGGGGCGTGGGTTGTGTAGAAGTTTCGGAACACAGAAAAGCTGCTGTCACCGCAGAACGCCGCTGTCACGAACGAAATCGCCGCCTGCTGCACACTGCTGTCCCGAACTGATCGCCGCGCCTGCCGCCGTGGGTTGGGGTTGCCGCCGCACGCCGCTGTCACGCACGGGAACGCCGCCTGTTGCACGCTGCTGTCCCGAACAATCCGCTACCACCTGTTGCCATGGGTTCGGTCGCTGTGCCGCCGCTGGGTGAGACCGTCGGAGAATGGGTTCGCCGAAGGACCGCCGGCGGTGGTCGTGAAACAGCACAAAGGGGGTGGAACCTTGTTGTCGTTGGAGGGCACGCGTGAAGATGGGGGGAAGGCTAGGGTTTCTTTTCCCTTTTTCTCATTTTTTTTTTCTTTTTAGTTTCCAAAGCGTTAGGAGATTTACTGATTGTTTAATCTATACAAGGCCTTATCATTGAATAAAATTTGGGCTTTTAGGGAGGCCCACTTAACCAATAATTTTGTTGAAAGAAAAACAAGACCCATGGACCCAAGGGACTAAAATTCTAGTTCTCACCTCCCTATACTTAATTAATTCTACTAATAGAATAAGCAATCAGCCCAACGACTCAGGATAAGTGCCACGGAGACAAACTCTTTGTCAACATCAATTAAATACATACGTAAAAACCAATAACTCACAATAATTACCGCAGTAGTTCAAAATAACTGACATAGAGCAATTAAATTAATTTAAGGTAACTTCTAAGAAAGAACCGCTGGGACTCGAAGGTAACCTGACCTGAGTAACACGGGGCGTTACAGACTTCCCCCCTTCAAAACCTTTCGTCCTCAAAAGTTCGTTGCTCGAATGATTCGGGGTAGCGGGCTCTGATCTCGTCCTCCCTTTCCCAGGTAGCCTCCTCTAGGTGGTGATTCCTCCACCGGACTTTCACTAAATCAATCGACCGATTCCTCAGCAGCTTGGTCTCTTTTGCTAGGATCTCAATGGGTACCTCTCTATAGCACAGGGTTTCATCCAACTGTAGTGGTTCGAAATCCAAGACATGCGAAGGGTCATGGACATACTTCCTCAGCATGGACACATGGAACACGTTATGCACTGGCTCCAACGACGGTGGCAAGGCCAACTTGTAAGCGACTGGGCCAATGCGCTCCAAGTTCTCAAATGGACCAATATACCTTGGACTAAGTTTTCCCTTCTTACCGAAACGTAGGATTCCCTTTACCGGCACCACACGAAGAAAAACGTGGTCGCCGATTCCAAACTCAAACGCCCTTCGCCTAACGTCAGCGTAACTCTTTTGTCTGCTCTGAGCCGTTCGTATTCTTGCCTTATCCTGTGGATGGCGCTGTTAGTCTCCTGCACCAACTCCGGTGCCAACAGGACTCTCTCACCGACCTCGTCCCAATGTACCAGCGATCTGCACTTCTTCCCATACAAGGCTTCATATGGAGCCATTGCGATTGTCGCCTGGTAGCTATTGTTGTAAGCAAATTCTATCAAGAACAGGTGTTTGTCCCAAGAACCACCGTAGTCCAATATGCAGGCTCTCAACATGTCTTCCAAAATCTGATTCAGACATTCAGTATGTTCATCGGTCTGGGGGTGGAACGCCGTACTAAAAACGGGGATCCAAAATCTGATTTAGACATTCACTATGCCCATTCAGATCTCTATACATCTTGGTGATCCTAGGATGCACTGAAAATGAGGTATTGTGAGCCTCGGTTAGTAAATCCTTCCTTAAAGGGAAGTCTCTTGGTACGCACAGTCTTCCCTAATAGAGTAAGGCCGCATCTGCTGAAAGAGAGTAATCTCCTCGACCCACCGTACAGAAACCTCTGATTAAGCTGGGATCCCCCTTGTGCGCAGTGATGATCCGCTGTCTTAAGGTAGGTTCCACTGCGAGTCGAGCTAACACTGCCGACACATCTTCCACTGCTGACTCCACCTCAGAGCGGTCCAACTCATCTAGTACTGGCTTATAATGCAATATCGGGGGTGCTACGCTCGTCGCTCTTCTACTAAGTGCATCGGCCACCACGTTTGCCTTACCCGGATGGTAATTGATCTCACAGTCATAGTCCATTACCAGTTCTAGCCATCGCCTCTACCTTAGGTTAAGTTCTTTCTGAGTGAAGAAATATTTCAAACTTTGGTGACCAGTGAAGATTTGGATCCTTTCTCCATACAGGTAGTGTCTCTATATCATCAAGGCAAACACCACTGCTGCCAGCTCCAAATCATGGGTGGGATAGTTAAGCTCGTGCACCTTTAACTGTTGCGAGGCATAGGCAATGACTTTTCCATACTGCATCAGAACGCAACCCAAACCCCTCCGTGAAGCGTCACTGTACACCACTAAGCCACCAGTCTCATCGGGTACCGTCAGCACCGGGGCCGTGACCAGTCGCTCCTTTAGTCCCTGGAAACTCTTCTCGCACTCGTCGCTCCAAGCGAAAGTGGCATTTTTACGGGTCAACTGAGTCAAAGGCGCTGCTAATCGGGAAAAGTCTTGGATGGACCTTCTATAATAGCCAGCAAATCCGAGAAAACTACGAATTTCGGTCACTGCGCGAGGCCTCGGCCAACCACTGACCGCTTCTACTTTGGCTGGGTCCACGGCAATGCCCTCCCTAGTGACTATGTGGCCAAGGAAAGCCACCGTATCTAACCAAAACTCGCATTTTGAGAACTTCGCATACAGACTGTTTCCCCTTAAGGCAATAAGGACCTATCGCAGATGCCCTTCGTGCTGCTCTGCTGTCTTGGAGTAGATCAGAATGTCGTCGATAAACACAATCACGAACAAATCCAAAAATTCCTTAAAGACCCGATTCAGGAGGTCCATGAACGTCGCAGGGGCATTAGTGAGTCCAAAAGACATTACCGTAAACTCAAAATGTCCATACCTGGTCCTGAAAGCTGTCTTTGGTATGTCGGCATCTTTAATCCTCAACTGGTGGTATCCCAAGCGTAAGTCTATTTTTTAGAACACCTTTGCTCCCTTCAGTTGGTCAAAGAGGTCATCGATGCAAGGGAGGGGTACCTATTCTTTGTCGTCACCTTATTCAACTCTCGGTAGTCCAAGCAAAGTCGCATAGAGCCAACCTTTTTTTCACAAAAAGCACTGGAGCACCCTAAGGAGACATACTCGGGCGAATGAAACCCTTGTCTAAAAGCTCTTCTAGCTGTGCCTTAAGCTCCTTAAGTTCTGCCGGAGCCATACGATATGGTACCTTCGAGATGGGGGCTGTCCCGGGCAACAAATCAATGCAAAAATCCAATTCGCGAACCGGGGGTAGGCTTGGGAGAACTTTAGGGAACACATCCGGGAACTCCTTGACTATGTGAATGGAGCCCATACTGGGTGTAGTCTTACTAGTGTCAACGACACTTGCAAAATAACCCTAAGCACCACACCGTAAGAGGTGCCTTGCCTTTAGTGCCGAGACTATCCTTGGTGCTCCACCCGTAACTCCTTTAAACATGAAGCCCTGACTAGAAGGTAGTTGGAAGAAAACTTCCCTCTTCGCACAATTAATGTTGGCTTGGTTGGTAGCCAGCCAATCCATGCCCAAAATAACGTCAAAATCTTGCATGTCCAGTTGGATCAAACTTGCCGCCAGGGTCTGGCTACCGAAGGATAACTTGCCTGCTTTCACTACTTGACTAGCAATCATCACCGACCCCGATGGCGTGGATATCGACAACAAAAAACCTAATGGCTCTAGTTCGAGGTTTGCTTGACGAACAAACGTGGTGGAAATAAATGTGTGACTTGACCCTGAATCGAACAGTACGTAAGTTGGCACATTATGGACTAAGACCGTACCTGAAAGATAGTACAAGGAGAAAGATATAACCCCACATGCAATACCCAAGAACCCCTGTAAGAAGGAAATACCTTTGACAACGGCTTCTGCATTCACCGCTTCTTTGCGGGTAAGTGCGAAAACACGAGTATTCTGGTTACCTCCCTACGCAGAGACTGTCGAGGAGGCCTTCTGACCTAACCTCTGTGTATTCGAGGCCGACATGGGACACTCTCTCACAAAATGCCCTTCTCTCTCGCACCTGAAGCAGACCTTGGTTCCCGTCCAACACTGCCCTGCATGTCTTTTTTGACAGAAAGGGCACATTGGTAGCATGCTCTGCTGCTGAGCCTGGTGCTGAGGTGCTCTAAATGGCTGGTCGGCGTAATTTGGAGGGACCTTCCTCTTCACACCCGAAGACGAACCGACTTCCATTAGAGGTTGGGCCTTGCTAGAGATGTCTTTGTCCATAATTAAGGCGCCTCTAACTGCTTCCGCATAAGAGGTGGGTCGTTGAAGATCCACTGGTCCTCTGATCCCCTTGCGTAAACCTTTAACAAACCTAATTTTGACTGCCTCGGTGGGGATTAATTCCAGAGCAAAGCGGGAGAGCTCCGTAAACTTCCTTTCATATTGCGCTATCGTCAAGATCCCCTGGGTGAGGTGGAAAACTCTGCTTCTTTCGTATCCTTCACAGTCTCTGGAAAAAAATAGTCATACAACAAGTCCTTGAACCTTGCCCACGTGACCGGTACGTTAATGTGGTCTTCTGTCGCTGCTACTGAGTCCCACCAATTTAGGGCTTCGCCCCTCAACATAAAGACGACACCCTTAACCTTGAACTGGTCCTCGCAACCTAGGTACGCGTAAAGAGCTTCCAACTCTCTGACCCACTCTTTTGCTGTTGTCACCTTCTCGCTCCCTCCGTCAAATGTGGGCGGTTCGTAACGCTTGAAATCCTTAATGAATTGGGTCTCGCCCTGAGGAGCATGAAAATGTCGGGGTGGCGAAAGTTGTACACCTCCAGCCCTAGCTGTGTTATCGATTAGTGCCTGCAACGCCTCTGCAGGCAATGCCACTTGAGGGTTCACCTGGGGAACTGTCGAGGGAATCGGCAGATTCACCCGTTCCTGAGCCTCTGTTGGAGGAATTGGAGGAACTGCTCTTGCCTGAACACCAGTCGGAGGGGGGGGGGGAGGTCAACCACATTCTCGCCCCCGGGGGCTGGATTGACATCCGCACGCAACCTCATACTACGACGGGGTGGCATTGTTTGGATGAAAGAGCACAACATCATTAAGCAAAGCGTTAGCACGTTTCTCTAAGCGTAGTCTCAAGAGGGTGTGGCAGTCGTAACTTCCACAAAGTGCAAGATCAAGTGCAACTAAATAAACACACTTAATGAACACTCTAGGTCTAATTTAAGCAGGGCCGCAACCCAAATTGATAAGGAAAAAATCACACATAAAAGCATTTCAAGATGAGGCATAAAAGTTCATGAACAATAATCATGAAACGTACCTGGTGACGACAAGGAGGCCGACTGGGACCCCTACTCCTAACCACCCTAGATACTAGGTCAGTCTACAGGAACGTTTTGGCTCTGATACCAACTGTAACGCCCCCCAATTTCACTACGAAAAATGGGGTATCCTGGCCATAATAACTATTCCCCCCTTCTGTTTCCATTAAGAAACATAAACAAAAGGTCTGTGGTGTGTCTATCACAACCGAATCCTAGAAATGCATATTTGCCTCAGTGGCTAATAACCCAAATAAGAAAGCAACGAACCCTAGAAACACACACTTGCCTCACTGGCTGATAATCCATATAAAATTAAATTAAAATAAAATAAAATAAACACAGTTATTCGTTCTTGCAAATCCAAAATACACCATAGGTCCAAATACTAAAAGTAATCAGCACAAATAACAGCTTGTCCCAAAAAGTATGAATTAAAGGAGAACGTCCCATGAAACAACCAAACCTAGTACACCACTAGCAATAGAGTAGTACAAAATCCTTTGTATGGCCGAGCTAGAGCGGGGACAAATTTTGATGCTTGTCTCTAACAGCTGTCAAAACAGAAGCTGGACATTTGCATCACCTTGTCCTTCACCCCAGCATTTGAAGGTTCCACCTTAAACCTCATTTCGATATCGAACATGGCCACCATTTTGGCCTTGGGATCGTCTGTTAATCCAGCAAAGTAGCAGCTGCTCACCTCGATCACGACTTCCTTAGAAGAAAAGGTCTTCCTCTTCTTTTTCTTCTATTTCTTAGAAGGTGACCTTCTCTGGACCTCTTGGAAGGGTGAGACATAAATGATTTCCTGAGATTGAGAAATCTCAGGTTCCCTCACCTCTTTTAGAGGGCTGCTCTCGATGCGCCTCTTTATGTAACGCCCCGCGTTACTCAGGTTAGCTTGCCTTGAGTTCCGGGAAATTTTAATAACAAAATAGATTTATTTATTTATTTATTTCATTTTATTTTGTTTGATTCATCAGTTATCTTTATTTAATTTAAGTGTGGCATCTTCGTTATTGTGTATTGCTACAGAATTAGTGGTGAGTTAGTCGCGTGTAGTTATTTATCAAATTATGGTTTAGTACGGATTCCGTTATGTGACACTTGTTTTGGGCCATTGGGCCAATTACGAAATTATATTATTGGCTTGTTTTAACAAGGAGGGGTTGGGTAAGTGGGCCTTAAACAAAAGGAAAAGAACCCAAGCCCAAATGAGTTAAAAGTTTAAAACAAATAACCCTAGCCCTTGTTTTTTTTCCTCTTCTTCTTCCTTCATTTCCCTCTCTTGTTGAAGCCGCCGGCCACCCCCCCACCCACTCGGATTCTTCTTCTCCGACAAGTAGCTCCGTTCAGGCGACGCGACGAACAGCAGCGGCTTCGGAGCAGCAGGTGCGGCGTCGGGACAGCAGCACGGCAGCAACAGCGTCAGGCTCGGGCAGCAGCAGGCGGCTGCGAGTGGTCTCGGCAGCAGCAGGTGCAGTGGCGGCGCGTGGTGGCTGTTCGCGGTGTTTTCCCTCGATCCGACAAACTCCAACGACTCGAATAGCTTAGATCCGGGAAGCCCGGTAATTTTCTTTGACCCACCCTTGTTCGAAGTTAGATTTGGATTACCCACACCTAAACGAAATCGATTTGGAATACCCACACCTAAGCGAAATTGTTTTGTAGTAACGGACATCAAATCGAAGCCGTTGGAGGTCGTTTTGGGCGTTTTTCGTTGCTGTAAAAAACGTGGACAGCAGTGTTTTGGGTGGTGTTCGGCTATTATCTTAATCCGTTCGAAGCCCGATTTACGCTACCCACCCCTTTACAAGCTAGATCTAATTTACCCACACCTACACGAAGTCGTTTTGCGGTAATGAGACCCTTTGAACCCTCTTAGAGTTGTTTTCGAAGGTTGAACAGTATATTTATATTGCTGTATTTTTTCCGTTTTTGTGCTTAGGTGTGAGTTCGACGTAAACTTAAGGACGTGGTTGGGTAAGTAGCACCAGGGGGCGAGTGCGTGCGTTATTTAGCGTTAACGGAATGGTTTTGATGCTGATTTTTAGTTAAAATAATTTAATTGTGCATGTAGGGATTGTTAGTTTTGATTTGTGAACTTCTAGTGATTTTGTTGCCGTCTTTCTATTATTGAACACTTAGGAGGAAACATGCTTTCTATTCTTATTGTTGGAGGTGACTAGTAGATTCTGAATTGTTGTGGTTAAAAGTAACTGGCTCATGACGTTTTGTAAACATGTTGTAAATGAAATGCTCGCGTTGTTAAACTTATAATTAGTTTATATTGTTTTAGTTGTGAGTTGTTGGGTGGTGACTTGTTTATTACAAAGAAAAGCATGCTTGTGAACTGTGCAGTGAATTGGAATGTGGGAAATATACTTGTAGGTGGTCTTGGGAGGGCTAGTGGGAGTGGTGAAGGGTGAAGGGTGAAGGGACGGGTTGGCAGTCCGTTAAACTATGGGTGGTATGATCTGAAAATGCATATAAATCGCTTGGAGGTTCAAAGCCTTGAGTAGTTGCCTTGGGAATAAATGACAAGGTCGAACGTCAAATTTCTGTAAATGAGTATTGGGGTCTTGGGGATAAATGTCAAGGACCAATACGCTGGGAAGTCATCGGTACCTTGGGGATAAACGGCAAGGACCGTTGCACAATTCAGGCCTTGGGAATAAATGGCAAGGCCGAACATCAAGTTTCTGTAGAGGAGTATTGAGGCCTTGGGGATAAATGTCAAGGGCCAATGCGACTCGAGGAGTTAGGCTTGAAGGACTAAAGTAGAGTGGAGCTTGCGAAGTAGTGGTGCTAGGCCTTGGGAATAAATGGCAAGGTCGAACATCAAGTACTGTAAAAGAAGGGGGGCGGTATCTTGGGAATAAATGTCAAGAGCCTTCATGCCTCGAGAAGTTAAACGAGGAGTATCACAGGGGGGTGTAGAGGGAGGTTTAGTACTGTGGGACAAGGGCTAGTGAATCATATGGTTGTAGTCTTGGTAGTTCCGACGCATGGTTGTTGTATGTAAATGTCAAGTTATTGTTTTTTTTTATCTCTCGTTGTCTATTTAATGGTCTTGCGATCGTTTTATTTTATATGCCGTGACTGTGAGCATGATTTTTGTGTTAGTTAGGAAGGGCTACTTACGGAGTACCTTATGTACTCACCCCCCCTTTTTATCCTTATTTGTTTTCAGGTGTGAACAGGGTCGACCGTGGTGATGACGTGGAAATGGCTTGACCGAGGAGGGATTACTAGTTGAGTTAGTGAGGATAGAGGGAAGGGTCGTTTGGTACGAGTAGCGTTGGGATTTATTTTATTACTAGGTGTGGACCCGAGGAGCGATTTGTTTTCTTTAGAACTATTTTTATTTTTTTTATGGATGTTATTGTTAAACGCGTCACTGTTGTCGTTGGAGTTTAGGTGTAAGATTGTTTTATTTATTTAAGAATTTTAGCCACTGAGGCGGATATGAGATATCTTTTTTTTGAAATTGCCCACGGAGAGCGAAGTTTCGACAGTTTATAAAATTGATATTTTTGGTGGAATTATGGGAGTCGAAGCTTTTTTTTATTTAAATTATTTCCCAGGGAGTTGGTTATCTCGTGTTTAGAGTTAAGGCTAGACAGGTGGATTATTTAGCATTACCTAGAATGGTACATAACATCTTGGGGCGTTACACTTTAACAACAACTTCGATTGAGACGTCAGCAATTATGGGGCTCGGCTTCGGCCTGGACATAGAAGACTACCCTACGCGAGGACGTTTGTGTTTAACGTCTTGTGCAAATCCACAAACCATGGCTGCATAGTCAATAATAAAGGATGAGTAAATAAACAGTTAAGAGCATTAAGATAAGAAAAGGTCTGACACCGTATTACCTAACTCTGAGTTCGAACTTCGAGCTTCTGGAGGGAAGAGCAAGAGATTGTAGTCTGACAATCCTCAAGCTAATAGCAACTTGTCGGTCAATAAAGTGCCGACCTTTTTACCACCTTTGAATTTGTCCTTGTAAAACTTCAATATGTCAAAAGTGGACTATGTCAACTGGGGAACAGGCCTGATTGGCACTGCACAACGAAAGATGCAAGTTAGAGCACGAAGAGGATTAAAACTTTAAATTCCCAAATCTACAGGGGACATTGTAAAATGGCTGGTCAGTCTCGTCCTTCACCAACCACTATTCCGAGGCGTAAAACCATTTCCCTACCCACTTCTTTATGGAGTTAGGACCTTTAACGATGCCCCCTGCACTTTTCCTCGCACACAGATAATAACTACTAGGTTTCTTAGAGATGTGTTTCTGTTGGGTGTATTGTCCTAACCTCGTAGTTTGTATTTGTGTAAAAACAAATTTATATTCAATAAAGTAAAATTCGATCAATTTGTTGTTGAATTCATAACATTTCAATTATCTAATCCAATAAACTAACGTCCAAGGTTATTGTCATGTAAATGGGACAATATATATACTGGGTATGTATTTGATATACCCTCGATGTACAAGTGGATAATGTCCCGAGAATAACCTGAAGGGTCTATGGTATATGAATAAGGCTGGGTACCTTATCCTAGCAACACTATGGATACGACCCACTTTGTAAATGTTACAAACGACTCAATCCAAGTGGTTTATGTGGAGACATGAGAGTGTGAGTATCCTATATAATGAGTTTGTATAAGACCGGACCATGAAATAGCCAATCTTTAGACGTAACACTGTTGACTAACAGATTGCTATTTCATCAGTGAACTAGACAACTCATTCTCAATCCTGACTGAGTTATGGACTCCTGCCCGTGAGGGCTCGTTCTTTGATCTGTATGGGTGAGAGTGGCCCGAGTCACCGACTCAACATTCCCATCATTTTGAGGATGAGACCAAGTGGGGAAATGGGAACATAACTACACAAGATGGCATTCACGCCTCCCCAACTTTAAGGGAGTAGATGAGTGTTCCCTTTAGTGTTGACTCCAGGACTTGAACAAGGTCCCACCCTCTCACTGGCCCGAGAGGGACTTCCAAATATTGGTCGGACCATAACCGATTGTTCAATGGAGGATCAACGGTACTTAAGGTACAAGATGTAACATAGGGGTAAAACGGTAATTTTACCCATCTGTGGTAACGAACACTCATGAAGGATTGACTTGCTGTTAATGGTCGATATCCGTGGACACATAAATATTCTATAGCGAGAAGAGTCCAGCTGCGGGTTTTTAGTGGAGTAACCCGTAGTTAATGTGGTTAATGAGTTTAACTAATTAATCTTGTAAGATTGGAGCTTCTGATCTATGAGTCCATTAGGTCCCCTTGCTAGCTCGTAAAAGGTAATTAAGAACATTAAATCTTGGAAGGAATTTTTTATGACACAATTTAATATAATGTATGATGATACATTACAAAACTATAGATAATGAGAGAATAATATGAATTGGATTCATGTTAAAATTACATGTTAAAAATTTAATCTATAGGTTATGAGAGATATGAATATTTGAATATAGTTCAAATATAAATTAATTTAATTAAATGAGATTCAATTAAATTATGTTTAATTAATTAATTAGTAATTAAATTATAATAGTTTTACTTTAATTAATTATTTAATTAAATATAACTTATTAAATTAAAGTAGTTTTAATTTAATTAATAATTATTAAATAAAATTAAAAGTTAATTATATTAGTTATGTTAATTAATATAATTAACGTAACTACTCACCAAATCTGAGTTTTCTTCCTCTCAAGAGGTTTAACCTCTACTTTATAATAGAAATATCCTGGTTTTAAAAAATCGATATCGATTCGTTTCTAATCCAAGTTGAATCACAAGCGATCAACTACTTTCACTAGGGATTCGATCCTTTCAATTGGTATCAGAGCCAAGTTGTGATTCAATTTCAGTTAGTACAAAACGATACGGGTTTTTGGTGGGTTTGTTTCATGCATTTGATGCATGTTGGTTTGCTAGTAGGATATTTCGGTTTTTGACATTTAGATTTACAATTTATGTTGATTCGATCAATGTAAGGGCTCGTTGTTTTGGGCATTTACATTTTATGTTGATTCGATCAATGTAAGGGCTCGTTGTTTTGGGCATTTACAATTTATGTTGATTCGATCAATGTAAGGGCTCGTTGTTTTGGACATTTTGTTGTAAATCGAGTCCGTACAGTTTGGGTCGTTCATGGAAAAGAGTTGCTGCAAAGAAAGGCCGGGTTTCTCCTTAATGTTCACCCTGTGAGTTCCATGCTCAACCTCGTGTCGCCCTGGCCGTGGCCTCCCTACGGAAGGTGTTTGCATGGTTCAATATCGAGGTAAACAGAGATAGTATTCATAGTAAGTGGGAAAAAAAACGTGTGACAATTCATCCTACAGTCTCCACCATTAGATTGCACGGTGAGATTTCGTACATGACCTGCGTGTCATCCTGGAGCGACCATCCCTAGTATTCATAGTAAGGATGACTCTTCAGTCTGAGAACTGTTGGGTGTGTTGCCCTAAACTCGTAGTTTGTATTATGTAAAAACAAATGTATATTCAATAAAGTTTTATTAAATAAATTTTTTGTTGAAACATAGCATTGCATTGTCCAAATCCAATAAACTAAACATCCAAGGTTATTTTGATGTAATCGGAACAGTATATATACTGGGTATATAGTTGATATACGGGGTATATATTTGATATACCCCTGATATATGAATGGATAATGTCCCGTGAATAACCTAAAGGGTCTATAGTATTGGATAAGGCTGGGTACCTTATCCTGGCAACACTATGGATACGGCCCATTCTGTAAATGCTACAGACGACTCGATCCAAGTCGTTCGTGTGAAGACATGCGAGTGGGTGTATCCTATACAATGAGTTTGTATAAGACCGGACCACGAAATAGGCAATCTTTAGATGTAACACCGTTAACTAATAGGTTGCTATTTCTTAGGATAACCAGGCAACTCATTCTCAATCCTGAGTGAGTTATGGACTCCTGCCCGTGAGGGCTCGTCTTTTGATCTGTATGGGTGAGAATGGCCCGAGTCGCCGACTCAACATTCCTACCATTTTGGGGACGAGACCGAGTGGGGAGCTGGGAACATAACTTCACAAGATGGAATTCACTCATCCCCGACTTTAGGGGAGTAGATGTGTAATGCCCCGCGTTCTCTGACTCGTTTATTTTAAGAGATAAATAGTGTCTTTGGATTTTTCCCTAAGTTGATAACTTTAATTCTTGGATTTTCTAACTTTGAAATTCTAATTTTTTGCTAAATTAGAATGAAGTTTAATTTCATTGGATTAAGATAATTTAAGTTCTCGACCTGTGTAGGAGATTTTTAGTTAAATTCTAAATTCACGAGTTTTAGGATTTTCCTTCATAAATTCTACTTTTTTTTGAATTATTATTCTTGGGTTTTAGAGTTTAAGTTAACTATTTTATTTCGGGTTGTTGTGGGGTTTATTTTTATTTCTAAAGTATAATTACTGGGCTTTTGTTTTGGGTCATTGTGTTATTTAGTTGGGCCACCTTCAAGAATAAGATTTGGGCTTTTAGTTTTTAAAACAAGTTAAAGAAAAGGGATTAAAAACAAACTAACCCTAGCCCATTTTGTTCTTCTTCCTCTTCTTCTTCCCCCTTCCCTTTCTTGTTGCAGCCGCCAGCCCCACCCCCCCTTCGAATTTCTTCTCCAGCGAAGCAGCACCGGCAACGGCTCCCTCCGGCGACCCAGCCCTCCAGCGACGGCGTCGTCCATGGCAGCTCAGGTTCTTCTCCGGCGGCGCATTCCCCTGCCTGTTCCAGCGGCTTCGACGACATTGCACGGTAGGATGAGTAGTGGGTTTTTCGCGAGTAGATTTGGCGGCCCGTTCCTTCCCCGGTGAAATCTGGAGGATCGACGTCCAATACCCACTGTAGCAAAGCAGACCACGCCGGCGTTCCTCGAGCTGCAACAGTGTCGGTCTTCAACGGTGCCGCATCCTCGACCAGGTGTGGTTTCCAGCGTCGCCTCTCCCCCACGCTTCGATTTGTGGAGTCTTTAGGTAGACTCGGAGTTTTCGTCACTGAACCCGTTACCTAGAAGCAGTAGCATCGGTTTGGGGCGATTTGCAGCAGGTATCGTGGTGGTTCGTAGTGTTTCTTTTGGTGGCAGCAACGTCCCCGTCCCCTAAACGTACACAATAGCGTCGGTATCGCATCTTCTCTGCTGGTCTTCGTGGACAGTGGCATTTTGATGGTTTTCGACGCTTACCCATCCTTGTACGAAGCTTGATTATTGCTACCCACTGGTGTTTGAAACCAAATCCATGATACCCAACCCTTTCGGCATCCTTTCGACACTTGCCAACACTAAAACGAAGGTTGATTTGAGTTACCCATTCCTTTTCAGCGTAGAACCAGCAAGCCCGAGGCTTTTCGAACTCAATTTTGAAGTGTCGAGCTCATTCGACATCGACCCACTCTCAACCCAAGTGGTCTTAGTGTGAGTTAGTAGGTAACGACTCACCTAAACTCGATTTCAATTATATTTAAGTGTTTCTAATCGGTTACTAACCTCGAGATCGTGCTTCTTTTGATGTAGGAAGTCTTCGACAAGCTTAAGAGCCTTAGGACATTTGTTTGTAAGTAGTTTCTTACTGGAGGGATTGGTTGTTATGTGCTAATATGATATGGTTGTTTGCTCATGTGCCCATGTGTGATACTGCATGTTGATTGTCGTTGTTCATTTAGTAAACGTTATTGTTCATGAAACTGTTGATATATCTTGGGAAAAATTACGTGGTTGTGTGAATAAATTGTAGCCAGGTAATCTTGGATGACTATGATTGAATTGTTGTTATGTTCTAATTGGTTTTCATGATGAAATTTGTATACCGGTACTATAATCTGTTGTTTCGAAAGCATATTGAATAGTTATGAGAAATCGGTTGTGTCTGATGTATGCTGGGTACTTATCAATTATATTTTGGTTAAGTTGTTGGTCGTGCCTCTCTGTGAACGATGCCTGTTTGAGCTGTTGGATCATGCTGGACTATTTTAAATTGATTGGTTGTTACATATGATCATTTTAGTGTATCGCATATTGAACTACTATGAGATTGGTGATGCATGAGGCATGGCGTAGTAGCAAGTAGGACTCTTGTGAGAGTTTTGAGACATAACAAAGTAAATAGACAAGGGGCGTGTGCGTGTGTTAATGTATGCTCGATGGTCTCTAACGTGCTGATTTTTGTGACGTTTAATGCTAATTTTGTGATGTCATTGTGCTAAATAATTTCCGTTGTGGTAGTCGATATACTTGGAATGATGTTGGGTATTTGTCGATGAAAAATGGTGAGTTTTCTGCTTTGCTAAACTGTGAGTATTGCTGTGGTAATGTTTGTGGCCTGGATATGTATGTTTTGTTCGACGTGTTTAGTGAGCTATTATCCTTAGTAATACTTGTTAAATACTGATGTTGGATATTGAGTATGATTGGGTTATCATTCCGTTATTAGAAAGTTGATAAAGTTGTGAAAGCATGCTGAATTGTATTTGTGAGTTGGAAGATGCAGGGGTAGTGGCTTAAGAAAGTATATAGTAAGACTCTGGTGAGAGTTTGATTCTTGGAGAAAGTGAATGGGTGAGTGTCAGGGCCTCGGGTATAAATGGTCGGGGACTGATACGTCACTAATTGGGTATCGAGGCCTCGGGTAAAAACGGTCGAGGGTCGATACACCAATATTGGATAAGGATGAGTGTCGAGGCCTCGGGTATAAATGGTCGAGGGTCGATGCGAGGAATCTTTTGAAAGGAACACTATTGGGGCCTTGGGTATAAATGGTCAAGGGCCAATAGATGGTGAAGTCATCGGGGCCTCAGGTATAAATGGTCGAGGGCCGATGAAGCAGTGTCGGGGCTCTGGGTATAAATGGTCAGGGGCTGACTCTACTCGAAGGAGTTAACTGTGGAAGGCTATGATAGCTGTGATTAGCGTAGAGGTACTTGAGGTGTTAGGGAGACTAGAGGTTGGTAGTTAATGTGTTCCTGGTTGTGGTTGTCACCGAATTTTATAGAATGTGTCCATGTTTGAATGCATAATGTGATGAAAAGCATGACTGTGAATGTTTCGTGATTTGGTTGAGGATGATGTGTGTGTGTTGATTCTTTAATAAGCAAGACACGTTGTTCCTTGATAACTATGCTGTTTGTGCGTGACCCTTCAGATAAGGGTTGCTTACTGAGTATTGTGGTTGTACTCATCCCTCTTTTTCCCCTCCAGTTTTCAGGTATCGAGCTAGCTCTTGGGATGGTGATGGCGAGGAGGAGGCTTGATCGGAAAGACCATTAGCTATGCTGCGTGAAATTAATTTCTTTTAGTTAGGATAGTTGTGGCTATTTAATCTTGTAGCTGAGTTGTTAGTGGTTGGTTTTGTTTAGTTTTATTGTCTAAAGGATGTTGTAAGGTTGCCGATTTATTATTCTTTTTAGAGCATTAATTTTGTTAGCTTCTTGAACTACGGGGTTGTAACCTACGTAGGATATTTATGAACACATTTGTTTAAGTGATCGTACTTGAATTAGTTTTTGCTTCATTGCCATTCGAGATGTTAATATTCATTTAATGGAAGGTTTATAGTTAGTAAAGGTTTCCTTGAAGGTCTTGGTTAACGTGAAGTCAGTATTAAATGGTTTATCGGTATAGGATGTGAGTTTCTCTTAAATCTTTAGTGTTGTTGTTCTAATTGTTCAAGCTCTCGTGTGTGTTGAAAATTAGAGTAGCGCAGCGGAAGCGTGGTACCTTTATTGCTTAGTATTGTTGTGAAGATAATTCTCTTGTTTATGTGAAAATTTTAGGTAGTCTTAGTAACGGTCCCTGTTTGGAAATGGTGAAATTCCTGGGGCTTTACAAGATGAGTGTTCCCTTAAATGCTGATTCTGAGACTTAAACAAGGGGCCCCACCCTCTCATTGGCCGAGAGGGACTTCCGGTTATTGGTTGGACCATAACCGGGTTGTTCATTAGAGGAGCAGTGGTGTTTAAGGAGTAAGATGTAACTTAGGGGTAAAACGATAATTTGACCCAAAAACATGAGTTACGAATACTCGTGAAGGATTGACTCGTCATTAATGGTAGTATATCCATGGACACGAAAACATTCTGCAGTGAGAAGAGTGCAACTGCGGGTCTTTAGTGGAATGACCCATAGTTAACGAATCTAGATTAACTCGGTCGATGAGTTTGACCGATTAATCTTGCATCGTTGGAGCTTCGGATCTGTAGGTCCATTAAGTCCCCTTGCTAGCTCATAACGGGTAAAACGAGGATCAAGTTTTTGGAAGAATTTGAATTGTTCAAATTACTTAAGGGATTATATGTATATTGATACATTATAATATATATAGTTAATTGTAAATTAAAACTATATATTATGAGAGATATTATTTGAATGAGATTCAAATAAAATTAATATGAATGAGATTCATTTTAAAACTATAGGTTAAAAATAATGTGCATAAGATGTACATTAAAACTATAGGTTATACGAGAGAAATGTTTTAGAATATGATTCTAATCTTATAATAAATAATTAAGTGTTAATTATTTATGTATATATATATTTATTAATTATTAATTGGATTAATAATTAATTATATTTATTAATTAATTTGATTAATTATATATATATATTAATTGTTATATATATATTATATATTATTATTTATTATTATTATTAGTATTAATAATAATATTAACTCCCCTGCAATATTGCAGGGGAGTGGGAGGTTTTGTGACGTGGGGAGTTACCCCACGTCACCCTTCTTCTTCTTCTTCAACTGTTGGAGAATGGGAAGTGCAGGGGGTTACAGAACAAAAAAAAAAAAAAACTCCCACCAATTCTCTAAAAAATTCTCTCAAATCTCTCCCTCTCTTCGATCAAGGTGCTACCACAAGCAAGATCCCGAGACCCAAGAGGATAGCAAGGAAGACGTAGTGGTGGTGTTCGTGGGAAACCGTAGAAGAAAAGTTCTTCAAAGGTATTTGGTTTCCCCTGTATTTTCCTTCTTTGAAATTCAATTTTGTATCCCAAAAATCAGCAACGAAGATTCGCTTACGCTCTTGGAATCACATCCCTTCAAGAACACGTTCTCAATCTGATGGTCCACTTCAACGTGGCAGAGTTGAACTGGGCCATCTTAAATGAGTAGATTAAGGGCAGCTTCATTCTAGAATCTCTTCTGAAAAGTTTCCTACCATTACACAGCAATGCGGTTATGAATAAGCTGGAATACACTCTTACCACACTCTTAAACGAGCTGCAGACCTACCGGTCTCTTATGAAAAATAAGGGACAAAAAGAGAGGCAAACGTTGTCACCTCAAATAGGTTCCACCGAGGTTCGTCCTCTGGAACCAAGTCTGCGCCATATACTTCTGGAAGTAAGACTTTCAAGAAGAAGAAGGTTGCTGGTAAGGGGTCTAAACCTGACTCCGCTGCTGCCGCTGCCAAGAAAGACAAGGTCAAGACTGCAGACAAAGGAAAATACTTCCACTGCAACGTAGACGGGCATTGGAAGCGCAATGGCCTAAAATAATTTGCCGAGAAGAAGAAAGCCAACGAAAGTAAATATGATTTACTTGTTTTGGAAACATGTTTAGTGGAGAATGATGACTTCGCATGGATATTATATTTAGGAGCCATTAGTAATGTTTGTTCTTCGTTTCAGGGAATTAGTTCCTGAAGGCAGCTTGAAGCCGGAGAGATGACTCTCAAGGTCAGAACGGGAGAGGTCATCTCAGCTATGGCGGTAGGGGAGCTCAAGTTGTTTATGAACAAGAATTTGTATACATTATTAGATAATGTGTACATAGTTCCAAAAATCTAAATGAACTTAATTTCAATTTCTTGTTTGTTACAACATTTGTATTCCCTTTCCTGTCAAATAAATGAATTGTTCATTTCTATAAATGATGTAAATATTTGTTCTGCTAACCTTGAAAATAACTTGTATGTACTAATATCAACTATAACTAAAGCAGTTTAAATACCGAGTTATTTAAAAATGCTAAAACTCAAACTAAAAAGCAAAAAGTTTATCCCAAAGAAAATACCTATCTTTGGCACTTAAGATTAGGTCACATTAATCTCAATAGGATTGGGAGGTTGGTTAAGAATGGAATTCTAAGCGAGTTAGAAGACGATTCCTTACTACCATGCGAATCTTGTCTTGAAGGCAAGATGACTAAAAGACCTTTTACTGGAAAAGGTTTCAGAGGCAAAGAGCCATTAGAACTTATACATGTCCGATGAATGTTAAAGCTCGAGGAAGGTTGCCTAACACGTTTTGGGGTTATGGAGTAGAGACTACAGTTTATATTTTGAACGTAGTTCCATCAAACAGCGTTTCTGAAACACCCTTTGAACTATGGAAAGGTCGTAAAGCTAGTTTACGTCACTTCCGTATTTGGGGATGTCTGACACACGTGCTCGTGACTAACCTAAAGAAATTGGAACCTCGTTCAAAAGTATGCCTATTCGTAGGTTACCCTAAAGAGATGAGAGGTGGTCTCTTCTTCGATCCTCAAGATAACAGAATGTTTGTATCGACCAAGAAGAAGACCACATTCGAGATCATAAACCACGAAGTAAGGTAGTGATAAACGAGATTTCTGAAGAGGCTACAAATACGTCAACAAGAGTTGTTAATCAAGCAAACACTTCCACAAGAGTTGTTGATGAAGCCAGGACGTCACACCAATCGCATCCACCTCAATAATTGAGGGTGCCTCGACGTAGTGGGAGGATTATGTCACTGGCTGACTGCTGCGTGGGTTTAACTGAAACCCAAGTTGTCATACCTGATGACGGCATTAAGGATCCATTGACCTACAAGCAAGCAATGCAGGATGCGGACTCCTACCCGTGAGGGCTCGTTCTTTGATCTGTATGGGTGAGAGTGGCCCGATTCGCCGACTCAACATTCCCACCATTTTGGAGACGAGACTGAGTGGGAGCTGGAAACATAACTACACAAAATGGAATTCACTCCTCCCTGACATTAAGGAAGTGGATGAGTGTTCCCTTTAGTGCTGACTCCGGGACTTGAACAAGGGGTCGGGCCCCACCCTCTCACTGGCCCAAGAGGGACTTCCGGTTATTGGTCGGACGTTAACCAGGTTGTTCATTAGAGGATTAGCAGTACTTAAGGTACAAGATGTAACACAGGGGTAAAATGGTAATTTGACCCATCTGTGGTTAGGAACACTCGTGAATGATTGACTTGTCGTTAATGGTCGATATCTGTGGACACTGAAATACTCTATAGTGAGAAGAGTTCAGCTGCGGGTTTCAGTAGAGTAACCCGTAGTTAATGTATGTTGATTAAGGTGGTTAATGAGTTTAACCGATTAATCTCGTAACATTTGAGCTTCTGATCAATAGGTCCCCTTGCTAGCTCGTAAAGGGTAATCAAGAACATTAAGTCTTGGAAGGAATTTGAATTGTTCAAATTTAATTAAAGGGAATTTGAGTTAATCGTGTATGACACAATTTAATATAATGTATGATGATACATTATAAAACTATATATTATGAGAGAATAATATGAATTAGATTCATATTAAAACTATAGGTTAAAGTTTAATTGAATTAGATTCATATTAAATACTCTAGGTTAAAATTTAATATGAATTAGATTCATATTAAATACCCTAGGTTACGAGGGATAAGTATATTTGAATATGATTCAAATATTAATTTAATTAAATTGTGTTTATTTAATTAATTAATTAAATAAGATTTAATTAATTATTAATTAAATTAAAATAGGTTTTAATTTAATTAATTATTTAATTTATTTAATAAATATATATATATATATATATATATATATATTTGTTAATTATGGTGTTTACCATAATTAATAAACCCACCACTTCCCAGCAAAATTGCTGGGAAATTTTGAGGTGGACAGTGAGAGGTTATCTTCCCTCATGCCTTCAAAACACAGAGATTTTCTCTATGTTTTGGGTTCTTGAGTGTTATGGTTTTTCCGTACATAAACTTATCCTTCTCTCTCTCACAATATTATTCCATTTCCCTTTTGTTTTCTTGCCAAGAAACATCCCACAATCTATTCTTGATCCAAAAGAGAATAGCAAGGTAACTTTGTCGTAGTGTCTAACTTTGGTTGTGAAGAATTGTTCGTGTTGTCACAACGTTCGTGCTCGAAAAAAAGAATCCACCAACGGTCTTCAATGTGAGTTTTTTCTCATCCCCAAGAGGCTTAACTTCATTATTAATAGAAATGTTCTGTTTTTTTTTAAACTGATATGATTCCTTTTCTAATCCGAGTTTTATCACAACGATCAACCGCTTTCGCTTGGGATTCCATCCCTTTAGATATATTATAAAACTATATATTATGAGAGAATAATATGAATTGGATTCATATTAAAACTGTAGGTTAAAAATTTAATGTGAATCAGATTCATATTAAATACTATAGAGGGATATGAATATTTGAATATGGTTCAAATATCAATTAATTTAATTAAATGAGATTTAATTAAATTATGTTTAGTTAATTTAATAATTAAATAAGATTTAATTAATTATTCATTAAATTAAAATAGTTTTAGTTTAATTAATTATTTAATTAAATATAATTTATTAAATTAAAATAGTCTTAATTTAATTAATTATTTAATTAAATTTAATGTTAGTTATATTAATTATTTTAATTAATATAATTAAAATAACTATTCACCACTCCGCAACATTTTTGGGGGGAAGTAGTGAGGTGGAGAGTGGGAGGTTACTCCCTTCCCACTCCTTGATTTGCTCCTCCTTCATTTGCTTTAAAAATAAGTGAATTTCCCTGAGTTTTTTTTTTTCAAAACAAATCTCTCTCTCTCAATATCTCAAGCATTTTCATTCCCTATACGTTTTCTTTCCAAAGGAGGATCCCACAGTCCAGTTTTTAGTCCTTGAGTCATAACAACGTAACGTGGTGGTAGTGTCTAACCTTTGGGTTTATGCATTTGAGAGCGTTTGTTCATGGTGTCACAAGATCCGTGTTTGGGGGAAAACCATTTGCTAACGGTCTTCAAATGTGAGTTCTATTCCTCTCAAGAGGCTTAACCTTTACTTTATAATAGAAACGTCCTAGTTTTAAAAAACCAATATTGATTCGTTTCTAATATGATTCGAATCACAAGCGATCAATTGTTTCCGCTTGGGATTTTATCCCTTCAGTTTCACCTTGAAACAGGCAAAGAGCTGGTCGACCCTAAGTAGATCTAACCCTTCTACTTCTCTCATCTAAGCCAAAACTACACAGCGAAGCCAAAGGCGAGACCCCACCCATTGGGAGCCACCTAGGTAGGAGCAAGTCCAGTTCGGACTAGGGTTGTTAGCACGTTCCCCTTACTTAGGAAGCATAAGGATAATATTGTTAGGAATACTATATCTTTTGTGAAGGGGGCCAAGGTAGTTCTCAGGCATTTGGGAAGGGAACTCTAACCCTTGGCCCGAGGTGGACGTATCACTATCATCCCTATCGTTCTCATAAAATATAAAATTATCTACTTCTTCATCCAACTCAGAGTCTAACCAACTTGCAAATTCTTCCACAAAGTCGACCCTTTAGGAAAAGGGCTCCGACTCCGACCTAGACTACCGAAGGAGCTACTACTAGAAGAACTTGAAGAACTCAACATTATTAAGAAAATACAAATAGAATTGGAAGGGAGAGACTGAATTAGAGTTAGTTCCGAGCTGCTCAAGTCGGGCTCTAAATTTTCAGAAAGCGTAGAAAGCATATCTGAACCCTGGGGATATTTATAGCACTCTGGAAATCCATCTCTGCCGTACACGTGTCTGGAAAGCGACGACTCGGATTGAACGAAAGATCGAACGTCAGAAGCACTCGAGTACTTTTATAATTGTCAACCAGATAGCCTAATTTCCCCAACGACTATATTTTTTCACCACGAACTCGGAAGTCGCCACGTCACCCAAATTCCCGTAGAATGAGTTCGACTATAGAAGCTTTCAACATACACCCGGGGACAAATCTTTCACTCACTAAGAAGTGAAAACCTATGACTAGATCGTCCTGAAGACGGATGCGACGAGAAGAAGTGGCATTTGGAAGTGTTGCTGACTTAACATTTAGGTTTCGGCATAACAAAGCTTGCACTCCCATCCACTGACTACAAGACTGCAGCTGAACAGCCAAGTTAGCTTGAAAAGAATCAATAGTTTGGACAAAACTATGGCCATGCAGGAGAATCCTTTCACCACAGAGTTTGAAACAATGGTGGGTTATTTACGGCCGCGGGAAGCAAAGGCACCACCAATAAATAGCTACATGGGTCCCATAGAAGCTTTAAGAGATAGGGGGTGTTGGTTTATTTGTGAATATTAATTGTAATTAGGTGTAAATATTAATTATTATTCTATCCTTATTTACATTCCTTTTATGTATTGAGCCTTTCTCCTATATAAGAAGGCTATGTATTTCTTACTTTTGATATATTGGAATATAAATAATTTTATTCCATCAAAACTAAGTTGGTATCAGAGCCAAAATAAACCCTAATATCTTTAGAAACCCTAGTCACCATCCCTACCTTTAAACCCTAGTCGCTGTCATTGCCGTTGCTGGAACCCTAGCTGCTGTTATCCAAGAATGGCGCATCCTACTTCCGGCACGGTAGACAACTATTCTGGCATTCATCTTCTTCGGTAGTGGTGTCGTTCAAAGTTTCTCGTTCGGGGGGACTTTCACAGGTTTGTCGAGGAGTTTTTGGGCTTTGTTTGTCGGCGTCGTGAGTTGTTCATCATCACTGCCGTCTGCTCTGTTGGTTCGAAGGTCGTCGTTTGGGGTCGTCGAGATCGTTGTCGTCTCTGTTGTACGAGCCTCGCCCCTCTATTCTGCCACTGCCTGTTGCTGTTCTGTTCGTCGTTGATCGGCTGTGCATCGCCGTTCGCTGCTGTCGGAGTCGTCGCCATCCACTGCTACTTCACAGATCTGCTTCTGAGGCATGGATTGTGAGTCATACATCTGCAACTGCCGTCTGCTGCCTCACTATTTCGTGGGTTGTGGGGTCTTACAAACCTTAGACCGGTTTTATTGGTTCGTCCTATCCGGTCCGGTTTGTCTGATTCGGTTCGTCCGGTTCAGCTCGGTTCACTCAGATCTGCTTGGTTTGCTTAGTTCTCCCAGATAGTTTGGTTCATTTAGTTTGGTTTGGTTCACCTGGTTCGCTCGTTTTTTTATTTGGCTTTCTTGATTATTTGATTATCTTCTCTCTAATATCAGTTTGTGGTCTAGTTTGCTTCAGTTAAAGTACTATCCTGGTTGAAGAAATCGTTGAAATGACTCAAAGTCCATCAAAAAAGGAGCAAGTTTACACAAATAGTGTTGAATCAAATCCTTTTAATAAAGAGCATCTATCGCAACAACTAGAGACGAATTTGTCATTTGGTAATCTTTGTATATCCTTGTCGCAAACAGGTAATTACCCTAGAGCACTTTCTTGTTTTGGCTCATCTCCATGGATTATTGATTCTGGAGCTTTTGACCATATGACTAGCTCTTCAAAGATATTTGAATCATATTCTCCTACATATTGCAATAAAAAAATTAGGATTGCCGATGGTAGTTTCTCTTCTATTGCAGGCAAGGGAACCATTAAATTAACCAAAAATATTACTCTTCAAATCGGTTCTTCATGTTCCTAAATTAGCTTGCAATCTTCTATCAGTTAGTAAACTCTCTAAAGATTCTAACTGTCTTGTTACTTTCTATGCATCTCATTGTGTCTTTCAGGATCAGTCCTCGGGGAAGACGTTTGGATGTGCTAGGATGCTGGATGGCCTCTACTACTTTGATGAGCCTTCTGGTAGTAATAAAATAACTTAGTGCTTTAGTAGTAATAGTTCTCTCTCTGTTAAAGAACAAATTATGCTTTGGCATTTTAGGCTAGGACATCCTAGTTTCTTCTATCTCAAATACATATTCCCAAATTTGTTTAAAGGGATTGATTGTTCTCAATTTCATTGTGAAAATTGCATGTTTGCAAAACATCATCGATCTACATATTTTCCAAAACCTTACAAGTCCTCCAAACCATTATATTTAATTCATAGTGATGTTTGGGGTCCTTCTAAAGTTTTAACTCATAGTGGTAGACGATGGTTTGTAACTTTTAGTGATGATTATACTTGATTGTCATGGGTTTATTTATTGACAAACAAATCCGATGTGAAGGATATTTTCAAAGTTTTTTACAATATGATTGAAACCCAATTTCAAACTAAAATTAGTATCCTGCATTCTGACAATGGAACTGAATATTTCAATGAACATTTGAGTGAGTTTTTGAAAATTGAAGGCATTGTTCATCACTCTACTTGTCGAGATACTCCTCAACAAAATGGTATTGCTGAACGAAAAAATAGGCATTTATTGGAGGTCCTCGAGCCATAATGTTTTCTATGAATTTCCCTAAGTACTTATGAGGGGACGCAGTCCTTACGGCTGGCTGCCTACCTAATAAATCGGATGCCCACTAAAGTTTTGAAGTTTAAAACTCCTCTTGATCTTTTGAAAGAAAATTTTCCAACAACTCGTTTGAACTCTGATTTACCTATCAAAGTTTTTGGGTGCACTACTTATGTGCACATTCCTAGCCATTTTCGGTCAAAATTGGATCAGAGGGCCATTAAATGTATTTTTGTGGGCTACGATTTTCGAAAAAAATGGTATAAATGTTTTGATCCTCAAACACAAAAACTTTATGTAAGTATGGAAGTGTCCTTTTTGGAAAATCAACCCTTTTTTACCCAAAATTATATTCAGGGGGAGAAACTAAATTTAGAGGATAAGGATGATAATTTTTGGGATATACGTGTCGATATACCTGCCCCCTTCCTAATGTTACAAGTCCCAACGTTACTAGTCCTTCAATGCCAAGTGTAGAAAATTCTCACTCAGGGGGAGAATTACTACAAAATGATCAAATTGATCCAAATCTTGAGTTTAAGTTTTATATTACAAGAAGACTCGATCAAACAAATGAGGACCGGATATCTGACTCATCACAAATCCAATCTGAAACTCTGAGGGATGATTTTGAAACTCCATGTAATCCATCTTCCATCCTTGTTACTCCGAATATTGAAAATGTCTCATCTGTTATTTATGATCTTGATGTCCCTATAGCCTTAAGCAAAGGAACTCAAACTTGCACCAGATATCATCTTACAAACTATATCTCTTATAAAAAATTGTCAAGTAGTCGTAAAGCTTTTACATCTAGGATAACAAACTTGTTTCTTCCAAGGAACATACAAGAAGTCCTAAATGATCCAAATTAGAAACTAGCTGTTACGGATGAGATGAATGCTCTAAGACAGAATTGTACATGGGAGATAGTAGATTTGCCAAGAGATAAGAAAACTGTAGGGTGCAAGTGGGTCTTTACAATCAAGTGTAATGCTGATGGTAGTATTGAAAGGTATAAAGCTAGACTAGTTGCAAAAGGATTTACTCAAACCTATGGGATTGATTACCAGGAAAATTTTGCTCTGGTTGCTAAAATCAACTCAATTAGAATACTTTTATCTCTAGCTGCAAATTTAGATCAGCCCCTTCATCAACTCGATGCAAAAAATGCTTTTCTGAATGGAGATATTGAAGAAGAAGTATTTATTAATTTACCACCAGGTTTTGAAGCTAACCTTGGCAAAAGGGAAAGTATGCAGGTTAAAGAAATCTCTATATGGGCTCAAGTAGTCTCCGAGAGCCTGGTTTGAACGATTTGGTGAAGTGGTTATGAGCTATGGATTTCTTCAGAGTCAAGCTAATCATACCATTTTCTATAAACGTTCTGGAAATAATAAAATTGCAATTTTGATTGTCTACGTAGATGATATTGTGCTTACAGGTGATGATGAAGTAGAATTGGCCACTTTAAAGAAAATACTTGCATGCGAATTTCAAATCAAAGACCTAGGAACGTTAAAATACTTCCTAGGGATGAAGTTTGCAAGATCTAAGAAAGGTATCTTTGTTAATCAAAGAAAATATATTCTTGATTTACTTGAAGAAACAGGTTTGCTAGGATGTAAGAGGACTCCTATTCAACCTAATTTGAAATTGGAAGCTGCAAAAGAAGAAGAAGTAAAGGATAAGGAACAATATCAAAGCCTTGTAGGAAGACTCATTTACTTATCTCACACACGTCTAAATATTACTTTTGCAGTGAGTATGGTAAGCCAATTTATGCATTCACCAGGACCAGTTCACTTTGAAGTTGCCTATAGAATTTTAAGGTATCTTAAAGAAACTCCAGGAAAATGTATATTGTTCAAAAAACACAACCACTTACAGGTTGAAGTTTATACCGATGCTGATTGGGCAGGAAGTATGATAGATAGAAGATCTACTTCAGGTTACTGTTCTGTTGGAAGTAACTTAGTTACTTGGCGAAGTAAAAAGCAAAATGTAGTAGCCAGAAGTAGCATCGAAGATGAATTTAGGGCCTTAGCCCATGGTATTTGTGAAAGGATATGGATAAAAAGATTGCATGAAGAATTGAAACTCCTTCAGAAGGCACCCATACGAGTTTATTGCGACAACAAGGCTGCCATCTCCATAGCCCACAATCCAGTCCAACATGATAAGACTAAGCATATTGAAATTGACAAACATTTCATAAAGGAAAAAATGGACACTGGTGTGATATGTATCCCTTATCTCCCAACAATAGAACAGACTACTGATGTATTGACAAAAGGACTACCAAAAGTACAATTTGACAGGATGATTGATAAGCTGGCAATGGAAGATATCTTTAAACCAGCTTGAGGGGGAGTGTTGGTTTATTTGTGAATATTAATTGTAATTAGGTGTAAATATTAATTATTATTCTATCCTTATTTACATTCATTTTATGTATTGAGCATTTCTCCAATATAAGAAGGCTATGTATTTCTTACTTTTGATATATTGGAATACAAATAATTTTATTCCATCAAAACTAAGTGGGGGCATCCACCGAAGATGGCAGCAGGAAAGACGGGAGAACGAATTTTTAGTTAAGTAGGGGCGGAATCGAATGATTACGATCTCGGCAATGAGACAAAGCCAAGAGGGGAGAGCACATAGACAATTCACTTTGAGTCCACCTGAATGAAGTCAGCACTCCTGTGCCATATTCGAACCCACCAATAAGCGTGGCCAAGCAGCAACCAGCTGACTGCCCTCTTCCATTCGGCCTTTCTTCGCTATGTGAATAAGGTCTTAGTATGTATGGCCATTATGGGCGGGTCGCTCTTGACCCTTGCTTCCTCTCCTTATGTATACTTCAGTGTATACAAGTATACGAGGCAAATTCTATTTGTTTCCCTGTAAGAAAAAGCGCGGGCATAGAGGGAGCCAATGTTTGGGGAGAGAAATTGGCGTGCCACGTGGAGAACATTGATACGCCAATAACTGTAGTATGAATTGTTTAGGCAGCTCTACCTCGAACCTTCCGAGAGGTGGATGGCTTAACCATTTTTCCTTCACTTTGACACAGTCTTAATTAAATCGCTTGGGTTCGATGTATAAGACCCGACAGGTTCGTCCTCCACTCCGACCAAGGTGGTTGCCTGTCGGATCCTACATTTATAAATAGAGGGCATCATCTCAACCGCAAGTATCGAATTTCTCCTTGAACCTATTATTAAGTAAGAGCTGCTTACTGACTTGAACGTCAGAAATTTTGCCCTCTTTTGTAGGTCTTTCTACTATGCTTGAAGTCAGAGTTAGTACCGAGTTCGACCTTGACCAATGTTTGACCTTGTTCATTTCCTTGCACAAACATAGTCAACCCTAAATACTTTTCTTAAATCCTGCAAAACTTTTCTAGTTTTTTTGCCTGAAGTATGAAATTTTTGGATTCAACTTTAAGTTATTTTGAAAAATCATATTCAGGTATGTTTTTCCAATTTGGTACAATGTAAAGATATTTTTTAATGTGGGATTGGGAGATTACTTTAAAATAATTTATAAACGCACAATCTTCACATTTAACACAAGCTGGAATAGCTCAGTTGGTTAGAGCGTGTGGCTGTTAACCACAAGGTCGGAGGTTCAAGCCCTCCTTCTAGCGATGTTCTCTTGTTTTAGAATTGGTAAACTTATTTTTTGTGAACTTCGTACATTAAACATTTGTTTATTTCATCATTTATTAATTTGGTGTATTTAATATTTTATTTATTAAGAGTTAATTTTCAAACAATTATATTTTATTTAATACAATTTTTTATTGATTTTTCTTTTCTTATTCTAGCATTTTAAAGTTATTAAAAATAGATACTCATAATTTTCCCTTAATTTTTTAATCTATATTTTATTTGTTTTTATATTTAATTAATAAATATAATAATTATTATAATAAAAAATATTACACTATACTACTTCTATAATATTTATTTAAAAATCAGGATTAAAGATAATTAAACTTCTTACATTAAACATTGTAGAACCATAAATTTTGGGCCAATCATAAACGGCCATGTCATTATCTATTTTATTTAGAGATTAATTCAATATTAACCCTAAATTAAAATTAAAGATATATTGACAATTAAAATATATAATTGGGTCATATGAAAATGGACTTCAAATCAATTTAGTTCACAAACTTGGCCCAAAACCCAATTTACCATAAGACCATGTCGATTAATATTTAAATTTAAATTAAATTTAAATCCATTTAAAGAATTGGGCTTGACCCAAAATTATCCAAGCCCAATGGCCCACCAAAGCCTATGGAAACCTCTATAAATAGAGGGGACGTCATTCATTTTGGAGGTTCAGAATTTCATAATTGAGAGAATTCACACAAAATTAAAAACTCTATGAAGACTTAAACATTCAAACACCAACTTGAATACTTTGAAGACTTGAAAAGTTTCGAAGAACATAGAACTTCGATCTAAATTCAAGAACAAGCTTCTCGATCTTCACATCAAGTTCGAGAGAAAGAATCAGATGATAAAGATTAGAGATTGAATCCACTATACAACACATTCAAACAATATAAAAGTTCAACTCCACGAAATATAATTTCTCTAGAAATCTCGTGTGAACAAATTGGCATGCCTAGTGGGACCATCTCTACCTCTCATCTCTTTCTCAAGATTCAAACTTCTCTCAAGGAAAAGAAAGAAGAAACAATGACATCTAAGAAAACTTATGCAAAAAGTAGTTCTACTTCAAGCAACACCTCTTACACATGACCGATCACTCGTATTCGTTCAAAAGAAATCTAGCTAGAAGAAAATCAAACTCATCCAGCTGTTGCTAAGAAAATACTGCAGCAGATGAAGAAACATGCTCAAGTTGGCGTCGTTATCAAGGAGAACTCTTTGTTCATCGAGTCTGCTCCTTTCTCTGTTCAGTTGAAGAAAATTCCAGAAATTGATGTGATGTCTGTTATGATGGCCGATGCAAGCAGCACGGAAGAAAGGATGGCTGAAATGGAAAGGAAACTCGCTGTGCTGATGAAGACGGTGGAAGAAAGAGACTATGAAATCGCCTCCCTGAAGAATCAGATTGAAAACAGAGATGTTGCTGAGTCGAGTCAAACCTCTGCTCTCAAGATAAATGATAAGGGAAAGACTATTGCTCAAGAAAATCAATCGCAATATTCCACTTCAATCGTTTCGTTGTCTATTCAGCAGCTCTAAGATATGATCACGAACATGATTAGAGCGCAATACAGCAAACCTTCTCAAAGCTCCCTCTTGTATTCTAAACCATATACTAATAGGATTAATGATCTGAGAATGCCTGCTGGATACCAACCTCAAAAGTTCCAGCATTTCGATGGAAAGGGCAATCCCAAGGAACATATTGCTCACTTCGTCGAAACTTGTGAGAATGCTGGCACAAGAGGCAATCAACTGGCCAAGCAGTTTGTCTGAATGTTGAAGGGAAACACCTTTGATTGGTATACTGATCTTGAACCTGAAACAATCGAGAGTTGGGAACAGCTTGAAAGATAATTCTTGAATCGCTTTTACAACACAAGGAGAACCGTCAGTATGATGGAGCTCATCAGTTGCAAACAAAGAAAAGGTGAACCGGTTGTCAAATATATCAACCGGTGGAGAGCTCTAAGTCTTGACTGCAAGGACAAACTCACGGAAGTATCTGCTGTGGAAATGTACACCCAAGGCATGAACTGGGGACTTCTTTATATCCTTCAAGAGATAACAACTCGTGCTCATGACATGGAGATAAGTATTGCTAGTAGAGGTAATAAAGAGCCTCTAATCTGAGATGTGAAGAAAGAGAAGAATGAAGAGCAAATAGAAGATCTCCAAGGGTTCTACGAAGGAATCTATGGTTGTTAACACGACCCCTCTCAAATTTTCCTCGAAAGAAAAGAAAAAGAAAAGAAGATAGAAAAGCGACTAGATGGAAACGTAAGACGTCGCCTATCTCTAGAAGAAAGACAAGAAAAGTTTTATCCTTTTCCAGATTCTAACCTTGCAGATATGTTAGAGCAACTACTGGAAAAGGGACTCATAGAACTCCCTGAATGCAAACGACCCGAATAGATGGGAAAAACAAATGATCCCAACTATTGTGTATATCATCGAGTTATTAGTCATCCAATGGAAAAATGCTTCGTTTTGAAAGAACGAATCTTGAAGCTTGCTCGAGAAAAGAAGATTAAGCTGGATCTTGATGAAGTGGCCCAAACAAATCATGCTGCAATAATCCCAAGTTCTGGCGGCCAATTGTCTATAATCTTATTTAGTGACGAAGAAGTGGTTTGGATCCAATTTGGGACCCTCGAACCTATAGCCATTTTGTCCTGACATAAGGCTCATAGGAAGAACTCCCAAGAAAAAGATGAATTTACAGAGGACGGAGAAGGAGAATAGACTCTTGTAACTCGTCGAAAGAAGAGAAAATAAAATTTTGTTAAGAAAGAGTCTCGCCTATTTTGAGACCATAAAAGAAGAAGCGGAACTCAGAAGAAGAAAGGAAAGAAAAATTTGAGGAAACTTAAACTGGTTGTGGAAGAGAACAAATATATTTCTCGACCTCAACAAATGATTACTTTAGAATATTTCTTTCCATTAATTTTCCTTAATAATAATCAAGAGGAAATCTCTGAAACAGTCACCTGTCACACTATCATTGTGACTGACATTGATAATGCTTCTACAAGTTCAACAGAAGCAATGACAAAGCTGGAAGATCTGTCATCTTTCAACGTAAGTGATTTGTTGTCGCTTCCTCGAAAGGTAAAAAATATTCTTATTGAGGCGTTGAAAGATTCTAACATTCCAATCTCTCAAGCAAACACATGTGCTTCATGTTGTATGTCTATTAGCTTCACAGATGAAGATTTGTTGCTTGGGTCAAAACCCCATAACAGACCATTATTTGTTTCAGGATATATTCGAGAACAAAAGGTCAGCCGAATTCTTATTGATGATGGCTCAGCTGTCAATATAATGCCCAAGTCAACTATGAAATAACTATGCATTTCGATTGAAGAGTTATCAAATAGTAAACTGGTGATCCAAGGCTTCAATCAAGGTGGTTAGCGAGTAATTGGCATGATCCGTCTTGAACTCAGCATTGGGGACTTAAAGGCTATCAATCTATTCCGCGTCATAGATTCCAGGACCACCTACAAGTTATTATTAAAGCGCCCTTGAATTCATGGAAATGGAGTAATAACATCCACACTGCATCAATGTTTCAAATTTTATCAATATGACATTAAGAAAATTGAAGTTGATACGAACCCGTTCTCGGAGGCTGAGTCTCATTTTGTAGATGCGAAATTCTATATGAAGACAGATGTTATAGGGGAAACTATACCGACAGAAATCCCCTTGATCAAGAGCTGTGATAAACCTAAGTCCAAACAACTGGAAGATTCTTCAGCCAAAAGATTAATCAAAGAAGTAAATACTTCTGATGTCCAAAAGAATGAAACATCTACCAACGCCACAAAGTTATGGCCTTCGAAGGTTGCCAAAGCGCCAAGTGCTCCTATCCTTCATGTCCCTTTATCTCGGTGAAAGAAGAGTGAATCACCATTTATGGAATGCTCGGGAAACCTAAAGATCGGTGATGTAGAAATCTTGAAAGAGAACTTCACCACGCCTCTTACAAAGTTAACAAAGCAAGAGGCTAAAAAGCTCGAGGACGACCAGATAAAGGTGATCTTGCCAGAGAAGCGAACGAAAGATGGATTTGACCCAAAAGCATATAAGCTTTTGGCAAAAGTAGGCTATGATTTTACAACTCATACTGAGTTTAAAAGCCTAAGGATCTTCAATGAAATACCTAAACTTTCTTCAACCCAGAAGAAGTTGCAAACAAAGGTCGCAGACACGAACCATATTACGATAGAAGAAGCTGACGACCTTGAAGAAAATAAAGAAAGTGCTAACCAAAGGGTTTCTGCCTTAGATCGCATCAGACCGCCAGTTGCACGTTCTTTGATCGTCGAAAGATTAGGTGCGGGTACCGTAGAAGAAGAAGCTTCATATCCAGCTTTAAGTTCTACGCGCACTTCGGCTTTTCAGAGGTTAAGTATGGCCACAAGAGAAGAGGGAAGCTCACGTGTACCTAGTCCTTCTAAACGACCTTCAGTTTTTCGAAGACTAAGCTTTTCACCAACGAAAAATAAGAACAAATGTTCTGCATAAGTTTTTGAACGCCTGAGACATAAAGGGACAGGAGAAGCTTAAAAAAAGTGGCAACTTATTGAGATAAAAGGTGATAAAGAAATCTGTAATAGTGTTCCCTCCAGAATGAGAAGAATGACTCATATTTTTGTAAGTACGAAGGGCTCCTTGAAGGTAAAGTCGCATACTATCATCCTCACTAAACTGGCGGATGGGAGTGAAGAATATGAGGAAGATAAGGCCGAATGTTGTCATGTTAGAAGATTGAAGAGGCCTTAGACATTGAAACATCCGAAGAAGATGCCGAAGAAGCTCCATCATCGTTAGAAGATGGCAACCAGTCAACAATTGACGAACTTAAGGTAGTAAATCTTGGCAAGATAGAAGATCCACGTCCAACTTTCATACGTGCGTCGCTTACTTGTGATGAATAAGGTGAATATATAAACCTACTAACCACAGACAGAGATATTTTTGCTTGCTCATACAAAGAAATGCTAGGATTTGATCCGAACGTGGCAGTCCATCACCTTGCAATTAAACAAGAATATCGGCTAATAAAACAAGCCCAACGATGATTTCGACCAGAACTTATACCTCAAATTGAAGTTGAGGTCAATAAATTGATAGAGGCAGGTTTCATTGGTGAAGTGAAATACTCAACATGGATAGCAAACATTGTCCTTGTGAGAAAGAAGAAAGGCCAGGTTCGTGTGTGCGTTGATTTTCGTGACTTAAACAATGCATGTCCCAAGGATGGTTTTCCACTACCAATCACTGAAATCATGGTTGATGCTTCTACAGGACATGAATCCTTATATTTCATGGATAGATCATCAGGATACAACCAAATTCGTATGGCACTCGAAGATGAAGAAATGACAGCATTTCGAACTCCGAAAGTGATATATTGTTATAAGGTAATGCCCTTCAGACTAAAAAATGTTGGCGCCACTTATCAGTGCGCCATGCAAAAGGTCTTTGATGACATGCTACATAAACATGTCGAATGTTACGTTGACGATCTTGTGGTTAACTTCAAAAAAGCGACAAGATCACCTGGGGGATCTAAAAGTAATCTTTGATCGCTTGAGAAAGTATCAATTAAAGATGAATCTTTCAAGTGTGCATTCGGAAATACCTCGGGAAAGTTTCTTGGTTTCGTCGTAAGACATTGAGGAATCGAAATTGATTAGTCAAAGATTGACGCTATTCAAAAAATGCCAAGACCTAGGAACTTACATGAGCTGAGAAGCCTTCATGACCGTCTAGCCTATATAAAGAGATTCATCTCCAACATAGTTGGTCGATGCCAACCTTTCCAGAGATTGACGAAGAAGGATACAAGTTTCGAGTGGGATAAAGCCTATGAAAATGCTTTTGAAAGCATAAAAAAAATACTTACTTAATCCACCTGTCTTTGGTGCACCCATAGTAGGAAAGCCGTTGATATTATATATCACTGCACAAGAAAGATCGCTCAGAGCATTATTGGCGCAAGAGGAGAGAAAGGGAAAGAGCAAGCCCTTTATTACTTGAGTAGAACCTTGATCGGAGCTGAGCTAAACTACTCTCCTATCTAGAAGATGTGTCTTTCTCTCTTCTTCACCGTCGATAAATTAAGGCACTATATACAAGCCTCACGATGCATCTAGTTGCTAAGGCAGATTCGATAAAATATGTCCTGTCTAGGTCGATTATTTCTGGACGTTTGGCAAAATGGGCAATTTTGCTCCAACAGTACGATATTGTTTACATACCGCAAGGCAATGAAAGTACAAGCATTGGCGGACTTCCTAGCAAATCATCCGGCCCCATCAGATTGGAAATTGTGCAAAGACTTGCATGATGAAAAAGTATTCTATGTTGAAATTAAGGAACCCTGGACCATATACTTTGATGGTGCACCACGAAGAGATGGAGCTGGGGCAGGTGTTGTCGTTTCACCTGAGAAACATATGTTACCCTATAGCTTCACACTTGGTGAATTATGTTCAAACAACACTGCTGAATATCAAGCGCTCATCATAGGACTTCAAATTTTCATAAAAATCGGAATAACATACATTGAGATCTACGGCGATTCGAAGTTGATAATCAACCAACTTCTGCTGGAGTATGATGTGAAGTACGAAGACCTTAAACCTTACTTCGTTTATGCGAGACGACTGTTGGAGAGGTTCGATGGAGTATCACTAGAGCATGTTCCTCGTTCGGAGAACAAAAAGGCAGATGCCCTAGCAAATTTGGCTACTGCTCTTACAATTTTAGAAGATGAGACGTTGCAGATTTCACTCTGCCAAAAATGGATCACCTCATTAATCGAAAGTGAGCATCAAGAAGCAAATGCTATATCAGTTTGCATCATTGAAGAAGAAGATTGGTGACAATCTATTATAGATTATCTTCAAGATGAAAAGCTTCCAGTAGATGTCTGAAATAAGACTGAAATACGTAGAAGAGCTGCTCGATTTATCTACTATAAAGATACTCTTTACCGACGCTCATTTGAAGGCCTCTTCCTTCGATGTTTGGGAAAGGAAAGAATCTGCTAATACATTAGAAGAAGCACACTCAGGAGTTTGTGGCGCTCACCAATCTAGACCAAAGCTCCATTTCTGATTAAAGAGAATGGGTTATTATTGGCCCACAATGGTTCATGATTCTATGGAATATGCGAAGAAGTGTGAAGCTCGTCAGATTCACGCTAATTTCGTACATCAGCCACCAGAGCCTCTACACCCCACTGTAGCTTCGTGGCCATTTGAATCTTGGGGACTTAATCTTGTCGATCCTATAATGCCCAAATCTTCAGCTAGACATTCTTACATACTCGTAGGGACTGATTATTTTTCAAGGTGGGCTGAAGTGATTGCGCTAAAAAAGGTAAAGAAATAGAACATTGCAAATTTCAACCGAACTCATATAATTTTTCGGTACGGTATACCTCAACGAATTGTCACTGACAATGGTAGACAATTCTCCAATAGTGTGATGGACAAACTATGCGAAAAGTTTAGCTTCAAGCAATATAAATCATCCATGTATAATGCTGCAAAGAATGGGTTGGCAGAAGCATTCAACGAGACGTTATGCAACTTGTTGAAAAAAGTGGTCTCCAAGATAAAAAGAGACTGGCAAAAGAAGATAGGTGAAGTGTTATGGGCTTATCGAACTACTAATTGTACTCCTACAGGAGCTACGCTTTACTCTTTTGTTTATGGTGTAGAAAGTATCCTTCCATTTGGAGAGAGAAATTTCATCACTACGAATGGCTGTGCTAAAAGGTTTAACCACTGAAGATAATGCAAAATTACACCTTTAAGAGTTAGAAGCACTTGATGAAAAGAGACTTGATGTGCAACAAACATTGGAATGCTATCAGGCTCGAATGACCAAAGCCTTCAATAAAAATGTTCGGCCTCGGTCATTTCAGGTTGGTGATATGGTGCTTGCTGTTCGAACACCTATTATCACGACACGTCACACAAGGAATAAGTTCACACCTAAATGGGACGGACCCTACATCATTAAAGAAGTCTACGCAAATTAAGCATATAAGATCATTGATAAAGATGGATTGAGAATTGGTCTGATTAATGGCAAATTTCTTAAAATATTTTATGCGTGAAATGTAAACACTCCTGATCGTAAGAAGTCTATGCAAGGAGGTGTCGTTTTATTGAGGAAAATTTTTTATAAAACCTCTTGCCATGCAAGAGGTATTTAAAAAAAAATTAGTTTTTTGAAAACTCCGTGCCATCGGCAGGGAGGTGTTATTTAAAAAAAAATTGAAAATCCTCCCATGGGAGGTGTTAATTTAAAAAAAAAAAAATTGAAAGCTCTATGGAGCACGGAAAAGTTAAAAAAAATAAATAAATAAATAAAAAATTCGGCAAGTGTTTAAGGATTAAAAAATTCTTACTCTTTGTCGATGGAAATAAGATGGACGAACAGAGGAGGGTAACCTCGATGATAATCCAAAGCTACGTAAAAAAGGGAAGAAAGTGAATACTAGAAGCCAAGAATTTAAGAAAAAAAAAAAGGGAAGAAATTTTAAAGTCAGCCTTTTCACTGGACTTCTGCTGTGCTTCTATAAATGCACCTGAAGGCTCAATTTATAGGCAAAAAGTTGGGGTTAAAACCATAATAATAATCCAAATCTCAATTCAAATAAGATTCCTTTTTCAAATTATGGTTGGAAATTTGATTGGATTCTTAATTTAAATTTGACCCAAATCAAATCCCAACTCGAATATGATTTCTTTTTCAAATTATGGTTGGAAATTTAATTGGATTTTTAATTTAATTTGACCAAAATCAAATCTCAACTCAAATATGATTCCTTTTTCAAAGTTTGGTTGGAAGTTTGATTGGATTCTTAAGTTGACCCAAATCAAATCCCAACTCAGATAGGATTCCTATTCAAATTCGAAATTGAAATCTTGTGGGATTTTAACTCAAATCCGCTCCCAAGTGGGATTCTTCATTCAGTCTAAATTTGATTGGATATCAAATTTAAATCCTTTTCAAATTCATCTAAAATTTGTCTTATATTCCAACTTTTAAATTACGTTGGATAAATTTCATATTTTCAAATTTGATCCAAAATCCAAATTTGAACCATAAATCCAACGTTTAAATTAAAGTTGGATAAATTCAAAAAGAAAAAAAAATTTGAATTCGTCATAAATTTGAATTTGAATTATATTCCGACTTTTAAATTGGGTTGGATCAATTTCATATTTTCAAATTTGATCCTAAATTCAAATTTGAACCATAAATCCAGCGTTTAATTTAAAGTTAGATAATTTCAAAAAAATTCGAATACAGCCAAAATTTGAATTCGAATTATATTCCTACTTTTAAATTGGGTTGGATAAATTCCATATTTTCAAATTTGAACCATAAATCCAACGTTTAATTTAAAGTTAGATAATTTCAAAAAATTTTGAATTCAGCCTAAATTTGAATTTGAATTATATTCTGACTTTTAAATTGGGTTGGATAAATTCCATATTTTCAAATTTGATCCAAAATTAAAATGTGAACCATAAATCCAGCGTTTAATTTAAAGTTGGATAATTTCTAAAAAATTTAAATTCAGCCTAAATTTGAATTCGAATTATATTTTGACTTTTAAATTGGGTTGGATAAATTCCATATTTTTAAATTTGATCCAAAATTCAAATTTGAACCATAATCTAGCTTAATTTTTGGGTAAATTCAAAAAAAATATTGAATTCATCCCAAATTTGAATTTGAATTATATTCCGATTTTTTAAATTAAGTTAAAATTTCATATTTTCGAATTGAGCCAAAATTCAAATTTGAAATCAAATCAAACGTTCAATTAGTTGAATAAATTCCAAATTTTCAAATTCATCCCAAATTTGAATTTGAATTATATTTTGACTTTTAAATTAAATTCAAAGTTAAAACTTTTGAAGATAATTTAAAATTCAATGGATAAATTTCAAATGTCTCATTTCAAATTGTGCAAATTTATTGTCAATTGGACCTACCATGATATGTTGGTCCACAATTATTTTTTTTCAAAATTACGACTTAAATTCATCTTTTTGATTGCACAATATTTTCGAAATTCAACCACAATTATGTTTGACATATATTTCGAAAAGGGGCATTTGTAGAACCATAAATTTTGGGTCAATTATAAACGACCATGTCATTATCTATTTTATTTAGAGATTAATTCTATATTAACCCTAAATTAAAATTAAAGATAAATTGACAATTAAAATATGTAATTGGGTTAGAGAATGAGTTTCAAATCAATTTGGTTCACAAACTTAGCCCAAAACTCAATTTACCATGAGAACACGTGGATTAATATTTAAATTTTAATTAAATTTAAATCTATTTAAAGAATTGGGCTTGACCCAAAACTATCCAAGTTCAATGATCCACCAAAGCCTATGGAAACCTCTATAAATAGAGGAGACCTCATTCATTTTCGAGGTTCAGAATTTCATAATTGAGAGAATTCACACAAAATTGAAAACTCTATGAAGATTTAAAGATTCGAACACCAACTTGAAGACTTTGAAGACTTTCGAAGAATATAGAAGTTTGATCTAAATTCAAGAACAAGCATTTCGATCTTCACATCAAGTTCGAGTGAAAGAATCAGAGGATAAACATTAGAGATTGAATCGACTATACAACACATATAAACAATATAAAAGCTCAACTCCACGAAATATAATTTCTCCGTAAATCTCGTGTGAACAAAATATTACACTATACTACTTCTATAATATTTATTTAAAAATCATGACTAAAGATAATAGCATTATTTCTTAATGCTATTAGAGGAGAAAATTGATGAATAATTCATATTCCATATATAAATTTAAAAACTTGGCAATAATAAAATTTCAAAATTACCATTTAAAAACTAAAAAAAAGTAACAATTCTTATAAGAGGAATTAATACCTTTATTTCAAACAAAAAAAAATCTCAAAGATTATTCACTTTTTTTTTTAATGTGTGGGATCAAACCACGTTGTAAGATTCAACAACGTTTAGTTATAAACAACAATACCTTGCAACTCCTACAAATCAAGATACTCAATCATTGCAATATGACACTACTAAATCTATAAAATTTAGAAGAAGGCATCAATCAAGAATGAAAAGAAGCAAACTAAGAGAGAGCTGAATTGGCGTAAAAAGATATAAAGAATAAATCTTGTTCACACGAGATTTCCAGAGAAATTATATTTAGTGGACTCAAACTTTTATGTTGTTATATATTTGTCTATGTTAACTTTTAGCGGAAGAGACAAAGTAGAGAGAATAACAAATAGGGTTCAATTGAATTGAATTGAATTGTTTGATACAACCCTAATGACCTATTTATAATACTATAATTCATAATCATAATAGGAATAGGAAATTTAATTCAAATAATTTAATCTGAACTAAGGCCATGTTTACTTATCAACAATGGTAATGGAAATCAATCGTAATGAAAATCAATTGGAATTGTAATGTTATTTCATTGATGTTGTTTACCATAAATTTTCTGGAATCGTAATCAGAATTCATTTGATGTTGTTTACTAAAACTATCTGGAATCGAAATCGAAATCAGATATATGACAATTACTAATATACCATTTTCTACTTTTTAGCTAATTACAAATATATTATTGTGTTAATCCTTTTTAAATTACAATAATAATAAATTTTAATTGAATTTATTACTGTATTACTATCGTAAATATTTTTTTTATTATAACAATTTATCTAATATTAATACGTAATGAATAATTAAAATAAAATTATAATAAATAAAATATTTTTTATTAGAAGAACCAAACTTTAATATAACATATTATTAAGTTTTATTATTCTAAACTTTAAACCTAAACCTAAACCAAATTAAGGTCAAAAGCAAAAACAATGTTGAAGCTACAAATGCCGTAGAAACTGCATATGCCAACGAACAACCATGTCAATGCCAACGAACAACCAATGTGAATGCTAATGGCAATACCAATGGCAACCAACAACCAATACCAATACCGTAGAAATTGCAACATGCCAACGAACAACCAATACCAATACCGTAGAAATTGCAACATGCCAACGAACAACCATACCAACGCCAACTAACAACCAATGTCAATGTCAATGCCAACCAACAACAATTGCCAATGCCAACCAACAACCAATGCTAATGCCAATCTCAATGCCAACCAACAATCAATGTCAATACCAATATCAACACCAACACCAACACCATCGCTAATGCCAACTCCAACAACCAACAATCAATCAAAACCAAAATCAAACCAAACTTAAGCAAGCTAATATCATAGAAACACACAAAATGAACCAGTCAAATTAAATCCTCCTAGAATAATACGTCAAACATTATTTATCGTCTTCTCCATCCTCGTCCATATTTTCTTCCATACAATCTTTATCTTCTTCCTCATCCTCATGCATATTATCTTCCATATTTGATACCTCAACTAAAGTGGCTCTGATACCATGTTAACTTTTAATGGAGGAGAGAAAGTATGGAGAATAACAAATAGGGTTTAATTGAATTGAATTGTTTGATACAAACCTAAACCTATTTATAATACTATAATTCCTAATCATAATAGGAATAGGAAATGTAATTCAAATAATATAATCAAAACTAAATCTAACTCAAATATAATTATAATTCAAATAATATTATCTAACACCCTCCCTCAAACTCAAAATACTATACTAAATTGTGAGTTTACTCAATAAGCCAAAACTAATGTCTCAATCGAAATAGAAAAAGAAAGCTATTGTAAAAAACTTAAGACTACAACTAAACCAAATGAAGGTCAAAAACAAAAACTATGTCGAAGCTGCAGAATGCCGTAGAAACTACACAAGCCAACGAACAACCATGCCAATGCCAACCAACAACCAATGCCAATACTGTAGAAACTGCAACATGCCAATGAACAACCATACCAATGCCAACAAACAACCAATGCCAATGTCAATGCCAACAAACAACCAATGCCAATTTCAATCAACAAATAATGCTAATGCCAATCTCAATGCCAACCAACAACTAATGCCAATGCCAATTCCAATACCGACACCAATAACAACACCAATGCCAATGCCAACTCCAACAACCAATTAAAACCAAAACAAAACCAAACTTAAGCAACCCAATGTCGTAGAAACACAAAAATCAACCAGTCAAGTTAAATCGTAGAAACACACAAATCAACCAGTCAAATTAAATCCTCCTTGAATATTATATCAAACATTATTTATCTTCTTCTCCATCCCCCTCCATATTTTCTTCCATACAATCTTTATCTTCTTCCTCATCCTCATGCATGTTATCTTCCATATTTGATACTCAAGTAAAGTGGCTCTGATGACATGTTAACTTTTAGGGGAGGAGAGAAAGTATAGGGAGAATAACAATACAAATAGGGTTTAATTGAAATGAATTGTTTGATACAATCCTAATGACCTATTTATTATACTATAATTCCTAATCATAATAGAAATAGGAAATCTAATTCAAATAATATAATCTAAACTAAATCTATTTCAAATCTAATTATAATTTAAATAATATTATCTAACTATGTAGTGGATTCAATCTTTAATCTTTATCATTTGATTCTTCCCCTCGCACTTGATGTAAAGTTTGTAAAATCGAGATGCTTGGTCTTGAACTTTGATCCACGTTCTATGTTCTTCGAAAGTCTTCAAGTTTTCACGTTGGTCTTTGAATCTTCGAGTCTTCCGAGAGAGTCTTCAATTTGATGTGTGAATTCTCTCAATTCTTAAAATTATGAACCGTTGAAAATCAGGGAGAGCCCTCTATGTATATAAGTTTCCACAGGCTTAGTGAGCTTTGGGCTTGGGTAATTTTTGACTCAACACATTGATTGAGCTCTATTTGAGTTACGAGCCCAATTTAATTTCAAAAGATTTGGGCTTGGTTGATTTTGGATCCCGCCCAAATCTTGAAGTGAATTAAGACTTATTTTAATTTAAAAAGTTTTTTTTTTTTTTTTTTTTTTTTAACTTTGAACTTAATTTAAAAGTCAGAATACAATTGAAGTATAAATATGAGATGAATTTGAAAATTTGGAATTTATCCAACTTTAAATTGAATGTTGGATTATGGTTCAAATTTAAATTTTTGATCAAATTTGAAAGTATGGAACTTATCCAACCTAATTTAAAAGTCAGAATATAATTCAAATTCAAATTTGGCATAAATTTGAAAGTTGGAATTTATCCATCTTTAAATTGAACATTGGATTATGTTCAAATTTGATTTTTTGATTAAATTTGAAATTATGAAATTTATCCAACCTAATTTAAAAGTCGAAATATAATTCAAATTCAAATTTGGGATGAATTTGACAATTTGGAATTTATCCAACTTTCAATTGACCGTTTGATTACGATTGAAATTTGAATTTTGAACGAATTTGAAAATATGGAACTTATCTAGTGGGATCATAATGGACCTTAATCTCCAAGACTCAACCTACACCAACCAAGAGGAAGAGCTAGAAGAGAGACCCTCAAAACGAAGAAGACTTCATTGGACCAAACAACAAATTTTTACCATATTAAAGGCCAATTAAGAACCTACAAGGGTCAAAAGGAAGTGAGGAGCAAAACAGAAGCCAAACTAGTAGCCACACCCCAAGGACAACCTCCATTGAGCGGCCACCCATACGAACGCCCAGCCAAGTGCACGCCAACGCGCGTGTGCGCCCCTGTCGTGTGCGCATGCATGCTGCACTAACCTCCCATGCGCGTGCTGCCAGCCGTCTACACCGCACGCCCCTGCCTGCCCGTTCGCCCTGCCGCATGCTCTTATTGTCACACGCCCCTCTGCCGCACACTACCTACCGCCCACGCCTGCATACCCAAGTCACGCTAACCTTGCAAGCACCCCAACCACTCTCATACGCCTGCACGCCCTAACCTCGTCGCACGAGCCTCATCCTGCTAGCGCCCCCAACCGCCTGGCACGCACCCCATTGACCCTGCCCGCACGCACGCCTAATGTCAACGTCCCTAGCGCCTGCCCATCAGCATTTGGCGCCACGCCCTACATCCGCCCATGTGCGCCCCCCGCCCCCCATCGAACCAACATCCTACCACTGCCAACCCCCATACGCGCCCCCACCAGCGTGATGCCGCCACCCCTTGGCGCCAACTTGAGTTGCTTGTCGCCTACTCTTGGAACCTTTTAGGAATATATTTTCCTAAGCAATTGAGGAATAAGTTTGATTGTTATTTTTTTTCGATTTCAGGCATGTTTTTCATTCTTTAGGAATTTATTATTTTTAAATTTTTTTTTTAAATTTGATATTTCATGGGCCTTAGACTATAAATAGGCTTGCACCCGTCTTGTTTTAGACAACTTTGAATTTCAAATTATCAATAAAATTGAGCTATTGTTTCTCCCTTGCCGTGTGCAAACCCCCCACCACCCCTCCTAACATCGAATTCCTTTGTGTGGTTGAACTTAGGCTTTTCATATTTTACCCTCGGAGCATGCTTGGTCATCAAACTCGTGGAGTTTTTTCGGCCTCAAGCATGATGAGTATTACGTCTGCTCAAGGTAACAACTGCAAAGGTAATCCCTCTAACCCTTAGCCTTTCGGGTTGAAACTATCTATACGATTGGGTTCAAGTGGATTGTGGCTCGAGTAGTCCAATATGCTTGAGTTGTAGCGTATCATTTGGTATTAGAGCTAAGGCTCTAGATTGGGATATATGTTATTTTCTTGCATCTAAATTCTTGTCTTTGTCTTTACTTTTCCCTTATTCGAAAATCATAAAAAAAAACATTCATCCTATTGTTCTTCTCTTCTGTGTGCCTTTTGATTTATCATTCTTGCATAAGAGTTTTTTATTTTGAAAATTTCTTTAGAGTGTATAAATTTGTTTTTTTTTGTGTTTAGTGCCTCAAAAGCTTTTCAACAAACCAAGTTTCACTTTAATCGGAGCCCTAAAGCTAGAGATATAAATTTTTCTTTGAACCTCATAAATTGCGAGAAGCCTGCAGAGAGCACAAATCCAAGAACCTAATTTCAAAAATTATAACTTTTTGCTCCAAAGTTCAAATGATGGATAATATCATACATGCGCAGCGGAAGCGAGCAATGATAGAAATAACAATCTAGATGCATATTACAACCTAGGATTAAACATGCATGATCAGACATTATGATACTTAGAGAAAGGTAGAGAAAATTATATACCTTTGTAGCTTTTCAAATTTCTTCAAATAGCTCCAATGAGGACCACCAAGAGGTCTTCCTAACTATTCTCAAGGCTTGGAATAGAGTGGTGGGACTCTTTTTAGAGAAGGAAAATTTGAGAGAATTATGGAGCTAAAAGGAGTTCTGTAAGCTTTTTCAAAAACCATCAAATGACCAAAAGGTTCCAAGAGCTTTTATATTTGAACAAAGACATTCTTAAATAGGCAAATTACATGCAACTCTTACATGTCTAAGTTCACCAAAACTTTACAACACATACTCCACTCATGCATGACATGGTTCAGTGTCAAAATTCATGTCTAAGTTTACCAAAAGCTTACAACACATACTCCACTCATGCATGTCATGGTTAAGTGTCAAAAAGTGGATTTTTTTAGACTATTTAAATGTTTCACTCAACAAGTTAGTGAAATTTTCCACCAACTTGGTTAAAAACATTATTTTAATCTTCTTAGTCAACCTTTGACTTTCTCTTGTCAAAGTCAACTATTTGTCTTTTCTGAAATCCGACTTTTTGATGAAATCCATGCCTCCAATTATGAATCCGCATTCATAATTTTAATATTTAAATCCTATTTAAATGTTTTGACCAAATTTCTCAATTGATGTCATATATCAATTACTTAATCATATCTCATATGATTAACCTAATTCGTATGACTCGAATTATTCCTTCAAATTATTCCAAGTTTATTCCTATATGAGCTAGCCAGGGGACCTTATGGACCTACAGATCATGAGCTCCAACGATCAGAGATTAATTAGTTAAACTCTTTAACCTAGTTAACCAACATTCGTTAACTACCGGATCACTCCACTGAAGCCCGTAGCTGCACTCTCCTCACTGTAGATATATTATGTGTTGGGTGTGTTGCCCTAAACTCGTAGTTTGTATTATGTAAAAACAAATGTATATTCAATAAAGTTTTATTCAATAAATTTGTTGTTGAAACATAGCATTGCATTGTCCAAATCCAATAAACTAAACATCCAAGGTTATTTGAATGTAATCGGGACAGTATATATACTGGGTATATATTTGATATACGGAGTATATATTTGATATACCCCTTATATGAATTGATAATATCCCGTGAATAACCTAAAAGGTCTATAGTATATGGATAAGGCTGGGTACCTTATCCTGGCAACACTATGGATACGGCCCACTCTGTAAAGGTTACAGACGACTCGATCCAGGTCGTTCGTGTGGAGACATGCGAGTGGGGTTATCCTGTACAATGAGTTTGTATAAGACCGGACCGCGAAATAGACAATCTTTAGATGTAACACCGTTAACTAATAGATTGTTATTTCTTAGGATGACCAGGCAACTCATTCTCAATCTTGAGTGAGTTATGGACTCCTGCCCGTGAAGGCTCGTCCTTTGATCTGTATGGGTGAGAGTGGCCCGAGTCACCGACTCAACATTCCTACCATTTTGGGGACATGACCGAGTGGGGAGCTGGGAACATAACTTCACAAGATGGAATTCACTCTTCCCGACTTTAGGGGAGTAGATGAGTGTTTCCTTAAATGCTGACTCCAGAACTTGAACAAGGGGCCCCACCCTCTCATTGGCCGAGAGGGACTTCCGGTTATTGGTTGGACCATAACCGAGTTGTTCATTAGAGGAGCAGTGGTGTTTAAGGAGTAAGATGTAACTCAGGGGTAAAACGATAATTTGACCCAACTTTAGTTACGAGCACTCGTGAAGGATTGACTCGTCATTTATGGTCGTATATCTGTGGACACGAAAACGTTCTGCAGTGAGAAGAGTGCAACTGCTGGTCTTTAGTCGAATGACCCGTAGTTAACGAATCTTGATTAACTCGGTCAATGAGTTTGACCGATTAATCTCGCATCGTTGGAGCTTCTGATCTGTACGTCCATTAGGTCTCATTGCTAGCTCATAACGGGTAAAACGAAGATCAAGTTTTTGGAAGAATTTGAAATGTTCAAATTACTTGAAGGATTATATGTGTATTGATACATTATAATATATACTTAATTATAAATTAAAACTATATATTATGAGAGAAATTATTTGAACGAGATTCAAATAAAATTAATATGAATAAGATTCATGTTAAAACTATAGGTTAAAAATAATGTGCATAAGATGTACATTAGAACTATAGGTTATACAATAGAAATGTTATAGAATATGATTCTATTTTTATGATAAATAATTAAGTGTTAATTATTTATTTGATTAATATATATATGTTAATTAATTATTAATTGGATTAATAATTAATAATTATTTATTAATTAATATGATTAATTAATAAATTATTTTTATATTTTAATTATTATATATTATATATATATATATTAATTATTTATAAATATATATATATATTATTAATATTAATTATATTAATATAATAATAATAATATGTATTATTATTAAACTCCGCTGCAAAATTGCAGGGGAGTGGGAGGTTTTGTGACGTGGGGAGTTACCCCACGTCACTCTTTTTCTTCTTCTTCAAGTGTTGGAGAATGGGAAGAGCAAGTTTTTTTTACACAACAGAAAAGAAAAAAAAAACCCATCATTTTCTCTCAAAATTCTCTTAATCTCTCCCTCTCTTCGATCAAGGTGCTACCACAAGCACGATCCCGAGACCCAAGAGGATAGCGAGGAAGACGTAGTAGTGGTGTTCGTGGGAAACCGCAGAAGAAAAGTTCTTCAAAGGTATTTGGTTTCCCCTGCATTTTCCTTGTTTGAAATTCAATTTTGTATCCCGAAAATCAGCAACGAAGATCCGCTTCCGCTCCGGGAATCACATCTCTTCATTATGTCCATTTGATATAACCATGATCGGTAAGTCGACCCTTCACAGGTTGTTCGTAATTACAGCTAGGTCAAAATACCGTTTTACCCCTGTAATTACCTCTTGTTCCTTAAGTCCCACTGATCCTCTAATGAACAATGATTTGTAATCCAACTATCAAATAAAAAATTCCTCTCAAACCTTTTGATGAAGGTGGCGCCAATTGTTCAAGACCTTAATTCAACTCTTAAGAGAACAACCTCTCTACTATCCCAAAATTGGGTAGGAGTGAATTCCTTCTTGCACCTTATGTCCCTAGCTATCTACTTTGTCTTACCCCTAAAATGAGAGGCTTATTGAGCCAGCATTGTTGAGCTGCTCTCACCCATGCAGACCTAAGGATAATCCCGAGTAAACAGAAGTTCATAGTTAGCTCAGGATTAAGATCGAGTTACCTATACCATCAAAGTCGAAATAGTCAGTTTCAGAAAGTAAACGGTGTTCTAAAGGTAAAAGTGACTATCTCATGGTCCGGTCTTATGTAAACTCTTTGCACGGGACGCCCCTACTCGCATGTCTTCACATGAACGAATTAGGATCACATCGTTTGTACGAGTTACAAAGTGGGCCGCATCCATAATATCCCCAGAATAAGGCGCCCAACCTTATTTCTATACTATAGACCATTTAGACTGTTAACTCAAACTTGATTCATATTTATGTGTCTACATAAAGTTTGAGTCTCATGTAACAATCTAGGATCCTTAGTTTATTGGATTTAGATCTAGTAAGAACATTTTATTGGATAAATAACTACTTATTGATTATAACATTCAATAACAACTTTATTGAATGATAAAAGTTTATCTAGCATTTACAAACTATGAGTTTTAGGACATAAAACCCAACATCAAATTGAGTGAAACCAGTGCCATTCGAAAGATCTCTGAGTTAGCGTTTCATAGAAACTATAATCGATAGTTTTGGATCTGTGGTCTGGCAGTTATCGAGTTTTTAGTGACACTGTTTCAGGAAAAATCCTGCAGTAGCTGAGAGTCCACTGTCCCAACTTCAACGATTTGTATCTCACTGACCTTTTTGTTGTTTATAGTCAAATCTTATATCAAATTGAAGGACTTTGAAAGAGATTTCAAGGAAAATAAAGATGGCCACCATCCAAGGTCTGCAGCAAAAGTTATTGGTGATTGAAGAGAAGATGTCCAAGCAGAAAACTTTCCATATTTGGAGCTGGACGATTTTGGAGAATCTCTTTGGGCAATCAAATTTTCTCCAAATTGATTTATTTTTGGCAAGTAGTCCCCTTGTATATTTAATTTTAAACTAAAATTATTTGTGGATTATTTTGTCAACTTAGAACAGCTCAAAAGAAGGAGGACAGCCGCGAAGCCAAATGAGCTACCCGAGAGAAGCCCCAGTGCAGCCCCATAATTCTTTTTGAGAGACCAGCCCCCTCCAACAAATTCAAAACCATTTGGAAGCCCACACACGTTAAGTACACCCCTTATACTTTAATTTGCC